>NC_136818.1:600000-1099555 GCF_951394365.1 Tetrao urogallus
CTCAGCTGCTGCTCTGTCACCAGGCTCCTCACTGCAGAGCAGTCCCCATCTCACCACCACACATGTTGGTGAGGAGCACACTACTGCACTCAGAGTCTCTGGTGGGGGAATCTGCTCTTGGAAAGAAACATCTGGGGATATTTCAGCACGGTGGTCCTTTCTGTACTTTAGGGGCACTGAGACAATTATGGTGTCACAGTGGAATACAAAATGATTCATTAATGCCAGGAAAATCCGCACCCTTGAATATATCCCAAAGCTGGTTTGAAGGTATTGTGGCAGGGTCATTACTGTCTGCTCTATTAGCAGGACCTGGAAATAGATATTTTAACTTTAATTGAATTTCATATAAGTTGGAACCCGGCCTTTAAAAGAGGTTCCATTTTAATTTATCGCAGACCCAGACACTTGCTTTAGGCTCACTGATTTAGCCCTCAGTGCTGCTGAAGACTTTTTACCCCAATTGCATTCTAGCATTGAATACAGAAACCTTATCTAGAAAATCAGCATGTTTTTGCTTTGGTGTTTTCTAATTTAGATGTGTCTGTGCCCAGTGGGAACCAGGTGTCTGACTTCTATTGCCTGAAGTCGTTCAAACCGTCTAGCAGCTAACTGGGTTAAATTGGCTGTTCAGTGTGGAACAGAAGTGTGTGTCCTTGTGAGTGCACAGTGCAGTGCCTCCACACGACCGGGAGCCACATTTCTGGGATGACCTCCAGTCCACCACCAGAGGCTCTGTGGATGCCTCCCGTTCCCCATGTTCATGTTTTGGGGAAGGCTGTTGTAGGAGCCCCTGGGACCACAGAGTTTCAGATGTGGAGAAGAACAGGAGATTGACATTGGCAGGAACTGAATAAATGGTTTTATTGGAATATTTTAGCAGTTTAAAATTAGTTTTTTCTTTATGGAAAAGGGAAGCACGAGGTTTGGGTTTTCAGA
Organism: Tetrao urogallus; assembly: GCF_951394365.1. Classification (NCBI taxonomy): domain Eukaryota; kingdom Metazoa; phylum Chordata; class Aves; order Galliformes; family Phasianidae; genus Tetrao; species Tetrao urogallus. The sequence goes on from NC_136818.1 coordinate 600,940, forward strand.
TGAAAACTAGCAAAGTTTGGCGGACCATCCCTTTCAGTCTGCAGGAACGGTGGGGAGGTGAGGGCTCAGAAGAGCCTTCCGAGCTGCAGGGGACTCACAGCTCTGCCACCTGCCTTCCCTGGGCTCGTGTGCCTCCGGCTGGAGCTGAGCAGGACAGGAACCCCCTCCTTCCTCCTGCTTGAGGCTGATTTAGGGCCTCTGTCTTTGGTCAGCGTAAATAATGGGGTGATTGTTTTTGCATGACAGTGCTGACTTCCGGAGATTTCCCTTCCCTTTACAGAGGTCTTCCTGCTATGGACAGCCAAGGTCATGCCGGAGAACATCTGAGTCCTGTTCATTTCAGTGGCACGTTCTCCAGCACTGAGCGGTGATGCGAATTTTGGCTTATTCGCACAGCAGTTCTTCAGCTGTAACACGACAGCATCCTGGATGCTCAGCGTTCTTCCAGCTTTCCCTACGTTTCTCAGCTGGTAAAGGGGGCTTCAGGTGAGATCTGGAAAGAAACAGGTGAGGTTCCGAGGAAACCTGTCAGTGCACCTGCAGCTTCACAGCGAGCTCTCAGGGCACTCCGTTTGTGGAAGGCTCACAGCAGCAAAGAGCAGCAAGGATGCATTGCTACTGTCTATGCACACACGTGCAGCGGCATCCAGCCCTCTCCCCACCACCTAATGTGGCTGTGCAGAAGGGCAGGGCAGCCAGAGGGGGCTGTGCCATGGGGAGCAGCCCTACAGCACCCGGCTCACGGCGCATCGCAGCACAGCAGGCTTAGGGATGCTGATGATGCCGTGCAGCCTCTGGGCATGTGAGATGTACGTGTTAAATTATGCCCCAGAAAAGCAAGTTAACGTATTAAACATACTGGAACTGTTTTTAACTTGTTTGTTTAGAAAACAAATATCTATTCCATATTACATTACATCGCTGAATTATTTATTTACAGCTCAAAATACCTGTGTTATTTGTGCCGGCTGCTATTACAAACACCAAATTAATGTTCATTTATTTCTCCACTTACGCCGTGGAGATTGCATTATGACTTTATCAATTGGCTTTTCTTTTTTCAAAGAAACTTATTTCAATCCAATTTCTAATGTCATGTTACAGACAAATGAAAGCAAAGGCCCCCCATATTGTTCGTGAAATCTGTAATGCCGTGGCTCTGGAGTAATGCCTTAAACAATCGAGCTAAATATGTCAGGGGACTTTTTAATGCGCCACGCTGATGAAGCAAGAGTATTAAATTTATTCAACCATGAAGAAGACTTTGATTATCATACACCTCAGCTGTGCTGTTATGTGTTGACCACGAGGAAAAAAATAATAGAAAATGGAATGTGATTAGTTCCTGATGGGCTGAAATGCCTTTAATGCACCTAACATGGAGGGAATTCATATTAAGAGCTTCCATCAAGATTTTTTTTCCGTATCTATCCCGCAACACAATGAATCGGTGTCTCCAAAGTGTGATAACGTTCTTATCAATATCTGAATGGAAACATATGGGATGCTGCAATCACTGCGATTTTATTGTTTGCTCTGTTAAGTGAGATGTGCTCTGAGCTCCCAAGCCCTGTAAATACCCACATATTTACTTTGGAAAACAAAAGTTTTCCGTGATTTCTTGGTGCTTTTTTTTTTTTTTTTTTTTTTTTTTTTTTTTTGTCAATAGATTTGATTGCACAGATTTGGAAAACTGATAAAGTCACAAGATATTAAAAATTATTTTTGAGCTGCAGCTTAACAAAAGCCTGTTTTTAAGAGCTTAGCAGAAAAATGTCTGTTACGCATTTGAGTGAGACACGATTATAAAACTCATGAACCTCTGTCAGCAGAGGGAAAAACTACAAGAAAGTTTCAAAGGGTAACTATGAGCCACCTGGTTTAGCAGCACTGTTATTGGTTTCTGCTTCCCACAGCCAGAGAGCTTTGGAATTACTGCTAATGAAAGCCCCAGTGCCTGTCTGCACTTGCATGGGGATGGCTGCAGCTGCCATCCTGGTTTGCTTCCTTACCACCTCAGTGGTTCCTTCACACGTGCTCTCCGAGTGCAGATGTGAGGGACGAAGCACAGAAATTCCACACAACTCATGAAGAAGTGTGAAATCGAGTTTAAAAAGTTGAACACTGTTAATTTGTGTGCATCGTTTGTAGAGGCAGCAGAGGTCGGATTGCAAAAGCAATGGGAAACCAGAGGTGGAAACAAAATCCTGTGCTCAGGGCTCAGAGCCAGGCTCTGCCAGGGGTGGGGAGGCCCAGGGGGAAGATGGGGTCAGGATGGCTTCCCACAGGTGTGGGGCATAGGGCAGAGCTGCCGTGTTCTGCAGCCGTGGGGCTCCGGTTGGGGGTGGTGGGTCTTTGGGAACTGGCTGGGTGCCCACTGAGTCTCACATATGACCGATGGGAGAGCACCAGGATTTGTGTATTTTAATGGCATTTGTGCTGAAGGTGATAAATGCAGTCTTCATCTAACAACTCCCAGGTTTGCTTTTTTTTTTTTTTCTTTATGAGAGACATGCTTCTGGTTAAAAACGCTTGCAACATTAATAACACCTTGCTGTAAGGAAGATTGATATACGCAGCATAGATACTCACGCGGTGTACATTGCCTCTGGTAGACATGCAATATTGCTTTTGCCTTCAATATTTGGGTGAAGATTGGAGTTCAGGGCATTCTTTCCCTTTCACATCTCAGAAGAGAAGTGGTTTCTTTGTGCTTTGCTGCTGCCTGCACAGATCCTGTGCGGCTCTTCTCCAGAGCAAGATCCCGCAGCTTCACATACTTCAGGGGCAAAGTCATGGCCCAAAAACCTCTTTGCAGCCTTGAACTCACGGGAAAGCTGTGGGGCTGGGTTCTAGCCAGCAGTGATCCCACCTGCAAGTGCCCTCTGCAAATGAGCGGCACAGCATGGCATGGTTCAGCGGCACGCAGAGGAGAGAGGCAAGTTGTGCAAGATTGAGGTTGGTACTTTATTCTCTGATGACAAGAAAAGCTTCCTTCCCTGTCTGTGACAAAGTCCCTTTGAGATTAATGAGGCTGCTGCCCCAGCGTGCAGCCCTTATTTAGCAGGGGAAACCAGCAGTGGTGCTGCTCGCAGTGTCCCGTGCCACATCTGTGTGGTGTTGGTGTGCTGCTGCGGTGCTTGGCTGTGAGGCTGAGCCCTGAGCAGCCCCTGTGCTGCAGAGCAGAGCCTGTGAGCCCCTATGGGATCAAGGCACAGAGAAGCACCCCGTTCACCCACTCCTCTGAGAAAGGCACCAGGCTCTCTGAGCAGTTTGATGGCTAGAATCATAGAACGTTAAGGCTGGAAAAGACCTCTGAGATCACCAAGTCCAACCCCAGCCCATCTCCGCTGTGCCCACTGACCACGTCCCACAGACAGAAGTTAGGGCTATGCTGGGGCATCCCGGGGCGTGCCAGCACCGGGGCCAGTGCTGTGAGCCAGGAGCCTGCTGAATATTGCACCAGGGCTCAAGACAAAAGGAGAGATAAAAAAAGGACAAATCCACAGCTCACGGAATAATATTTGCTGATTGAGAGGCATGCGGCGTTTTTAAAAAAATATGGGGAGCATCATTTGCAACTTGTTCTTGTGAAGAGAGAAGTCCCATGACAGATTTCAAATATTTGGCACAGCTTTGTAACTTTATCAAAGAAACGCTTCAAAGTGAGAGCTCAGTTCTGAAAAAAAAAAAAAAAGGAAAAATAGAAACCACAACAAAATCTGAGATCAGGATAATCGTGTTGTACCATCAAAAAGGTACAGTTTTTGTGCTTTTTGTGATATTTTCTGTGTGACAGTTTGGTCTCAATGGCACAGTGAAAATAACTTTCTTGTGCTATGATTGACAGGAAATTTAAATGCCAGCAAGCAAATGCCAATAGGGAAAAACCTCACGGCTCACATATTGCACACCTTCATGTTAATGCCATATTGGATCCAACAGGTTTCCTTGTGAGTCGATGGGTAATTGGACCCATATGGCACCCAAAAAGTGCAATTTTGGGTTTTCAGCATGAGAAGTTACCTGGGAAACTGTCTCAGTTTGGATAGTTACCAGTATTCAGTACTGCTGCCAAAAAGGAGGAGTAAGCCAGAACTTGAGAACCATGGGCAGCAGGGACCAGTAGTGCACGGAGAGATTCTGGTGCTGGCCTGGCACTGTAATAGCAGATGTCAGCTGCTTTCTGCTGCAGCAGCACTGGGAGCACCGAACCCAGCTTGGACCATAGTTAATGCCACTCTCTTTTTCAGTCTATTCTTTCCATATTTGATTTAAGGATTTAGAAGTTGTTATTTCTCTGACCATCTCTCCATAACGTGCCCAGGTGCAGGCAGGCTGCACACACAGGGCACAACGGCTCGGAGCAGCACAGAGGAGGGCTGGACGGCACAGGAGACGCAGAGGAGCAGAAATATCTGCAAGGAAACCCAGGCCTCATTACAGGCTGCTGACTTCTGGGCTTCCACTGGGACACCTACAGTTTTGTCATAGAGGCCAGTGTTCCTTGCTATTGCAGCAGTGGGACGAGCCCTGTGCTGGACGCTGTGCCGGAGTAACGATGTGCCAGCTCTGAGTGCCACATCTGGGGAGCAGACTTTGGAATGAGAGAGGAAAAATTGCTTTCCATGTGTGAGTTTCAGTGTGCTGGCACAGCGTGCTCATTAGTCTGCGAGCAACGCGCAGGCAAACATCCCTGCTTTTGGTTTGTTTTGTCTATGAAACAATAAAACAACTTTAATCACAAGAAAGGAAGGGCCTACAGCCTACTTTTGTGATATGGACTTTTTTTTATTAGGTCTGAGGCTGAGAATTGCTCTTGTTAAGAAATATTGGTTTATTGCAGAGAGCCCGGAGATGAGATAAAGGTGAAATACCAAACGTGCACACATGGCTATGGAATATGTGAGAAACTGGAGTGATAAGGTCCTGGGAGCAGGTTCCTGTTAAGGTGATGGAGATGCCACAGTGTATCATATTCTCTGGTGATGTTGAGGGAAATTGTGGGATGATCAATTAAAATCGGTGCTGCTGTACCCAGACTCAGCTGTCTAAAAGCAAAGTGTAATAAATAACATTCCCCTTTGCTTTCTGCCAGCACGGTGCGACTGTGCACGCAGCGTTTGGGGGAAGTGGTGCTGATGGCCTGGTCTGGCCCTGCAGGGGCACCTGCGTGTCAGGAGGTGATGGCCCCACATAGCAGTAACTCCGAAATGTGCACATCCTCCTGATGAGCTGAAGTTTTGGCCTGGCCATGAGCTTCCCACCCTGTCCCAACCGCCTTCCCAGGGGCCATCCCGAGGATATGGACAGGCTTGGGCAGTGGGCCCAGGAGGAGCTCATGAGGATCAACAAGGCTAAGTGTGAGGGCTTGCATCCTGATCATGGCATCCCCTGCTATCAATACACACTGGAGGACAAAAGCATAGAGCTGCCAAAAGAACCTGGCAGTACTTGTGGATGGCAGCTGGACAAGAGCCAGAAATGTGCCCAGAAAGACAACCGGATCCTGAGCTGCACCAAGAACAGCACAGCCAGCGGGGTGAAAGAGGGGATCTGCCCCTCTGCTCTGCACTCTGAGACCTCATCTGGAGCACTGCATTCAGGTGTGGGGTCCTCAGTATGGGAGAGACACGTGGAGCTGTTGGATCGTGTCCTGAGGAGGGACATAAAAATGCTCCCAGGGATGGAACATCTCTGCTAAGAGGGCAGACTGAGAGCTGGGGCTGTGCAGCTGGAGAAAAGAAGGCTCCACGGAGAGCTGACAGTGGACTGTCTGTATCTAAAGTGGCTGTAAAAAGGAAAGGGACAAGCTTTTGAGCAAGGTCTGTGGTGATGGGATGAAGAGATGGTTTCAAACTAAAAGAAGGGAGATTTAGATTGGATATGAGGAAGAAGTTTTTTGTGATCAGAGTGGTGAGGAACCGGCACAGTGTGCCCATTGATACAGTGGTGCCCTGTCCCTTCAGACACCTGAGGTCAGGAATGGAGCTCTGAGCACCTGGTGGAGCTGCGGGTGTCCCTGTTCACTGCGGGGAGTGGGAGCAGACGGTCTTCAAGGGCCCTTTCCAACCCAAACCATTCTGTGACTTGCTGACCTACCCCACTGCTCCCACCTGATGGGGCTGCAGGCAGTGTGTGCCCAGAGCCCACCGGTGCTATGGGTGTGCAGCTGGCGCAGGGCAGGATGCAGGCACGGAGCAGCGGTGTCGACAGGCTGTGGCTGCGCTCCGAGGACGTGTCCCCGTGTGCTGAGAGAGAGCCGCTGTGTTTGTCCTCAGCCCCCACGAGCACCGTTGCTGCAGCGGGCAGCTTTTGTGGCGAGATGAATCGGGCACTTTAGTTAATGTTCCCATTATGCCCACACAAAATGCTGAACAAAGCCTCCCCCGTCCCTGGTGCTGCACTAATGTTATTTCTCAATTACTTTTTGTTAAGCAAATATGTAGTGTGCTTTAAGTGCTGCATCCAATAATTATGTTGAACTCTTCAGTTCTGCGTGATGGCTTTCTTACAAACCCCTTCATTATACCTGTCATATGAACTTTAAACACTTGGCAAGGCAGTAAGATTAGGTTTGAAAAACAGAGATTATTTTTACGCACACCACCTGCTTGGGAACATTTGGGAGCGCAAAACTCAATGGAATGGAGGCATCCCACGTGGAGAAGATAGTACTCAGAGTGTCTGCGGTAAATAGCTTTGTATTTCTTATAAAAAGAGACAGAAGTGGAAATGTTTAATACCTGTACACACGTAGGTTGTCTGGGAGGCTTTGCTGTTTGCACCCAGCTGCCATTTATGTGCCAGGAGCTGCTGGTGTTACAAAAACTGTATCTCGGTTCTCCTTATGTCGAGGCACAATTTTAGACACAATTCCAACAAATAATGCCATTTCTCATTCTCATTAGTTTCAGCAAATAATTTTAGGGATGACTGAGTTCTTTCAATAGGATGGAGCCACTATGCAGTGTGACTAATTAAGAAAGTTAGCATTTTAAAAGTATTAAGGTTCTTTATAAGACTAACTTTAAGAGTGCGACCAACTCCACGGAGAATTTCCTTCTGTTTTGCAGACACATCTCACTCAAGATCAGCTCTTCTCCAGGATGCTGATCTACCACAGCCAGGAAAAAGGACAAACGCAGAATGGTGGGGACGCAGCACTTCCAAAGAGCACGGCTTGCATTGCTGCTGTAATGACAGGAGAGGAGCTCCATCAGCTCCATCATTCTGCCCAGTTCCCTCTGCCCATTGCAACAGCCCAGCTCAAAAGAAGGACACTGCCTGGTTCCCTCTGTGCACCCACAGGTCCCCTGAAGCACTGATAGGTGCACAGCTCTGTGTATGGCTCAGCTGTGGATTCAGACACTTCAAAGCTGCAATTTGATTATTTCCTGTATGTTAGTTACGTTTCAAAGCCAAATTATTTTTCAGTGAAAAATCCTATTGTCATTTTAATGGCGTTCATTTTAAAACATCAAATAAAGTTCAAAAAATTTTGTGTTTGAAACACTGGAATCAAGTATTTCACTGGAGTTGACATGTTTCATTTCAGCGTTTGTAATGGAACACTTTTGATCTTTAATTTCCAAAGAGCTTGTCCAAATAAAGTCATTAGTGCCTGTACTCAAAAAAAAAAAAAAAAGCACAACTTTTAAAGATTACCATTCTGACAACATTTCCATTACATGAAAGCAAAATATTATTGTTCACTCTAAAGGACCCTAAAATGCACTACAGATTTCAATTTCACTTTAATTCGGATTTGAAGGAGGAAGATAGTTTTGTTGAAATGGAAAGCACGGGTCCTGCATGGATGCTAGGGAACGACAGGCAGCCAGGCCAGGGGCAACAGCACCTCACTGCCCTTCCTGCTGTGCTGCCGGGTCCCATGGGCGCTGTTCTCCAGAGGAAGCCTGCAGGTCACCCCCGGGGCAGGGGGATGGAGCAGCTCGATTCCCTGTGGTCCATGTGCAGCTGCCCCTTACCATGAGGACAGAGTTGCACACACAAGGGGAGGGAGCTGGAACTGCAGCTGGAATTGCAGCCGGAACTGCAGCATTTGCCGCTTGCAACAACAGCTCGCTGCTGGAATTAACAGAGGGTGAAGAAGTTCGGGGTGAATGAAGTCCTGCCCTCAATCTGTGGATGCTGATCCAAAAGCAGAGCCCTCCTCCCTGCAGGTCGCTTCCTGCACTGCGCTCTCCCTGCTCAGCGTCGACTGAGCGAGCAGCTCCCTGCACAGAGCTCTGCATTGCAGTCTGCAAACTTAATTTAAACAAGTGTTTCCAAGAAATTTCATAGCAGGAAGGGACGTTCCTCTGACTAAAGTGATTACATTGGCAAAGTCTGAAATCAATTAAGTGTTGCTTTGGGTCTTTATTGACCCAATCCACCATAAATCCGGGCCATTATGCAGGCAAATGCTGCGCAGCGAAGAGGTGGGAATGGCCAGTAGTGCCCAATAGCACTGCTCAGATGGGGGCTAAACTGAACACTTGAAGAGGAGCCCCTGTCAGCCTCAGGAGATGCATCTGGCAGCAGAGCAGTGCCAGCACAGCGCACATGTCGTCCTAGCACAGAAGGTATTCGCAGCAATGAGTTAATTCAGGAATCTGACAAGAACAGCGTGCCTCCTCCTTGGTCTTCAAAATCTCACAGCTCCTTAAATCATAAAAATTTACCTTAAAATATTGTCTGGTATCTCTAAATAGGGGTCGCTAGTATAAGCTCCTGCAGGGTTTGGTCTGTGGCCTTCGCTGCTGCAGTGATGTGTGAGGTTGGTTGATGAAGATTGGTGGTAACATTTCCATTGGGAGCTGTTTTATGAGGAACTGAGTCTTCTATAAGAAACAATACGCTGCTTATTCATCTGAAATCCTTCTAAAATGTACTTCTGTATGAAAAGAAAGCCAACGGGAGTTGTTTTCTGTTACATTTTCTAGGGGAAATGCTGATAATTGTACTTTCTTCTTATTTTCAGCCACTCCTCCCCCACGTGAGGAACGTTCTCTTTGAAATATATGCCGTGTCCCTGTTAAATACATTTTAGGAAGGTGTGCGCATGGAAACATTCCTCTGCACTGATCTATGTCACTGTATGATGGAAAGGGAAGAGCCTCCTGAGCACCAGAGGTGGCTGTGCACCCAACACACTGATGGAGCACTGCTTGCGTCGCTCCCGGCAGAATTACCCAGCGGAGTCAGGCTGGGGCTGGAAATTGATCCCCAGCTCTCCACTGCGGCATTCGTGCCATTATGTAGCTTCCTAACTTAATTAATGGCTTGAACTTTGAGTTCTCAGAACCTCATTGATTTGGAGCAAATGCGCTCTATCAGTTTACAGAATACAAATCACACCTGGCAACAGTTTTTATTAGATGTCTGCAGCCTGGAAGCCTACCTCATGCCATGCCAGAAATGGGAGCAGTATGCACTCGTCTGGCTGGGGAGAAGGAATAGAGAAATTTGGCCAGCAGAGCTGGAGGTTAACCTTTGTTATAGACCTGCTGGTTGGGCAGGTTGTGGTGCCCTGCGATGAGCAGGTTTGGAGGGATGTCAGCAAAGTGGGCCTCCTTGCCAGCAGTGGTCCATAATGAGACTTCAGTCCCAGCTGCTTTGAAAATAATAATTGTTATACAAAACTCATAAAGGAAGATCGTGTCCTGAAAAATACTTCAGAAAATGACATCTGTCTGACTGCCAGGAAGCCTGAAATAAAGATGTACAGCCTACACCTACTCATCTCAGCATGTGTATATGGCACCTGGCAGGTCTGGAGATATGGGAGTCCACCAATGCTGGCACAGACTGTGGAGCCAGTCACATTTCTGAGACCATGATAGAATTGTGGAGTCACTGAGATGAAAGGGACCTTTGAAGGCCGTCTGCTCCCACTCCCCGCAATGAACAGGGACACCCACAGCTCCACCAGGTGCTCAGAGCCCCACTCCTGACCTCAGGTGTCTGCAGGGATGGGGAATCACTGCCTCTCTGGGCACCCTGTGCCAATGCCTTCTCACCCTTGCCATAAACAACTCTTTCCTTGTATCCAATCTAAGTCCCTCTTCTGTTTGTTTGAAACCACTTCCCTTTGTCCTGTCATCACAGACCCTGCTCAAAAGCCTGTCCCTTTCCTTCTTTCAGCTCCTTTTGGTACAGACAGTCCAATCTCAGCTCTCCCTGGAGCCTTCTCTTCTCCAGCTGCACAGCCCCAGCTCTCAACCTGTCCTCATAGGAAGGTGTTGCATCCCTGGGAGCATTTTTATGGCCCTCCTCTGGATGTGCTCTGTGTCTCCTGTACCGAGGATTCCACATCTGGATAAAGTGCATCAGGTGAGGCTGAAAGACCTTGCACTTGGATTTAGTGGCTCTCATGAGGTTCTCCTGGGCCCATTGCTTGAGCCCACAGAAGGCAGATCCTGATGACACAACCAGGACAGCTGGGTTTGCTGCAAGCAGCAGCCAGCAGCAGACCAGGTGGGAGTGCAGTGTGGGGCAGAGCTGTGTCCCCGTGCCCTTGGTGCTGGGCTGTGCAGCAGCCACCTGCCCTTGGGCCAACCCAATCCCGAGCCCTACGTGCCGGAGCTGCCAGCTGCCAGGGAGGGAGAGAAAAGTCAATTATACAAGCGAGCGTTGAAATAATCAAATTATTTTTCACTTAATTACAGCCATTCTGGAAAACTATCAAATGATTGCCCTACTTTAAAAATCTTTGACAGTACTCTTTTATGAGGAAATTCATGTATATTAATGCCATTAACGGGAATGATCAGTTAGATAAGGACACATTAATTATATCACCATGAGCGTCAGGCTGACCAAGAGGAGAGCACATATTCGTCTCACAGGGATGGGAATGGGGCCACGTGGGACCTCAGGATCCAGGCAGGGTCACAGCTCTGCCTCTGCAGGGCTGGGACACCGTGGTACTTGAGAGCTGAGGCACTTCAGCTCAGTGAAGGAGAATGTTTAAAATACAAATCATATGCGCTTCACACATAAATGTTTTTTGGAAAGATGCCCTAATGGCAGTTAACCACAGGGCATCACCATTCTGGATCAGCTTGGAAGAACTAGCACTGAAGCAGAAAATCGTCAATGGGTCTAGAGACTGGAATTAATGAACCAACATGCCTTGGGGAGCTTGTGATGGGAACAAAAAGTTCAACACACAGACAAAATACAACTGGCAGCATTCATTTGAGATCCTGGGCACCTTGCCGTCCCCTAACCACCATCCAAGGAAGCCCCTTCCTGCCTGTTGCTGCTGATGGCAGCCTTGTGCTCTGCATGCTGCTTGTGTGTGCAGCAGAGCTAGGATCCCCAGGTGTGCAGCTAGAAGTGCAGCCAGGCTGGGCACTGGGTTGGGTGCTTGATGCCAGGTTCTGGGCCCTGTGTTCTAGGCACTGGGAGCTGATCAGTGTATGCTAAGCACTGGGAGCTGGGTTGCTGGGCACTTGGTGCTGGGAGCTGGGTGAGTGCCCCACACTGTGGATGCTCAGCACAAGGCAGCACAGCAAGGACAGCGGCTTCCTTCAAATCATGCATTAGTCACCATGACTTCGTTATCCACACATGCTCCTGCTCCTGAGTAATTCAATTTGATCCGGCGTTAAGGATAGGAAATAGGCTGATGTGCTAGCTTTAGTGCCTGCATGGTGCGGAGATTGGGCTCTGCAGTGTTTCCACAGACTGCTTGCTTTCTTCTATGTGAGCGTGGGGAAAAATAATGGAATTTGCTGCTGCATTTACTGCCCTCTGTTTTTAAATATAATCTCTTAGACTCCATTTGTGATATTTGGCTGGAGCTCAATAGCCCAGGCAATTCTAGGAGCGAACCAGACCTCCAACCCCTTCCTGCAACATGCTGCCTGTGTGCCTGGGCCACAGCTCTGCCACTTCCCACCACCAACCTGCAGCCCCACAGCTCTCACCCTTGGCTGCCATCAGCTGCCTTCCTTTCCTCATGCTGGGGATGTTCTATGTCTGTAAGCCCATCACTGTGCCTATCCCCATGGATCCCACCACAGAGGATCTCCAGAGTAAGACAAGAGGTCGCATTGGAGGTGAAAATTCCTCAGGACCAGAGCTCAGCAACACGCAGATGTCCCTTGCAAGGCTCTGATGTCTGGGCTTCCCTGCGTCCCTCTGCTGCAGGCACCATGGGGGACAGCTGGCCTGAAAGCATCCTCTCCATTAACTTCACCCCATTACTCCTACTTATTTCTCTCTTCTACCACTGTAAACAAATCTTTCACATCCGTTCTGTTTATGCCCTCCCAATATATTAGTTGGCTGCTCTGCCCCTGGAGCATATTTTTCAAGTCAGTGCAATGTCCAAGTTTTCATGGTTAAGTGAAAAATGAACGATGAGTGAGAGCAAAGCCTTCTGTTAGGAAGTGGACCAAACCATGTGTTAATTGCTGCACATAGGCATTGGGCAGGAGGTGAGGTGAAGTGATGTGGACATGCTCTGCTGTGCCCTGGCAGCATGCAGCCCATGCTCCCAGCAGGGGTGGGCAGAGGAGTGTGCAATGGATGCTGTGCAGGGTTAGAGCAGGGCTGCATGGCCCAAAGAGGGGATGAGTATCAATGGCAGGCAGCAGGATGTGCGCTTCAGGTGCCAGGGGCCAGCACAGTGAGCAGCGATAAAATCACGCCTTTGGGAAAACTGCACCGTGTGGGGAATTATATCACTGCTTCTCCAATAGAAAATCTGGGATGCAGAGTGTGCTCCTGGCTCTGGGCTGCTGACGTCTGCAGTATCTGCCCCAACTGCAGCTGCGGCGCTCAGTGGGTTCCCCTGCAGCATCTCTTGCCCCACTCCCAGCCCCACTGCATGCCAATGGAATCCCATCCTGATAAACTTGCATTATTTGGGAGAAGCTTTCCATGCAGCATAGGAGGACCCCTCCCTGCCAGGACAACGCACGCATGTGGGCTTCAGGGCCAGCTCTGGGTGCAGTGCTCACTGAGTGCTGATTGCTCCATAGCATTCTTGTTTCCCTCAGACACCTGAGGCTGTTGCCATGGGGTAATTCCTCCCTTATCCTCTAAATCCTTCTGCCTACAGCAAGTGGCAGCTGCTGATGAAGTGACAACAGAAGCCAACCGGTGGCAGCTGCAGGTTGTCAACCGGGGTGACAGAGGGGCTTAGAAACTTGAATTTCAATTTGAAATTATTTTATATGGAGAAAGCATGAGTGATGGGGTTATAACAGCAGTTGACAAATACGACCACATCACTTCACATTTGTTTCCCGTTAACTAACTCTGTCTTTCTCCCTTCTAATGCCACATACAATTTTGGAGTCATGTTTCAGCTAAAATCTTTAAACTTCCTGGGGAAGAGGTACTTCCAGTGTTTTGTTTCTGCACGGCAACAAACACAGAGGGTCAGCAGCTGACACCGCTATCTGCAAACTGTAATTCACTGCTTTGATTTAATCTCAGGAAAAATGGGTAAGCATGATTGCACATGACATGCAGCTTCCCTCTGTTGTCAGGAGCATCCAGAACACATCTGAGTTATCAGATGGATAGAAGTGCAGTGGGCTGCTCAGCATAGCCATCCACTCCGTGGTCTCCAGAGTTTTGCAAAGGGCCCTCTCGTGGGGTCTCATGCAGAGGCCCAATGTGAGACACCTTTCTGGGTCTGCTGCTAACATGGAAATTCGTATTTTTCATTTGAAAGTTCAGTACAGCCTAAACACAACATTGCCAGATTTAAGTATTTCTTGTTTCTGCTCTGGTACGTCTCACTTCCGCTCCTCGTCTGCAGTTTTTGATTTCACTACCTAGAAATCTGAACTCTGGAGGCTTCAGAAATGAGCAGCATTTGGGCATTCGCCATTCCCCTGTTGCTGAGTGCCCACCCCTGTATGGGCAAACATTTAGTTAATATGACATTAACTATAATTAGAAAATGGTGGAGCCCACAAGCGATGACACCGTTCTGTCTTCACAACGTAGCAAATATTTCTGATGAGATGGCTCTCACAGTTCATTACTGAGCAACTTTCAGAGCAGTATTTGTGTTGGGAGACTCTTTTCCTTTTCTCCAGGTAGTCAATAGACAGCAGTTCACTGTCACAAGCTGTGTTTTTAAAAGGTGAGGCTCCTCCTCCAGATGAGTGTTGCAGATAGGGAGATTTGCTATTAAAAAGTAATTGGTTATAGTTGTGATAGATAACCACAGTAATCTGCTCTCCAGAGGGTAAGAAATCAGCAGGCCTGTATTTTGCTGCAGGACTGCTGCCATTCCCCGCAGGTGGCAAGGCAGCACGCTGTGTGCTTGTGAACCTGATTTTATTGGTGATGTGTCAGTGGGGGAGGACTCTCCAATGGAGTGCTGCAATATTGCCGTGCTTTACAATCTGCAAGGTAAAGCGCACCTTGCTTGTAGTAAGATGCTTATTCGTGCCTTGTCCTTATTTTGTTCAGAAGTCCCTGTAATCCTCTGGAGGTTACAATTCCTGACCTCCATCTGGTCCGTGGCTGTTTATCTCCACAACGGTGGAATCATAGCACCATGGAATTGCTCAGGTTGGAAAAGACCTTAAAGATCATCATGTCCAACCACAACCCAACCACCCTACCTTAACTCTATCAACAAAATCATGCCCCTGAGCACCAACAACCAAACAGTTTTTGAACACATCCAGGGATGGTGACTCAACCACCTCCCTGGGGAGCCTACTGCAGTGCTTAACAACCCTTTCTGTACAGAAATTTTTCCTGAAATCCAACCTGAGCCTCCCCTGATGCAACTCGAGTCTGAATTAGACTAGTCCTGCAATTACAGCAGAAGTCTGTGCAGGTAAACCCATCTGAAGCCAACGCACTGTCACCTTCCATAGTGCAAACACTCCTCAAAATGGAAAAATCAGAAATTATTTTTTGTCAATGCAACAAGAGAAGCAGCTCGTTAAGAATCAAATAATATCTGTTTAACATTCCAATTAGAAGACATTTTGACTTGAAACAACTCTCTAGTTTACCCCGGGATGACAAAACATGAATTCAGAATTAATTATGCTTCTCTGCCACATTTTTTGTCATCGCAAATCGAGGAAAATCTGATAAGAACTGCATTTTTATTCATGCCCACCTTTGGCATTTCCTCCCATCTTTCTTCTGGAGGTGCTCACCCAGCAATGAAGGGCCGGTTGCTGCTCATGCAACTTCTCTCGGCTCATTCTGAGCGTGGAGCAGTGCCTGTGTGAGCTCACGCTCCCGGGCTGCTCTGTGACACCACGGCTGGGCAGTGCATGGCAAGCAAGGAGCTGCTGGGAAGGGCTTCCCTCCGTGAAATGAACGGCTCGCCTTTTAAGTCCTCCTTCTGGAGGCTGCGCGAATGCAATTGAAGTGATAATCTTTAAAATTTAAATACCACAGAGGAACAGTAACTAAATCATCAAATTATAAGTAAAGATCAGTTATTCCGCTTCAACCTTTATAGTGAAAGTTATTTTCTTGTTAAAAAAAAAAAAAACACAAAGAGCCATTACTATTTTCCTGGTTTTTTAAAGAAGTAATGAGCAGTAAACTCAGGCAATTATTTGCACGCAGTTATTAAATGTCACTGTTAAACAACGGCATGCTATGAAGAAACATCAATTCATGGTGAAAACTCGGGGCTGCCTTCATACTCGGTGAGCTCTCATTCCTCCATGTGATGCCTGAATAATTTTATGCACAGCATTTCAAATAAAGGCAGGATTTTTGTGCTATCTGTTTGACAGTGAGTTTAATTGAACTTCTTCTTGCACCATCTCATGCTCTAATTCAACCAGCAAAGCCCCCCGTGCGCTCTTAAATGATACGAAATTAGATACTCTGTCACATGTTAAACTTGATATATAATGACACTAAAGAATTTATATTGCTTTTACCAATTCACTACCTCGGAGTTTTCAGTTTGCTTTCCCACAACAGCAATTACTCCAGCAAGAGCAGTTCTAATGAAATGTCACTCTTAAGCACCAAGGAAGAAGGTCAGGTGTCCAAGGAGAACCTGCCCAGATCCGCAGAGGGGGAGGAGGACGGATGACCAGAAAGTTTTCTGCAAGTGCTTTTCTCTGATGGTACCTAATGGGTAATCAGAGTGATGACAAAAATCATTACTGCATTTATTTCCTGCTTAAGCTCTGATGGGAACTGCGCAGTCCACAAGAAGGAGAAGATTGGTTTCGAAGAGCAGGTGATGACTACACAGAATTCATAAGAAAATGACATAAAATGTCAGCTCAAAACACGGAAATACTTTTAAAAAGAATGTGCTGAAATCTGCAGGTGTATTTGGTTGTTTGGATGGGAGGACTGAGAGCCATGGGTGCATGGAGGGAGGCAGCAGAAGCAGGATCCATCGGCCCTCCCTTAGTGCAAGAAGAGGGAAGAGAGCAAGAGCCTGGCATGGTTGCTTTTGGAAGTCACTAACTGAGCTTGAAAATGAGCTGAGACACCGCCGATACCAAACCACAACGAGAACTTGAGTGTCTTGTGCTGAGTACTCTGCGTCATTATGAAGAGCTCCAATCTGAGGGACTTCCCTGGGAAATCTGATGCTGGTATAATTCTGGATATCTCTAATACCCCCAAGGTAGAAGAGAGTGTTTTCCAGTTCATCCACGGCAATCTGCATCAGTCCACATTACCACTAGGGTGGTCAAACAGTGCAAGAGGTTTGTAGCCAAGTGGGTGATGGCCCATACCTGCCAGTGTTGGACAGGCTTTGGATAATGCCTTCCATGACATGCATTAATTTTTGGTTAGCGCTGACATAGTCAGGCAGTTGGACTCGAGGATCCTTGTTGGACGCTTCCAACTGAAATGTCCTGTCCTATCCTATTCTATTCCACTCTGTTCTGTTTTGTTCTGTTCTATTTTGCATCAGTTAAAGAGTAATTTATAACCAAGCCAAACAAATGATGGTAGCTTGGATTCCAGTGATCACAGCCTGTTTACAATAACAAACATTATGGAAATGAAGTTCAGACTTCATAATGTAAACAAATCATTAACATTCTGAAGCCAGCTATGATCCTTTAAATAAACACATCCCAAAGTACTTCAAAAGGTCACTATGGTGACACAATTATCTGGGAAGAAGGCTACACTACCTAAAAGATACCTGAACCAAAGCAGTCTCAACTGACCATAGGAAAACTGCAGATAGAAACAAATGGAATAAATGGAGTTGCCTATTTTCTGCTCAGAATAATTCCAGCTTTGGAATTATCATATTTTGAGATGGAATTGGAAACCTTTTCAAGTGGAAACGGAAGAGTAACTATGGCAGTCCACCAACCCAGCCAGCCAGCCATGCTGCAGGAGGATGCAGCACTTCTCATTCTTATATCAAGTCAAGATACACATTAAAAGACATTTCCAAGGTTGCTCTTCAAGAAGCCTGACCATTCCAGTCCATCAAAATATCTCAAGGGTCTGAGCTTCCTGGGAGGTGTGGGGCACCAGTGCTGGCCATGCTGCACTGCGCTGCAGAATAACGGCACTGCTGATAAGGGCCTCTGCTCACGGACTGATGGAGGGTGGTATAAATAATGCCAATTAAGTAGTGTGCACATGTAACACATCCTGTCAGACCAGGCTGACGTCTTCTTTTAGTAAGATTATGAACTTGGTTGATAAAGGCAATGGCGTTGGATGTCTGCACGGCATTTGAATTGGTACCAGATAACATTTTAATTAAGAAACCAGAATAACATAAAGTGCACCTAATAAATATTCAGTTCACTAGCAACTCATTTACTGGTGGCTCTCAACGTGTAGTTGTGTGCTTTCCAACCAAGGCGTTCTCATTCAGGGCACTATGGCTGGCTCAGCCCAACCAGCCACGTTCCTGAACGCAGCCCCTCCCAGTCTTCTGATCTCTATGTCACACTATTAGGAAAAGATTTTAGGACTTCAAATATTTGGGGAAACTGTTTAGAGAGGGCTGTGATCTTTCTTTCTCAGATGTCGTTCTCGCACAGATACTTCATATGAGGAGGTTCACAGATGGTTGCTCAGGTAGCAGTGTCAGTGTGGGTTCAGCTACCAGGGCTTTTGTAGCTTTGGTACCAGTGGCATCCCATCCCACACGAAGGGATTACTGCTGACCACCAGAACGTGGGCATGAAAGCAACAAGTCTGGGACTGCACTCATCACTCGCCCAGGGTGGTGGGGTAGAAATGAGTGCTGAAGAGAACAGGACTCTGCTGGCTGCTGAGGAGTACAGGCAAAGGGGTGTTGTGTTCCTTCCCTTGCTGGAGAAGCCCAGCACAGAATACAAAAGGAATGCAGAGGAGCAATGTGTGAGAGATGACGACGTGGCTAATTTTCTTCCATTTGTTTTGTTGTGTTTTAGGCAGTGACCCATATCATGCAAATATTACACTAACCATGAAAGATATTGAATGCAAACTGCTCTTACACAGTTATTTTGATATTGTACAATATGCTTAATAACAGATTCATTTAGAATTTGATTGATGCAAAATCGTTTCATCTTCTTGCTGGTTGCTTCCAGATGATGAGTGTGAGTCTGAATCTATTATTATGGCAATCCATTAGACACACCCCAGCCTTCATTTCTCCCTTTCTGAAGGTTTGTCTGTACATCCAGCTATATACACACATACTGACATGGATGCTCCGCACCTCAGTAGCCCTGTGGACTTTTAAAGCAATACATAAGGAGTGGGGTTTGGTAGCTGCAGAGGTTTTGTCTCTTAGTTCAATACAACAATTAGAAGGATTTATGGGATGTCTCTTGAATATTTGAGATTATTTTTTTTTTCATTTTAAATACAGTATATGAGACCATGATTAGAAAAAAATGTGCTGTCACTTAATCTGATACTACAAAGAGTGGCTATGAGTCTGGCAGCACGTTGCTTTAAAAGGCATTAAATCGCTTGCTCTTTTTGCACAGATGCAATGTGCAGTAGCTTGCTGCAGTAAAACAGCCCAGGATTGCTAAGGGATGGGTAACACTTGCCCCAGAACCCAGCACCCAGCACTCAGCCCCCAGCACCCAGCCCAGACCGCCCTGTGGTGCTGCTTGGCACGGACACTCAGGGAATCTGAGGTCATTCCAAAGCCTCTGTAGGCTCAGCTCTGTAGGAGCTGCCCTTCAGGATAGTGGCGACAATGAAGGTCTGATTTTCAGCGTGACAGCATAAATCATAACCGGAGGCAGCTGCTTAATTAAAGCCGTGCAAATAAATGTCCTTGGTATTCTGGCAGTTCCAAGACATCCAGGAGTCATCTCAAGCCAGATGAAGTGGTTCCTTTAACCCTTTGATACTTTTTGGTGTATTCTGTGACAGTTTTAGGCATCTCTTAAGCACTGAACCTGCATGAGTGTGGCTCTGCAGTATGCAACAGAGCAGGAACTGGGCAGATTGTCATGAAAGAAAGGAACAGATGGGGAAGCTATATTTAGAAAATAAACAAAAAGGGGTGGGCAATGAGGTGCTTATGTGTGAGAGATCTGTGCGATGTTGAGCCCAGCAGTTCTTCTCATTCCCAGGTAAATAGAATGGCCACCCCATATCAATCACCTCCACCACAGAGATGGTCCAGGGCTGGGTGGTGAACCCTGTGTGTCCAGAGATGGTGCTGGCACTACTTAGAGAGACTGGGGTGGGCAGCAAACATGTGACCCTCTGATGCTTTCTGATAAACGTGCTGCTTTCCTGCGGTCACCCTGCCAGACTCAGCTGAACATTTTGCAGTCTCTTGACTTCCTAATGTGCAGGAGGTGGCTCGTGTGGTCACCTGTCATCACCCTGAGTCATCACATATTGTCAGCCCATGCCACTGTGTGTCATCACTTGTCATTACATGTCATTTTCACAGGTCATTGTCACATTATCATCATGTGCTGTTACCGTGTATCATCACGCTTTGTCATATGTTGTGTTGTCACGTGCTGTTGTTATGTGTCCCCATCAAAGATCATCACATGCCATGTGTTGTCACGTGTTGTCGTCACGTTATTGTCATGTGTCATATTTCATCCCATGTGTCATCACATGTTGTTAAGTTTCGTCATTACGTGTCATCACATGTTGTCGCATCACCACATGCCAGAGTCACGCATCATCACACATCGTTGCATGTCATACTGTGCGATGTCACATGTCACCATGCCTGTCCCCATGTATGCTGTCATGTGTCGCCACTTCTCAGGGCACAGCAGAACATTCTACTGTCTGTTGACTCCCTGATGTGTGGGAGGAGCAGAGGAATTCCCCAATAACACACCATGCATTCCTCCCAGCGCTGTGTCCACGTGCTACTGCAGGCAGGCTTCCCCACCCATGCTGAGGGCAGACCTCTGCCCTGTGCTTCCCATGAGATGGCTCAGAAGAAGCGGCACTGCTATATTTATCCCTCGCCGCCTCTCAGCATCGTCTTCACACATGAAAGCACAGTACAATTTGAAGCAAAGTGTTTTCATTTTAAACAGTTTCGGAATCAGAGTTACCAAAATGTGCTGTCATTTGACGCTCGCATCGGCGACTCTGAGCCCACTGCTCCTGCTGGCCTTTGCTGAGCCAGTCCTTGTCTCCCAGTGTGACACGGCTGGGGCGAGGGGCTCATAGCAGGCTGTTGCACTGATGAGGGGCAGTGCAGGGAGAAAAGCAGCACTTAGGAAAACAAGGAGTGCTCCAGCTGCAGAGAAGCTGCCATCTAGTATTGCGGTTCTGCTGAGTACTGTGACTGCTTAATATTTTTCTGATCGGTGATGCTATGTGATGGAGCTCGCTCCTGGGTTCCTGTGCCCTGGGACTGCAAGAGATGAATGGCACGAGCATTTGTGGTATGAATTTAAAAGTGATTCTTCTCGCCCATACTCCATGCACGTGCTTGTTTGGATGGTGCTACATCTTGTCATGAACTCTTTTCCAAAGCACACATTCACTTCCATATAGTGGACTTCAGTTTAACCTGCTGCATCTTAAAAGGTTTAATTTGGGAAAATTAAGGAGCTGAAAGGAAGTCATGTGAAAGACAACCACAGAGCGTGTGACTTCTTGTGGGCCATCTCCCACATCCAACTCACAGCTTCCTTTATCTCCTCAATTCGTAACACGCATTTGACCTCAATTAAACTCAATCAATCCTATTACACTTCACCTCTGCATTTGGCTCTTTGTTTTACAGTGCACACTGATATATTACAAAGAATAATTCCAATTATTCTTTGTGTGTGCTGATGGATTAGAGATGACACATGGCCCAGAGGAGGGTGTTTGGAGGAAAGGGGGCAGATATGGGAATGTGGCAAACTCTCTCCCATAGCTAAGAACCGCTCTCTCTGCCAAGTTCCAGAGCCTGAGCGTGCTGCTCTGACTTTAAATTAGGGAAGCAACTGCTATAAACTCAACTGTGCTCTTCAAGACAAAACCGAGACATTCATTCCAATGGCCCAGTGCTGCAGGAGCACGCCGTGTGTGCTCCCACCAGCACCGAACCCAGCAGAACACAACTGTGAGGGCACAGCTGGAAAAGTTTCTTCACAATAACATTTAACTTTCAATAGTGAACTTTTGCAATGATTTCCTTATTAGTTCTCCAGAAATACAGTGGCTCCGACGCTGCCCTCTCTGGCTTAAGATAAAGCAAACACAAATAATAGTGCTTTCTTTTTTATGGTGCAGGCAAGTACAGATTCACCGGTGGAATCACCGTGATTTATGCCAGCTGTAGTTCTCACCCACAACATTTAGCAGCTTTTATTACATGTTTAATCATCCCTTTGAATATTTCCCCTGATCACTGCCCTTCTCTCCTGGGATGGATTCCCGAGCAGCCAGCACTGACACTTCTTGCACAAGAATATCAAATGTTTATAGCCATTTTTATATGAGTCGATCTGGAGGCATTAATGCATTGGAAAGGATTCGTCACCTGGCTGTTGCAACAGAGTATGTCCTCTGTTCAGATCTGCAAGCATCATTTAGCACCAGTTTGCCACACACAGCTACAAACACAGCGGAAATTTAGGCAGAGCCCAAAGGACATCACTCCTGCTGAAGGCGGACCTGGAGAGCTGCATTCACTCAGCCCTCCCCCGGGTGCCCCACTGTGTGCACACTGCACCGTCAGAGCTGCTGGTTGTGTCTCAGTGTGAAGATGGGCTGTACCCACGTTGTGGGATGGGCTCGGCCTAAGATCCCACCATTATGGGATGGACTCAGCCTGAGCCTAAGTGGAGCAGCGTGCTCATGCGTGATTATCCTCATCCTTCTTCTCCTGCAATTTGCTACTTTGGGTTAACTAAGTGAGAAGCTTTATTTTTCAAAGACATAAGCCAATGTCATGCAATTAAGAAGAGAAATATTTCCCTGCATTGCAGCGTGTGTGTAAGTACAAACGGAGCTGGCTATTTCCAAGGCTTTAATAGACTTATTTCATGGTCTTTCTGGCTATTGAGGGAACGCAGCCTAATAACCCAAGGCAAACAGCAGAGTATGTTTCTGATAATGGCTTGTTTTGGAAGCTGTGGTGCCAGCAAGCAGCCCAGCATATGCTGTTCATCCAATAGACATACATCGAGGGATTTCCTCATGTGAAAATAGTCATTAATTCCTGGCTTGTTTTAGCTAGCTCTACTTTGTCATAGTATCCTGACATCTCCGGGAGTTTCTAAGGAACCGAAATGCATTTTGCCACCTGGAAATATGTCCTCATGTTTTCTTTCAACAATCAAAATAGTTGTTGATTTTCATATACGCAATATGCGTTTATACACCGGGAGTACTGAGAAGAAATCGCTCTCTGTTTTTTTCAGCGGGGACTTCTGGGCAGAGTACTCTGTGTGGAACCTTCTGAATGAACATCTGGGATTCTGTCTGAATGTTCCACCTCTGAGGTGTGCTGGCTTGAGGCTGCAGGGGCCGCTGGGAGCCAGCAGTGCTGCAGGGCAGCTTCAGGAATGCAAAGCAAAATGTGGTGCCAAAGAGAACTGCAGCCATCGCGATGCTATTTTGTGACATGTCTTTGCCAGGTTTATCATAATAAATGGTCTATACAGAGCTGTTCTGTTCTAAGAGAACATTTGCTGAATGACATAAAATTTGGAGCCTGCACTCCATCCTGTGCACACACATCATGCAGCTCTCAGAGCAAATCAGGCAGCAAAAATGCGGTTCAGTCAAGGACCTGTTCTTGTGTTTTAACACCTCTCATTTCCCCGATTCCCATCCTCTCCTCATGTTCTCTCTAATCTTTTTCCCATCTCACACCTTTCACTTTCAGGAAGGGCCAATTTAGCTCAGCAACACTCCTGCAAAGTGAGTGGAAAGGAGAAATGAAAAAGCCAGTCATAAAGATGGAGTTACATACATTCGATATGTAATGACTGTACTTAAGATGTACTTAAAGACAATGGGCAGCACCTTCATTACTGGGTTATTGCTCTTTATGGCAAAGTTGCCCTATTGCCAGGAAATAAATCCCAGAATCTCGTTGTAAAATGACTGTGATTTTTCTTTCACGAATATCACAAAAATACTCTCAAAAAAAAAAAAAAAAAAAGATGAAAAATTTTAAGCAGAACTGAGAACAGTAAAGAAGTTCTGCATTCAAAATTGGCAGCTTTTTACTCTTGGAAATATCAAGAGATGTCATGGGATCTCACTCAGCACGAGAGCATTTGTGGCAGGGCAGGGAAGCGGAGCTGGAGCGGTGCTTTACGGACCGGCTGCTTTCATCCTTTCCAACTCGCCCCCCATCTCCTATTTCAGCTTCTCGTTCATTTTTAATTTAAACGTGTGCTTGACAGAAGTGTTAAAAATGTCATGGAAATAAATTGTCACTGATACATTTTAAATTTATGTTTGCTTTAGGAGGGCTGTTGGCAGGCTCTGAGACACTGTGATGCTCGTCTCTCTTCCGAAGTCAATCAGTGTTGGCAGAGCAGTGCTGGGACCTTTGGTTCAGCCCCACTCTGTCCTGCTGGGGGGGCAGCCATGGGCCGTGGGGCAGGGGCAGGGGTCAGCACGGAAAGGAGACCATTTTCATTGTAAATGTTGGGACATATAGGAGATAACTGGAGAACTTTTAAGCGGAGATTTCAGCTGCATCTCACCGTAGCTCTCAGTGTAGCCAAAATGAAAAATAGCACTGCTTCTCACAACTGCAAGGTCACCAGCAATTGACAGTATGAATATATTTACATACACCTGCCTCCTTCCCTGTGAAGAGAACATCTCCATGTGGAGGTGATTTGTTGCGAAGATGTGATGGTTGCTGCCCCTAGAGGGAAATGAGGCGTGGGCAGCGACATGCCAGTGGCCGGGGGACGGGGGGGATGGTGTCATGAAAGCAGAGCACACCTCGGTCACAGGAACCTGCACGACCTGTACAGTGCAGGCAGATGCAGGAAGGCTGGGATGAGCTGTGAGAAGGTCCTGGGACAGGCTGTGTGCCAGAGCTGTCCCTGCAGCCCTACAGAACCCTACTCCAGTGTGCGCTGTGCGGTGCCAGCCGTGGCTCGCCATCCTGTGCCACGCAAAGCTGCTCCATCACTGCCTGCATGAGACTCATCTCTAAGGGTCACATGTAAGAATCTCCTGAAGGTGCAAAAAGGCACAAATGGATGCATAGAAAGGAAGCTGGAATAAGAATATTGAAAGCATCCCTATGTCTGAGCTCACAAAGTGCCATGGGAAATTGCTGCCACAGTCTCTGTCTGCTGTTCAGAGCAAATCATAATGAAATGTAAAAAAAAAGGAAATTAGAAAATGTGAGGGGTAGAATTTGCCTTTTGCTTTGTAGCTTATACCTATAAAAGTGGTTAGCACAATTTTGTGCGTTACCCGGAGAATGTGAGCGTGCATGTGCTTTACCTGGTTATTATTATTTCTAGCAGAAGGCAGCCGTGCCACGCTGCAACCCACGAGTCCCAAACGATCATTATTAGCAGATGAAATCCCAGCCCATGAGGAGCATATTAACACCACAATTTTCTGGTATGTCTCTAATAACACTGACAGACAGTGCAGTGCACGGAGCAATACAGTACTGCTGCTAATGCCCCAATAAACTGCTTCCCAAGTTGTCTTATGGAATATTCATTACTGTGCAAACGATACAGCTCTCAAAGTATTGTACCCACCTTTTCCTTTTGACCTTCTCCAGACAAGGGGTTTTGTTCAGACTGGATCTCAGGGTTCCCCTGCTGACCACAGACTGGCTGACAAGATTTGGCAGTGCACAGTCTGTCTCCAGGATATAATGCACCTGAGTTTTAACTGAACGCCTGAAAGCCATGCTCTGGGCCGCCTTCCCTGCCATCCCGCCCCTTCCCCATTTCCATCCCCATCACCATCTCCATCCCCATTCCTTCTCATTTCCATTCCATCCCATCCCCATCCCACTCAGCTGCAGCGTCCCACGGCAGTGGCACGAAGAGGGATGTCTCCTTCTCCACGCTCTGTGTCTGCCAATCTCTCTCATTTCCAATTCCTTCTCTCTGCAGGGTACTGTGTGAATGCAGATTTCCTTTCCAGCTAGTAAGGCCCACACAGAGCCATGAGACATCCTCGAGCTGTCATACCTTTCTTGTCAGCGCAGATTGGTGTCCTCACAGCTTTCCTACACACATCACCAAACCGTGCACTGTGCCTGTCCACTAGGCTGAGTGTGGGACCTCAGACACAGGCAGCAATGCATTGTGCTGCTTATTTTCTCTGCCTTGAATTTCATCCCCTGCAAAAGTTCAATTTCCTGCCATCCCTCCCACTGCCAGAGCTTTACACCTCAGGTGAACAAGCACTGGCAGCAGTGACCATCGGCTCTGCCTGAGCCCAGGCATGGCAGCAGGGCCTGGGGGTGCCCACTTCTCATCCTGCTGCTGCCTGCAGAGTGAGCGGTGCTGGCATTGCTGCGTGCTGCTGCCGGGCATGTCTGTGATCTGTGCAAAGGAAGAACAGGATGAAACCACCAAATTCCTTCTCATTCACAGCCCAGATCAAGACCTGAGCCCCACTCCTTGCAGACAAAGGGCAACTGTCCATAATCACTGTGTTGTCCAGCCTCTGCCACTTGGTAATTAATAGTCTTTCAATGGCTTCCTGGTATTTTACAGTAGATTATTTGTCAGCAGCTCAAATCTGGTTACTCACTATTGTGCCATTCCGCTCAACACACACCAACAAAGAGTTCACAGAGCCAGCAGGAAGGCTGACTGACTGCTGCCCATTGCAAGTGTCCATGAACTCCATAATTTATCCAATGCAGTCAATATCTCAATCCAGAGTTCTTGTCTAGTGTGTTCTGGACTTCATGGATGAATTATATATGAAAAGTCTTTATTCTAAATATGTTACCTTTGTATGTCTATGAGAATAGCTCTCTAAAGGCATGAAAAGCAGAACTGAAATCATCCTAATACTGAAGTTTATGAGAAGTTTGATTTTCTCTGAAGAGCTGGCACGTCACTATTGCAGCTGAGGTTCTCTGGCCTACAACTCCTTGTTTTCATTAAACTGTAACTGAAAAACAATGCTTTGGTGGGAATCAAAGTCTTTTCTCCAGCTGAATGAATGTCTGAAGCACCCTCTTATTAAACAGGATCGAGTGGTTGTTCCCAGTGTTGTAAAATGGTTCGTAAAGCTTGAGCATTTTTATCAGGGTGCGCAGTACTTTGGGTATTGTTAACCATCACGGAATGCCCAACAGATGTTAGCCATCATTTTGGGTGCCAGATGCAGGATGGGTGCTCCCACAGCTGGGTTTTCACCTTCCCATTCTCACTGATTTGAAGCTGTATCTATGGGCATGCCAATAGGAGCGCTTCCCTTGGCTTGCTGAACAAAAATCTACCTTGACAGGAAAGCTTGCGTGAAAGGAAAGCATTCTGAAACCCAAGAAGTATTAAAACAGAAGCACTTTGAATTGTCTGTTTTGTTTCTTCTCCATGCAGTGAGAAACATTTGAATGGCAAATGTTTGAGTTCAGCGCGGAATGCAAAATCTACATGCTAAAAGAAAGTTCCCTTTCTTCCCAAAACCCGTAGGTAGAATATTTCACTTGTTGTGCACATCATTAGATGACACATGTTGAAGTCAGGAGGCGTTGTACAATATATATTGTCATTTATTTATACATAGACAAGAAAGTTTTAAATTTCATAGAAAGTTTCATGTAGATTCCTGGCCATGACTTCAGTTAAACAGCCGAGGGGCAGCTCTGGAGGTGCTGCAGTGGGAGCCACGCGGCGCAATGCAGGGCTGCAGGGGATGATGCCTGCCAATGCTATCTGACCTTCGTGCCAGGGCTGAGCAGCACTCCCTGGTGATCGCTGGGCCCGTAACTCAGCTCCACACTGCTTGGGCCACTCGTTATCCCACGGCGCAGATCATAACACTGGTGATCTGAATGCTTGTCCAGTCCTTGCCATTATATAAATTATTTTCCAATATTATCCCAGGCAGAAATATAGCGGCATATAAGGAAACACGGTAAGAGAGGGTCATGATAGATAAAAATGATAATGGGCACTGTAGTGCCATAATCAAAGTCTAATTGTCTCATTAATTAAGAGAAATATTCGGTTATGTATTGGGTCCTAGAGTGATTATGACTCAAATGCCTACTCAAATGTGTGAATTTATCTTCTGGCTCACGGTTTTCAGCCAGGCAAAGCATTTGGTAGAGGTCAAAAAGTTCAATTGCTGCTTTAAAATGAAGTTGAACTTTAGGCATGAATAATCACGGATCTGCTGTTCAGCTGCATGGGCTCGGATGCCTCTGCAGTGTGTGGGACTCACCAGCACAGCTCTCAGCCCGCCGTGGGAAGGAGCTTTGCTCTCTTCCATGCACGGCTGTGGTGTGGTGTGGACCCCTTCCTCACACAGGGCTTTACCATGTATGCGTCCTGAGCCCCCCAGCAATAGCTGTCACCTCTCTCCTCCTGTGTCATTGCTTGGGGTTCTGCTCTGACACCTGGCTCCCGCTTGGGTCCCATCTGACACCTGGCTCTCACTTACTGAAACACAAGGCTGCCAAAAACTGGGCTGCAGGCAAACTATGGAAGGGACCCAGACCGCTCGCCACCCCACTTCTCCATGTCTGCACCACAATTGCATAGACAAATTTCAGTGCAAACACCTGAAAGTTCTGCCTCCACCCCGATTTTCTGACACTGACCAAGCTAATTTTCAAAAGTTCCCTGCCAAATATGAAAAGCTTGTCGCATGGGATGTGCAGAGGTAATTAGATCAAGATTCAAGCAATTTGCTGTAGGGCCTGAACTCAGATCATCCTTCATGTGTCTCTTTGCTGGATCTGTCTTTAAATTAGATTGTAATGAGCTTGGAAGCACTATTAATAATACAGCAAGTCGTGGTAGATCAGCGTATTATTTCATTGGTATAATGTGCACCAGCATGCTGCTTTTGCTTATGTGAAGTTGGCAACCGCCTCAAGTTTATACCTTTTTTTAATCATAAAAATCAAATAGACAAGTTTCTAAAAATTAAAAACACCTGAGCTCATTTAAAGTAATAAAATGGGCTTAATACACAAGGTTTGACAAATTATTCTGAAGCAGCATGACTTCTGCTTAGATATCAGCAGGGTGCTGTCCCGGGAGGTCAATTTATTTAAGGAGTGAAGCTCCTGGTTTTGATGAATGTGGTGGAAAAAGGAAGTTCTGATGCTGCCCCTGTGCTTCCCAGAGCCACCCGGAGCGCTGTGGTGTGGCAGCAGGGCTGGGCTGTTCTGTGTCTCAGTGACTATCGCAATGCTTTACTTTAATGCCAGTGAGGAGAGCAGAGGTTTTGCGTATGGACAGGTGGAGGCCGTGCTGTGGGGCTGTGCTATGGGGCTGAGGGGGCCCACAGTGAGGGATCAGCAGTACTGTGGTGTGAGCACAGGAATCGGGCAAGAGAGCTACCCATGTTCTGTAATGAGGCCGGTTTATAGTTTGATTAATGACCAGGGCACAGAAGGAAGGAGTTTGCTGATGAAATTTGCTGATGACACAAAATGGAGAGGAATTGTCAATACAGGGGAGGGCTGAACTACTATACAGAACAAACAGGATGACCTTAAGCACTGTAGTAATTTAATTGGGATGAAACTTAATAGCATGCAATGAAGGAGTGTGCACCAGGGGTCTGGCCAGCAGTGGAGGGAACAGAGCCTGAGCACACCAACCGGCTGTGCAGTGCTCGGCGTCCTCCCCTCCCACAGGATGGCACTGCCCTCCCCCAGCCCATCTCCTACATCTTCTGGAGTCTCAGGGGCACCTGCTGGGCCGAGAGGAAGGGCAGCAGGCACCAAATCTGCGACTTGTGGTGCAGCCATCACTAGCAATGGTGACTTGACCAGCAGGGCGAGGTAAAGCACTTGTGATCACCTGCACACCTGTAACCAATTCTGATTTGTATCGTGTTTCTAGTTTTGCCTATTATTTTCTGTAAAAAGAGAACCATGATCGATGTTGATTCTTCTCTTTTCTTTAAATCAAAAAATTAAGTAGGGCTGAAATTGGAGGATGAAAGGGATGAAAGTTGCTTTGAATTGAAGCTTCCCGGAGCAGCAGAGAACATGGTGTCCTTCCGCAGGGTGGTTCCCTCCCACTTCCCACTCCCTTTAGAAAATGACCATTTCTCATTGCTTTCCTCCTAATAAAAATGTCAAAAAGAGAAATAGACCATAAACAAAAATGCTCTTGCTTTTACCTCTCTGTAAAGAGGAAATAATTCAAAATCAAGTGTTTGCATATCACGGAAGATGGAGATCACAACATGCTCTCTGTCTGTGCCAGGAGATAGGGCTGGGATGATGGTTTTCACTTGGTGTGTGTCTGCTGGAGAGATCAGGCAGAGCACGGCCAGAGCTGGGTCTGAGCATGGCTCAGCAGCTGAAGAAGGGCTGATGATGGAGCCCTGGTAGCTTTGTGCTCTCAGTCATTGCCAGGGAGGGTCACAAGAAGGGCTCCATCAGCTGCCTGAGCAAATCCTTATGCTTTGCATACATCACCAGCACAAACTTACTCCCGAGGATTTCGAGTGACATAAACACCAGCATAAGTGATCTTGCTGTTTCCTTTTTCTCACATACGGGAATAAATATAGATTCAGGGAGGGCGAGAGACAGTAAATTAAAATTGGTAAAAGAAAATGTTTCTCCACAAGTTGTGCCACTCATTGCTGAGAGAAAACATTAGGAGCATCCAATAGCAAAGAGAAAATGGTGGCCCTGGCAGATATGGGGCAGGTCAGGAGCCATGGCTATCAGCAAACAAGAAAACCTCACACCTCAGACACGATTCCGGGCCAGCAGAGAGCCCTGTCTGTGGGACAAGCAGTGCAGAGGGCTGTGGGGCAGCCTGTGGGTGCAGCCTGCCTTGCTGAGCACTCAGATGAAGACTTGTCCCGATGCACACCCTGCAGCCTTCAGCTCTGTCCCCGCTATGCTTTTATCTTACCTTTCATCGCAGAGCCGGTAAAAGATAACTCAGGCTTTCACAGTTTGACCTGAATCTGCAAGACTGGCAGAAGCACGCATCTTCTGATCTCCACTCCAAACAATTTGATATGCAGCTCTCAGGGAGTCTAAAAAAAGAATCCTTTCATCTCAGTTTCCTGAGGTCGGTTTTTTTTTTATCATATTCTAAATTCATAGATAAAACTCCAGACGATTTTATTGGATTAAGAGTGACCACAAACAACTCGGAGTGCCTCCCTATGACGTTAATATGCTCATAAATGATAAATTTGTTCGGTATTTCTCTCATTACACGGAGATCACTGCACTTAATCTTGCGCAGTCTATCTCTCTGCATTTCCCTACACACATGTGTGTGCAGGTATGTTTGTCTCCAGTAGCAAAATCGAGCAGAACAGTGAATTATTCTTTTGACCAGCAGATGAGTCCACCCACAGTGCTGTGCTCTTCCATGGCTCACAGATGTGAGACATGGCCCAGTCCCCAGGCAGTAATTCAACTTAGGTTCCTAATTTAACTTTGCCAGGCAAGGGGAGGTTCTTGTTTTCACTTTAAATAGATTATGGCTCCAGCTTTTATTCTGCTATTTAAGAGCAAGAATAATTACTGTAGTAACCTCGCAACCTGACGGCACTCTGCCTGCAGGAGGAATCAACCCCGCAATTAGACGTGGGGCAGAATAAGGAACATTTTCTTCCAAGTAAGAGTGTCAGTATTTTGTTCAGTAGGAAGATTATGATCCCTACTTCAGGGAAGAAAAACTGGGAAGAAAGCTTTGGTTTTTAATCAGTGACATTATCTAGCAGGGTATAAAAAGGAGCTTTTAAAAACACATTATTTCTGCGTCGCTTTGACACGACCCAACCTAATGGCACGCACATCTCAGCCATAAAGTGTAACACTTTGAAATAAAACTCACCCTTCTTAGGGCTGGTCCCTCCTTCCTGAGCTCCTGCCAACACAAAAAAGCATCGTGCTGATGTCTGCGGACAGGAACATCACAACCTCCTGGGTCATCAGCATTATGCAAGCACATTACGTGATACAGAGATCTGAGAAGAATGAAGGAGATCTTCCTCCAGAACATGGGCAGGTCTGATTCACACCCATACGCCTCATGAGCAGCTGCTCTGTCTCCAGGCTGACAGGATGGCCAACTCTCCCATGGCAAACCTTGGTGAAAGTTTGGATGCAGTTTCTCAGGGTGGGTGGAAGCTGTTGTGTTGACTGGGGAGTTCTGGTTCACTTCTTTCTCTCTCTGAGGAGGGAACAGTGTATGATTTGCTCCCAGGGGCTTCCCCTCCTTGTCATCTGTAGAAAGAAAGGCAAGGAGTTTCCTTCTGACACTGGTGGCAATTAATCACAACCGTGAAAATTTGTTCGCCAGCAACCCTGAGCAGTGATTGCAAATGATCATCTAGAGATAGGTGTGGGATTGCTTTATTTTTCTATACTCCGCAGTGGTGTTCCTGGCTGACTCTGCCGGGTGCAATTACATTTGTCCTGAGCGTCTTGCATCTTCACAGCACTGGAAGACGAAGAAAATTAAAGGACAGTGAGTTTTGCCTAATTTCACTCCACTAAGAGTTTTCCAATTAGAAAAGCATAAATTGATCGTCTTTGCTTTAATACCTTGTTGGGCTTCATGCTATTTTTTTCCCCCCCGGATACAGATAACAGCTGCATTTTAATTCATTTTAATTCTATTATCAAACGTAACCATCGTGCACTGTGATAAGTATCTCTCCCGTACACAAATGCCTTTGAGAACCAACCATCAAGTACTTATTTAACCTCACTGCCAATTGAAATAATAGCATTTACTGTATGTGTTTATTTTG
This sequence comes from Tetrao urogallus, assembly GCF_951394365.1. Taxonomy (NCBI): domain Eukaryota; kingdom Metazoa; phylum Chordata; class Aves; order Galliformes; family Phasianidae; genus Tetrao; species Tetrao urogallus. The sequence goes on from NC_136818.1 coordinate 633,262, forward strand.
TCTCATTTCTGCAGCAAATTAACTTTTTTGCACAAACACACCGCTGTTTCTTTTCCCGTTGACGTGCTTCCCAGCAAGGCTCCACTCTCTGCTCTCATTCCCCCAAGGATTTTGACGTCTCCATTAGCGTCCCACTCCACTCATGTTACCAGATTTTTATTTTCAGTATTATTATTAAATATCATTAAAATGTGACGGAAAGTTTTACTGAGCTGAATGGGATCGGATCCCTACAAGAAGAACAATGTATTTAAATGAAGATGTGGGAGAAAATTCTATCTTTTAGAAAATAAAAGCCAAGTTTTTACATAGAAACATGTGTGCTGCATTATACATGCTATATAACGCTAAAAAGAGTAAAAGATTGTTATTCTCATTTTCCAGCTCCAAGTGACAGATTCTTTCTGAGTTTGGCTGTAAAGCTCGCCAAGTTAAACCAAAGTATAATAAAGAATCTTCCAATACCAAAACTGCCTCCCCACCCCCATTGCCCTCCATGACTTTTCTTGGTGAAGCAGCTCCTGCAGAGTCCCAGCCTGTTCCTCCCGGCCCGGCAGTGGAGCAGCCTGGCTTCCTGTAGAAAGGAGGAGCCCTTCAAAAGAAAGCCTTGTTTCTGTAAATTCCGCTTACATCCAGCAAAGTTCACGTCTGCTTTCAGGAGATCATCACCGATCTTTGCGATTAATAACTTGCAATCACAGCAATAGCCTTTTCCAGCTGCCGAAGGAGCTGATGACAGCAAATTAGTTAATTACCGATCTAATTAAAGTATTAATATCTTCCATGTTGGGAGGGGATGCACTTGTGCTCTGCCTCCGCGCTTACTGCCCCCAGGCTGTGCACGGCCCACGTGCTCCCGCAGCAGCAGCAGCAGCAGATGGCCCTGCTGGCACTGCAGGGGCTCACGTCCTGCTCCCTTTAGCCAGGGCCGGCATGGGGCTGAGCACCAACGTCCTGGGTGTGCAGAACTCCTTTGCACCTTCTGGGAAAGAGCACTTTCCCACAGAGCTGGAATTTGTGGCTTGGGTGGTGAAACAGAAAGTGCATCTCCATTCCCCTCTAGGAGGAGAAAAGTCACACCAATCAAAGTAGGTCCTACTTCTACCCAGAATAATAAATATCATTCCTGACACACAGCTGAGAAAAGTAGCATGAATGCAAATACTCAGAGCAGGTATTGACCCACACAATGCGGAACAGGATGTGATTTCTGCATGCGAAGACACTGAGGTGCTCCCAGCTGGAACACCAAACCTGTTCACATTTTCTTGGCGGTGTAACATTTTCTCTGTTTTTTTGTTTGTTTGTTTGTTTGTTTGTTTGTTTGTTTGTTATTGCTGTATTATCACCAAGGGAAGATATTCCTTACAGTAAGGATGAGATACTTCATGGTTGGGTGATGGAGCACTGGAACAGGTTGCTCTGAGAGGTGGTGGAGTGGCCTTCTATGGAGATATTCAGTACCCATCTGGACACCCACCTTTGTGACCTATTGTAAGGAACCTGCTTTAGCAGGAGGTTGGACTCAATGATCTCCTGTAGCCCCTTCCATCCTCTGCAATTCTGTCATTCTGTGAAGTGTAACACAGATAAGAATGAAGCACTGCATCCTCAGGGGGCTCAGGGCTGAGGGTGGGGATCCTGCAGGCATCCCTGTGGTGGTGGCCAGCGGAGTTGGCCATCCCCAGCCCAGCCCTGCACCCAACTGATGCCCAGCAGAGGACACAGCTCTCATCGCAGCAGAGTTCTCCTCTTCAGTTTCCCTATTGCCCTCCTTGTCTTCTGGAAGAAGTTTTTTTGTTTTGTTTTTTTTTTCCTCTTTCCATTTAAAATGTAAAAGTTTGCAAAGTTTTCCTGCAAATTACTAAACATGTTCATGCATTCCTGGGTCTTCACCTCTTGTCACAGAAAATAACGAAATGGAAAATATAACCATATGGAGGAGGCAGTAATAACGGGATAAAACACAGCTGACCTCTTATCGCTTTCACTGGAAATTAGCATTTATTTTTTTCCTCGTTTGATGCACTGTCATTACAGAGTATGTGTGTGTTTTAGTATTTTTATTAATAAACATGGTAATTCAGCAGCCAGGTTAATGGCAGTTTTAATGAGAAAGAATATTAATTGGAGATGCTGGGGGATCTTTGGCGGTGTGGCTTTCTCCTTAGCATCTCCCTCACCCCGTCCTCGGAAATCCACAGCATATGTGCCAGGGGCTGGGGGTTTGTTTCAGTGTTGACAGTTAATGCACACAGCTTGTACTATTTTGTTTCATTTTACAGAGCCTTTTGCACAAATACGGATTGGTGCCACCCCAGCCATGGGATTTACAGACTGCTTAATCTTAAAAGGTTTGCATAACAGGCGTCTTGCTATTGATAAGACAGACAATGTGACCATCTGTCTTTCTTCTGCAGCCAAATGGAAATGACACAGAGTATGGGTCTTGTCATTTAGAGACGAGTGATTTCCCAGCTCCCGTTAGCACTGACTTCAGCTCTGCTGCACAGCGCATCGCTCCCATTTCCCCGCTGCTGTGGGCTGCCCATCCTGCCTCATGTGCCCTACTCCTACCACAGGCCCTGGCAGCCCACACCACCCCACAGACATCCACCTTCCAAAGGCAAATAAAGCCGACAAAGCAGATCTGTGGAGCTGCTGGTGCTCAGGAGAGGCTGAGTGCACGGCAGCAGGTCAGATGTGCCGTGGAGATGCACTGTTGAGCAGCAGGTTTTCTCCAACTCAACAGGAAATCAGAAGTGCTTTAACCGGAATGCAACGCGAGCAGATTTATGGTGATTGTGTGATAACAATCTACACTGTACAGCCGTTCTGACAATATTGCCTTAATGCTGCCATCAGAACATTACAGACAATAATGGTGCTTTCAGGCTCTCCGTAAATCTCACCTGGCTAATAAAGTGAAGCTGAGAATGCAGCACACAGCAGCTCCCAGCTCGCCTCCTAATTGGTGACACTGTTTTATGATCCCAGCATTGCTGTGCACACAGAAGGCTGCATTCCACCTTCGGACTGCTGCTGGCATCGCACCCACAGCTCCGCTGTGCTCCCAGCCTGGCAGCCCTCGGGCACACTGTCAGCTCCAGCACTGCTATTTCTCTTGTCAGGTCCGAAGTCAATCTTATTTTCCTATTTATAATGGCGATTTAACTTGTTGTTTGCATGCTCCATTCTGCCAATAGCTTCTAGGCCAGAGTTCCTTTACGCTGAAGATCTGCAGCATGACAGCTCTACAAAGGTGCAAGCAGTTCGTGGGCAGTTACATCTTTGGGTCAGTGGAGTGCATAGATTGCTACACGTATAGCAAAATACATAAACAATCAGAAAGAGACCTCAATACATACATATATAAAGAAGTAAGGAAATGGAGAAGCTTTGAGTAAGAAAGAAATTGTTCAGAAATGCAATAGATGCTCCCAGATGAGCAGGCTGAAGGCTCAGCCCTGTCCACGCTCTCCAGCAGTCCCTGCAGTGCGAAGCTCAGCGGGGCAGAGCAGGGCTGCAGCACACTCCCATTTGCAGCCCAAGCACTTCCCAGAGCAGCGACACCACCTTCCTCTCCTTTGCAAGGCTGCAGACCTTCAATGTGCTGATGGATAAAGGCTGGACTTTCTATCCAAGTCTTTCTGACACCCATCTCCAGGGATTAATCAAACAGCATTACATGTTTCCTTTAGCAGATTTTTGAAGTAACAAATGACTTTAATTGCCTAACACGTTCCAAATCAAGCTTACTAGAGCTTTTTTTTAATCTCCCATTTCTAAACTGCTCTGTTCCCTCTTGTGAAGGTAAACTTCAGGAGTAAAGGTGGGGGGGAACAATGCTGCTGCTCTGTTACCCAATGTCATGCACAACGACACCTCAGTGGGAGTTCCTCACCTCAAAGCTCTGCAGGTGCCAAAAGGCAGAACCGTGCTGGCTCAGGCAGGCTCTGCTTGGTTTAGGACAGGATGACGGGCTGTGCCTGCTTACTGCTGCACCTCCTCAGCCCCCACAGTGCATGGTGCACCCCAACCCTGCACAGCACTGTGGGGAATGCCTGGCTGCAGCTGCTCATCTGGTTTTACATCGCAGGTCAGCGCTTTTTTTTTCATCTCACAAGGTTTTTGCTGACTTTTAGCTGTGAATTAAAGCAAGGCAAAATGATTAAATCAAGCAGAAAATGGCATGAAATCTTTTTCATTTCTCCAAAGTGAAGCGGATCTATTTCGCCTCAACCTAGAGCAAGTTTTTGTTCAGCTGCAGAGATGAAAAATTGTTATTTGCTCAAAACTATTTTAAATCTTTCTCTGTTTCCCACCTCTGCTGACGACTGCCTCCGTAGCACAGCTTATCTCCCAGGCAACCCAGCATCCCTGCAGGAACCACAGAATCACTGAGTTGGGAAAACCCTCTCAGCCTTATGCCCAGCCTGTCCCACCATGCCCACTGATCACCTCCCTCAGTGTCACACCTTCACCTTGAGGTGCCCAAAACAGGGACTGCACCACTGCCCTGGGCAGCGTTCCTGACCTGAACCAAACAACTTGAATTCTGGAGAGAAGATCTTACTCCTCCCAGGTCTGTCCCTCGGAGGCTGTCCTGAGCTCAGCACGCTGCCCGCTCTCTGCAATTCAGGCTCAGAGAGAAGCTGGGCTTCATTTCTGTAGGTTCAAACAGGACTTTCACAGATATCTGTACTGTAATCCAACAGAGGACCCCCTTCAGAAACGGCTTTTTCTTGAGCCGTGTTACCAAAGCAAGCTCACAATCCCAGCTGAACAGACGCCAAAAGAGAAGCTTCAAGTGAAATGCCCAGAAAATTAGATTAATCAGAGTTGATAAGAATCAAGCCAGACAATTCTGCAGCATGAATATGACTGAAAATTGTAAGATAACAGATAAAGCATTCCAACGACAGTATCTGATTAAAATAAACAAGTTATTATTCTCACAATAATTTGTTTAGCAGTGTCACACTGCGCTCTGAGCAAGAACCGACAAAAGCATCTTTGTGATTGAATCACTTTTTAAAATCCTATTAACATAATTTGATCTAACTGTTTTTGAGGTGTCCCTGTTCAGGGCATTCATCCCTATGACAACAGGACTGTTTTTAAATGTTTCAATTATTTTGGGATAGAGCATCCTTAGCGGGAAATGCTTTGTATGATATGCAAAAAATTTCAAGAACCGTTTCAGAGAAAAAAAAAAATGTTCAGATAATCCTATCCATAATAAAAATGGCTTTGGGCTGACAAATGCAAAAACAGCCTTCAGGTCTCACTTACAAAACATGAGAGCCAGAGGTTCCCCAGAAGCAGGGCTGAGTTGGAAGTGAGGTCTGGGCAGCACCCAACACTCCCATGTGGGACAGCATTTTCTCCTATGTGTCTGCAATGGAAGATGCCCAACTTTTCCCATCCATCGTACTTCCCACAGAAGGCTTCTGTAGAGATACTTCCTTGCAAACCTGAAATACGTTGGTTCAGCACTCGATTTCTGAGGTAGGGATTTCTAAAGGGGACTTTCAATTTCTTGTTAAAGATTAATCATGTCAGTTCTTCTTTGCAGAAAGACAAAACAAAAGGCAAAAGTGACAGAGTGCACTTTGCAGCCCTTCAAGTACAAATCTTAAGTTCCTCAGCTGAAAAAATGTACAACATACTATGGAATTAAAGCATGATTTACTATGGAATTCAATTAAGCTAAACTAGACAAAGACTACTAGCGTACTGAAGGCTCCGCAAATTGTTTAATGACAGCTCATTAGCATTAAGAGATAATTTGAACTATATCTTTCCGTCTATTTCTGTATGGATCAAATTTGAAGAGCACGTCAAGCTCATGTGGGTGTTTCCTGGAGAACCGATCCCCTCCAGACGTTGCCACGTGCCTTTCTCCCATCTCTGTGTGCGTCCCACCTGTTTGGCAGCCGCATTGGCTTTCTCTGAGCTGCACTGGGCCCCAAGGCAGCGGCACAGCAGCACTGGGGCTGCTTGGACATTGGTCTGGAAGCTCCGCACCTGGATGTGACCAGGCCTTCCAGCATTTATCCAATGGCTGAGGGTCTTGTTTGGCTTCACACGTGGGGCCTGGAGCTGCATGTGGGCTGTGCCTTTCTTCTTGTGAGCTTTTCCACAGATCAGCTCTCATTAATTCCTGAGCTATGATGAGGTGCAGTCGTTAATTGCCACATGTAGGATAGCACCGTGTATTCCTGATCTGCTGTTTTACACCTGACCACAGAGGGCAGATTGCCCATCTGCACAGGCAGAAATGTCAAGCTGTAAGTTATCCTTGGATTAGCATTTAGATCTGGGGACTGTGTCCATATGAGTTAAGCGAACTGCTTTGTTTGTTCTTCAAAGAAGAGAAAGACTGGTGACAAGCAGCATAAAGTGAACCAGGAAGGTGCCTATAAAATCATCAGTGAAGTACCAGAAAGCATCGAGTGAAATTCATGGACAAAAAGTTTATGTTCATAATAACCCAAGGTCCCAGGGCTGCACTGTGGGATGGCAGCTTCACAGCCCTGTGGGCTGAGGGACAGATGGGAAGCCAGCATCCCACCAGCAGCCATCCCACCCCTCTGCCATCACTGTGAGCATCCCAAGAGCTGCTGGCTCACAGTGGGGCTGGGGGAAGATCGGACCGCATCCCTGTGAACGTTTAAGGACCAGCATTATGTATTCACTTCTGCTGGATTAAGCTGGATTAAGCAGTGTGCTTTAATGAAGCGTGTTGCTATGGTGAGACTACTTTCAAGGGCATCTGTTAAAAAAAAACAGCAGAAGAGTAAAGTGTCCAAATCAGATCAATGGGAAACCAATTCCTGCAGCGTTGTGCTCGATTTTGGCCAGCTCTGGCTTACCTGAGCCCAGGCTGGGAGGGCAGACAGAGCCCTTCACTGCTGCCCAGGGTTTTGGTGACAAGGAGAGGTCAGACGGGGTGGGATGTGTGGCCAGCAGCCACTGAGCCATAAGGAACACATGGTCCTGGCCAGGTTCTGAGGCTGAGAGCAGCACAGGGTGCTGCAGGTTCAGCCATTTCCTTTATCTTCCTCTCCAAGGCTTCTTAATTAACTTTTCCATTATGTACCTTGATTAGATTACTTCTCTGCCTCTAGGCTACTTTTCCCACTTTATCACCTCCTTAAAATGCAGTTGCGTAGCTTTCTAAATCATATAGCATAATAAACATTAGTTTTAACTATTTCTCTCAAGATTCTTAACACCTCTGTTGCTAAACACAATGCACACAGAGGAAAAACAGCGGCTTGTCCTCCCCACATCCACTGCTCTCACCTCACTCTGCTGCACAGCTCTCTTTCAGGGGCATTTATCTGTCAGCATCCAGAAAGGGGCTTAAGGAAGCAAGGGGGATGCCTGCAGTTAAGCAGAGCATCAGCCCAGTGACACGTGAAGCTGTAGCACAGCTGCCAGTTCAGGACCAGAAGACCCTAATGGAAGAGGTGGAAGCTGCCTTGTCCCAGACCCAAACACACCCCTCCTCTCCAGATTTCTTATTCAGCTTTTTCAAGCCAGTAAAAAAAGTATCCCACTAAATGGGGCAAAAAAAAAAAAGTACTCTTGAATACTATTTGTAGAAGAGAAGAAGGAGGCAGAGGTGGAGGAAGGCTGTAGCCCATGGCATCCTGCAGTGCCACGATCCATCCAAAGGACCACACCTGAGCAAGGGCCATCCCAGCTGATGTCACAGCTGAAGGAAGCGTAGCAGTGAAACGCAGAGCACAGAGGAGCCTGGCCGCCCCCTACTAAGGACAAGTTTAGTTCAGCCTTTCCTTTTTTTTAACCTTATCTGCTTTCAGTTATTTAGAAGCTCCTGAAAGGCTCTCGGGCTGAAAGCGACTGCTGTTGGTGCGGGCAGTGGAGCACCTGAGCTGAGCAGACTGATGACTCCCACAGGCCCTCCTCCTTGCTGCCCCAAAAGGTGCTGGTTGGCCCTTCTGGAGCAGTCACTTCAGCATAAATCACCAAACGAGGTCAGGTCCCGAGTTCTGCACCGTTGTTTGGAGGCTGAGAACATTTTTTGTGTGTTAGAAAGAACACAGGCACTTCAAAGAGGAGGAAAAATGTGAGTGTAATGCTGAAACAGAGCTGCAAAACGAAACAGCCATTTGGGCAACAGGGCTCTGCATCACGACCCGCTGGCTCAGTGGGTGCTGGGAAGCGTAGCTGTTGGGTTTCGGGTGCTGCTGGGCAGTCCTGCTCCCTTTCCAATACATGCCTGCTTCTTTCAGCAGCTATTTACGTGACTTTTTGATTCATCTCTCAAAGCACAGAATCACAGAATGGCCAGGGTTGGAAGGGACCTCAAGGATCATGAATCTCCAACCCCCCTACCACATGCAGGGCCACCAACCTCCACGTTTAATGCTAAACCAGGCTGCCCAGGGCCCCATCCAACCTGGCCTTGAAAACCTCCAAGGACGGGGCATCCACAGCCTCTCTGGGCAGCCTGTTCCAGTACCTCAACACTCTCTGGGTAAAGAATTTCCCCCTGGTGTCCGACCTAAATCTCCCCTCCCTTAACTTAAAACCATTTCCCCTTGTCCTGCTGTTATCAACCCTTTCAAAGAGTTGACTCCCCTCCTCTCTGTAGGCTCCCTTTAGGTATTGAAAAGCTGCAATGAGGTCACCCTGGAGCCTTCTTTTCTCCAGGCTGAACAAGTCCAGCTCCCTCAGCCTGTCCTCAATTTCCAGCAGAACTTTGTTACATGATCAAAGTAATTAGAAAGGTCGAGGTATCTACAACACAAAAGAGCAAATATGAAGGTCCTCTCCTTGCTGTCATGGGGAGGTCACAGCTGTGCCACGCAAGTGATGAGACCTCAGTGAAGGAGTGACGTGATGGCCGTGGGTACGGCTGCAGAAATGCACCTTCCTCTGTGCTCACAGGAAAAAAAGAGAGAGAAACAAGTCCCCAACCCCCTTAATAGTATCCCTGATGGCCTTGGCTGTGCTGCAGACCTTACTCAGCACTTCATTACAACCCGCTGAACCTGTGCAGGGAGCAGTACCAGTCACCGCTTCGGGGTATTTCTGTTATTAACGCTCACTCCTCTTGCTGCCATTGAGACTTCAGTAATAGCCATATCCTTGACCAACTAATTTGGAAAGGTCAAGCCCAAACTCAGGAACGGTCATTAAGATTTTATTGGCTATACGCTCAGAGCAAAGAGCGGGGCAGAGCCAAGTGTTCCTTCTCAACGCGGGCGCTGTGCGCTCCGGCTCAGCCCGCCCCACTCCTGCAGGTGTGCGTTCTCTCCTGGCAACGCGTGCTATTTCTCTAGGTAAAATTGAAAATCCCACTGATGCATTTGCTACCTTGACAATATAATTTCTCACTGTTTGACCACAAATTCCATTTAACTCATTCTGGTTTCAGGATGACATGTAGCACTCCATAATGAGGGCTATTTCCAAAGGTGCCCTGAACTCTTTTCCCCTTGCCTCACTGCAATGCTCAGAAGAGCTGTTACATATTCCCTCTCATGCTCTCTCTTCCATAGCAAAACCGGCCCAGAGGATCCATCCCTACCACCTTCTCCTGGCGGTGTGGGGCCCGGAGCTCTGTGCAGAGAGGCCTGAGGGCTGGCACTGCTGTGTGCAGCACAGCGGGGCACCGAGGCACTGCGGGTATTACACACACAGGTGATGAATACCTCGAGGTTAATTTTAAGAAATATTATGGATTGGTAGGGATAAATGGATATAAAGATCAGAGACATCCAATGAGAAATAACTGAGACTCCGAGGATAAATTAAACACATTATTTGAAATATATTACCCACTCTTAAATGATACATGATTTAGTTGGCTGGTGCCGGTACGCTGTCTTTTGCAGCCCTGTTTTTCACTCAGCTCCTACTGGTTCCTCGGCCCCCCCAGCACCACAGCTTTGCTCCAGCAGCTCTGCCCCATCCCTAGCAGTGGCACAGCCACACAGAGCAGGTCCCAGAGGGGCTTGGGGCAAGAGGGGACTGGGCCTCATGGCAAAGCAGTTGGGGGAAGGTCAAGAGAGCAAGCACACAAGGCTCCTCTCACTTCTCCCTGTTTATCTCTGTCATTTCCAGGGCTGGAGGTCCCTGTTTTTTTTGCATCCCCTATGACTGCTGTCTAGCACAAACAGACACCTCTATGCCCTGAAGATGTGAAATACTGAAGGCACATGTTGGGTGAGTGTAAAACGCAGTGTGCCATGAGCAATAAGGTGAACCCAACACGGGAATAACAATTAAAAAAAAAAGAAAGAAAAAAAAAAAGGAAAAAAAAACCCTAAAACTGTTACTATTTATTAGGAATAAGCAAATAAAAGCTACTAAATGAAGGCATTCAGGGTCCACAGGCAGAAGTGGTGCTGCTTTAGAAAACCAGTCTTGGATATCAAGCTGCTGCAATGAAAATCTGCTGCAGATCTTGGGAAGTACATCTTAAATTCAGCAGGAGATGTGGGTTTCCTATAAGGTGCTATAATTCCTCCACTTAGGGATAATAATCTGCATTGTTCTCTGAAAGGAAGATGTCAGCAGCATAAACCAAATAAGTAATAGGCACTTCTTAGGAGTCGCAAGGATAATGGCCCACAAGACAAAATGAGGTGGGTTATTTTTCATCATGAAATACTCTTGAGAGTTAGACAGTCGCTTGGGTTTTCATCCAGACATTGCAGACCCAAAGGAATTTTGTTTGAGTGTGACAGGGAGTGAGAAAGGTTTCTATCTCATGAAAATTCATTGGAAATTACATTAGTGTTGCTGGGAAGGCAATAGCATCCAGCTAGAGTGGATGCACTGCCTAATTCATATATTCCCCATTTTACTGCAGTCTATACTATACTAATGACCCTACCCAAAAGACCACGGTACACTGAGGGGTGACTACACCACCTGTGTACCTTTGGCTTTATCATAAGTGAAGCAGCAGGTACTCATGTGTACATCCTCTTCTGACAGGAGAAATGAGGACTTGTTTTCTCCTAAGAAAACCCTTTAAGGGCTGCAAAGACTAAGGCACTTCCCCCTAAGTAGGGTCTTGGAGTCAAATGGGTCAGGATGGGATGAGATGTGGTGTGATGGAATGGGATGGGATAGGATGGGGTTGGATGGGATGGGATGGGATGGGATGGGATGGGATGGGATGGGATAGGATGGAGTGGGATGCAATGGGTTGGGATGCAATGGGATAGAGTTGGATAGGGTGGCATGGCATGGCATGGCATGGCATGGCATGGCATGGCATGGCATGGCATGGCATGGCATGGCATGGCATGGCATGGCATGGATGCAATGTGATGGGGTTGGATGGGAAGTCAGCCAGTACTGCACAGCCTGCGGCTCCCAGCATCTTCAAGCTGTCAGATTTCCACCCTATCTGCTTTGTCCTTCTGGTGTTAGCTTCAACAGAGAGCATTTTAATCCGTACAGACTTGTAAATATTAGCATAGAGTGATAGCAAAAAGCCTTGGAAAGCATACAATATCAGTAAATTAATATTTGAAAAATAGCTTGCACATTCTCAACTCTTTTAGTAGAGCAAGAATACTCATTTTTAAAATGCATGTAGTTTTGGATTTTCTGTACATTTAGGAGAACACTGGGGAGGGTGGGAGCCTTCCAGAGCTCTGGAGCCTTCAGAACACAGCGTTCCTCAGCTGCTCTGCCCTAGCTGAATGGCTGTGTGCTCCCTGTGCTCTGCCTCCCTCTGTGCCCTCTTTGGCACAAGCTCCCAGCCCTCCCTTTGGCACACACACCCCAGGCACCCCAGCAGCCTCCCACAGTGTGCTCCTATCCATCACTTCAAACCCTCACAGCTCTCACGGGAGAGAAAAGAGAACCTTTCTCAGTGTGTGAGTCCTGGTGTGCCACTGTTGGGGTCAGCATCCTTTCAAGTCACTCACCCTTCTTTTATCCCATCCCTTCTGATCCCACTGGCATTGCAGAGGTGAAAAGCTCCCCTTCATTGCAAAGGGGAGCCGCAGCCCTAACCTACAGACGTGCCTTAAGCTGCAATTTCTGGATCATGATGGAGTTGATTCCGAACTGAGATAAAGAATTCAAATGACCCTTTTTTGTCTTTATTTCTTCACAAAAAAGCCTGTTCATACCAGACCTTGTGTAGCTGTGCCTGGCTGTCGCCTGCCCAGGCGCCAGGGCATCCCAGTGCTCCCTGCACGCTGACCACATGGGTGGTGACACCAACAAGCAGGAGGTTCGAGGGACTTCTTGCAGCTAATGGGCAGGCTGCAGCTATTCATTTGATAAAGACACCCCTTCATCCCCCAAGACCATCCATTTGACACCTGTTGTGCCTACACAGAGCGTCTTCCTTTGCTGCTGCTATAAAGAGCTGCTTTATAATTGACTTCAGCAGGAGACAGACCACCCCACATCTACACACACGAATAAAAGACTGAAAAGACAAGTGATGACCTCAATCTATTCTCCAAACTTTCATCATTGCTCTCTGCAGCTTGAGTCCTCCTCTTTCAAAGCTCACCCAGTATTTAAAATTCACAGCGTGTGTACACACACACGCACGTACAAAAGCAAAGCCTCAAATGGCACAAATCAACAAATATGGTGATGCATTATCAAATTAAAGATTAGAAATAGAAATGTTTCTTGCAAAGTATAATCCTCGCCTTGATCCATGCATTCAAAAAAATCAATAAAATAATGTGCAACAACCATGCAAGGCTTCTTTTAATGACTTGTGTCTTAATAAATACCGTATTCATTACAAGCCTTCATCAAAATATATTATCTACACTTGCCCATGCTACTTTTCCTTGATTAGAAAGCTTCACCTTGCTAAAGCATGAAAAATGGATAAGAAAGGAATGGAATACAAAGGGGCTGCTTCTTATTTGTCAGCCGGCAGGTTTGCCCTTTTAAAGCAGATATCAAAATTTTAAATGTGATCTTATAATAGCAGCAAGTTTCTGCTGGAGCCATCTGTGACAGATGCGGGGGAACTGCAGAGTGTTTGGACATTCTCGTATTAATATCAGGAGCGTCACGTCTTCCTGCACTCAGCAGTGACTGCATTTCTGCCTCAGGGAAGGCAGAAGAGCACCTTGCGCGGGAGCTGAAGCCAAGAGGGAGGCTTTAATGCTTTGCTCCAGATCTGCAAAGCTGTGGGCAAAGTAGAAACTGCGGACTTGTGTTTGGAGCACCCTGGGCGTGAGGCGCTGCCAGCGGCTCTGCTGTGCCCGCAGCACTTCTCACTGCAGCCAGAACCTGCAAGGATGTGTGTACCTGTGGGCTTGGGGGCAGGTTTGTTTGCCTTCAGGTAGTGCTCTATCCACTGTGAGACTGAATGAACTCTGTGTTTGCTTACCTGAGAGACGCCTGACTCCGTCTTCCCTCTGTGATCCATGAGCACAAGCACCAGGAGACCTAATTTCTTCAAGATATTTACCAGAAGATTTAATAATGATTGAATTGGCTTTATTGAAGAGAGACAGCATTTTTTATCTTAAACAGTACCAGAGAACCTTCACCCCAGCTGCTTAAACCAATTGATCTGATAATAAATTCTACAAAATGAGCAAACAGCCAATATCAAGCTAAGCAAAAAAGCACATTGCCCTCCTGAAATGTTGTTATCTAATTAAGATCAGACACTATTGCCACCCACCAATCTTTTCTGCCTTTCTAAGTGGGACCTTTTGGATCTGTTTTGCTCGGAGAGGCGCTCTGTTCCTGCCTAGGGATGGAGACCCCAGGCTTTCTGCTATGGAAGGAGCCCCCCGTCCTTGGGATGGGGATGGGGCTGTCCTGGTGGTGTGTGGATGGGACTGTCCCTTCACCACGCTTCCTCATCAGAGCTCTGTTCACAGAGGTGAATAGAAATGAACAACCAAGCTGAATATTGCAGTGAAAGCTCGCAGCTTTCCTTTTGAAGGGAGATAGGTGATATTTCCATGCAAAATGCAGTTTTGCCTCCAGTTCACCATGAGCAGATTTCCCTTTTGGTGGCCTGACCCAATGGAAGGGATGCAGCACTGTGAGGCCCAACCAGCTTCCTGCACATGTTCCAGCCTCCAGCTCACATTTTTGCTGGGGTGATTCTGATGAGCATGAGAAAGTTACCAAAAAAGAAAGTGAAAATCAAGTTTTGTTGTGCTTTCTTATGAAGCCAGAGAATGGGATTAGTGCAAGTCACACCCCCTCTTCCCATATTTGCATTTGGAGTCCTGATGGCACTTGACTCTGAAATCATTCCAGTAAAGCGGAAAATTAATATTCTAATATGCCTACTTCTCCAGCAACAAGAAATAAATAAAGTGAAAGTAGTAGAGAAGAAAATGTTTTAGTATTACAATGTATATGAATATTTATTGTAACTTGCCTTCAGACATCTGCCTACCAGGGTGCCTGTTCACTCCTGTGTACTGACAGCTCCATGGGATCCACAGCAACAATTATTTCCATATTATATAGAAAAGTGGAAGACAATTAATTTTCCAGTCTTCTGACTGATGCTTCCCAGCAGGGTTTGCCTGAGTACTGGTGCACCCACACATCACACTGTGGGGTCAGGAGCAAGGCAGGGCAGGAGCTGGGAGCCCTGAGCCACAGCCCAACGGAGCAGTGGACAGAGCGGGATGCAGGGGTGGCACCCATGGGCTGCAGTCCCCAAGGCACAGCCCTGGGGTAGGTGCAGAGTAGGTGACAGCTGGAGGGGTAAGGAATTGTCATGGGAACAGCCACAGGGATGGAAAAGGAGGTAAGGCAGCAACGGAGACAGCTACTGGCACTGCCATGGGGCAGTCACAGGTCACACGGACAGCCTCAGGGACAGCAGTGGACATCTTGCCCAGGGTATGAGCTGCCCAGCATGTTGTGCACCCAGAGATAGGCACAGTCCCACGGCATCCAGCAGCACCATGATCTCTTGGTTCTTTCATAGAATCATAGAAATGTGGAATCATTCAGGTTGGAAAAGTCTTCAGGGACTCCCAAACCACCCCCTGGCCAACTCCCAGTGTTCACTGCCCACATCCCTCAGTGCCACATCCACACAGCTCTGGAACACCCTCATAGATGGCGAAGCCCCAACCCCTGGGCAGCCTTTGCCAGAGCCTGAACCCTTTGAAGAATAGTTTGTTAGGTGGAAACATACATTTCTTTGGGGCACACACGTAATCTCACTTTTCAGTGTGAAAGTCAGGTGTTTACAAATGTGTTTATTAATAGTAATGCCTACATTTAGATTTCCACTGGTATTGATAAAGACATTTGGTTAGGGCCTACTCCTTTCTATACCCCCCAGGATTTGGCTGCACTCACAGGCATTGGGTGGAAGGAGTTCCACCAGGGCTGGTACCAGTGATGCTGTGTGCTGCCATTCTGTGCTGCCTGCGGTGCAGCACCTCTGGGGCCCACGTGCCTGCAGGGATGGAATGAGACACTTCCTCCCGCTCCTGCTTCTCGCACCCCACACTCTGTGGCTCCCAGCAGGAAGCATTTCATTGCACAGATTCCTCCCCAGCAGCAGGAAACCCTCACACACCCCTCCACGCTGCGCTTTTTTGGGGAGTACGCAGGCTCCCTTATCAACCCAAGGCACAGCACTCACTCTGTAAGGTACATTATAATTAAAATACAATCTAAAAATTCTAATCTTATCACGCCGCTAAATAATTATGGCTTATTCACATTTTCTCCATATTTTAGTGTCTGCACTTTGTGATGACTGAATATACAGTAGGAGTGAATCACTCGTTTCCAAGTATAAAACTTGCATATCATAAGGCTGAATTATTCATATTATTCTTGTTCAGCCCTATTTCTATTTACATTCTCAATACTGAAAAATATTCTTCAAAGATGAATTTCAGCAATTAAAATTTAAAGATGGAATTGGACAATGTGCATTATTAAATCATCACAGAGCAGTAACAGTGCTGGCACTGCCCGGTGGCAGCTGGCAGTGATGCCAGGAGGTGGTTCCAGGGAGGTCACTGTTTTCCAAAGCAGACTTAGCAAGAGTTTTGCTACTTTCTTTTATGACACACGAGAGCTGCACGCTGTGCCCTCCCCTGTGATGCTGGGGGCTGCTGCTTCTGCCCCCAGTGCTCTCCATGTGGGGCTGTTTGCTTGTTGCTTTTCTGCCCGTGTAGAGAGGGACCAGTGCAATAAATCCCAGTGCAAGTGTGAAACGATGCTAGCAAGCGGGGTGCAATCTCTATCTGCTGTGTTTGTAAACAGAAAGAAAATATCTGACATAACAAAGCCTTTCCTGATTACATGTGCGTTACAGTGTAGGTGTAGACTGACTTAAAGGACATTGAAGTCAGGAAGCTGGGGGTGCAGCATGGCTGAGGGGGGGGGGCCATGAGCAGCCCTGCTGCACTGGTGGCTGTGTGAGAGCACACTGACATGTGGGGTGGTGCAGGGGGGTTTCCCAAGGAATGCCAGCCCCCATTGCATGCAGAACAGCGCTACCAGCAAAGCCGAGCACTTCTCCATGAACAGCTTGTGGCAGAATGAAGCTTGCCATGATCCTTAGTCACCAGCAGGTCCACGCTTGCAGAGCAGAGTTCTGCATATTTTATGCATGCTTTTGCCTTATGCGCACCCCCAGTGAGCACATGAGCACCGTGATGTGCTGGACATTGTTCATCAGCTGTTGCTGAGACCCTGCTTTTCGTTGTCTGCTGATAACAGATTCTGGAGCTCTCCTCAGTGCTCGCTGCACCTCTGCCCTCTGCCCCCTGGGACACCTCCAGCGCCTGAACCAGCTGCAGCTCATGGATGTGAGCAGGGATACGGGTACATGGGTTCGTAACACACATTGGGCTCATTCTGCTTCTCTTCCAAAATTAAGCCAACATCACAGCCAACTTTCTTGAACTTCTCGGTGATATCTCTGTATTTCCACTGGAATGGATCCTAAGGGTGAGCGCAGCTGGGATTTTGGCAGCTGGGAGCCCAAAGCTCATGGTGTGCCCCAGTGGGATGTGACACTGCTGTCCCCGGGGCTTCTGGTCCCTCCTTTTCCCACCCAGAGAGGCTGTCCCACATCTCCACTGATCGTTAGCAGAGATATTTCCTTCTATTGCTTTATTATCTCCATAATAATGTTAAGAAATAGCGAAACCTCTATATTTAAATTGTTCTGGTAAAATATAATACATTAATCATAAATAATTTATACCAATCTGTCCTTTCTTTTAACAAATGGAGACGCTGCACCTCTCAGCAGTGTCATAGTAACATCCTTTCCATACAGTGTTTCTTTGTATTCCCTTGTAAAAGAAAAGGAGGAGAAAAAAAAAAGAGAGAGAGAAGAGAGAGAGAGAAGGAAGAGGAGCTGAGCATTTCTCTTCTCCTCGCTCTCCAGCAGGAACAATCCCCAGCAGATTTCCTCAAGCCCAGCTTTTAATTTTACGTCGCCCTGGCAGGTGAAGCACAGAGCCTGCTGCCGGCGGCTCCAGCTCCTGTCAAAAGCACTGCCATTAGTGGATCTTGTTTTATGCTGCTCAGCTTACAAGAGTAATGACAGCAAATGCACTCCTGCTTTCAAGAGCGGAGTTGTATCATACACAGCATTCTACTCCATTTCATGGAAGTGGCTGGGTGTAATTTTAATTCATTTTCTTCCATTATATCTTTTTCCTGGATTGTTTATTATTTGCTGCTCCTCTACCCCCATCTAACTCCTTGTGCAGAGGAGGCCCTGCTGCTGGCACACCAGCCCTCAGGACCACACTTGGTCAAGCAACAGAAGAATGCTATCGACATTATAATGATGATTTTTTCACTATCCAAACAGCTGTTTTCATGACATGTGTTAAATCACTTGCATCGGCGTAAGTGATTCTGCTTTATCCTCCAGCACTGCGAGGTGGGGGCACTGACTGACTGTAAGCAGCACATGCCAGCAGGCAGCAGGCAGAGGCAGCAGGCAGCAGGCAGTGGGCAGCAGTACTCCTGACCAAACTGCTTCCCTCTGTCTGGGGCCCAAGGTTGGGGTGCTCCAGGAAGAGGGGGCACAGCACATCCAGCTCTTGTTCCGCTGAACCACCCACTGGAACAGGAGGAAGCAATTGTACAAATTGCACAGAAATGCAGCTGAAGTCAAGCGAGCAGCTCCTCTTGCTCCCTGGGAGATGCTCCCTATCCTGCAAAAAAGGGCTTCTTTATAACCCACACATCCATAATGATAAAGCAACACAAAAGAAGTTCCTTTTCCCTCAAACACCGTCAAAGGTTTTATTTTGGCATGGGACATTTTAATGGAGTGAGAATATTTCTGAGAGCCTGGCCTTCCTTCAGAGAAAAAACATCCCGTTTTTTGGCAAACTGTAATTGCAAAGCATCCACTGCCTTTATTCCACAAAACCTTTGGTGACTGCGAGCCCCTGTGGGGAAGACAGGGATGGAAATTTCCAGCAGAGCTGGGGAAGAGCAGAGTTTTTTTGTACTGTAACTTTCAGAGACACTTTGACAGACCCTAAGCTGGAAAGCTAAACTTTGTTTTCCTTTTCATGCTCCCCACATTACAAAATTAAAAAAAAATCCTGTCCTCAAATCCTGGGAGCTTGTTTTCACCAGCAGTGGTAGGAGTTGCACACTGATGTGAAGAATAAAGCATGATCTTACAGTACATTTAAATAGCTTCTGAAACATAAGCAACCCTAATTAACATTCTTATGGTACTGGAATTACGACAAGAAAAGCAATTTAATCTGTGAAACTCTATTTGCCACAATGACAATGACTAACAGAGGAAGAAAACGTTCAGAGGAGAAGAGAAGAGGGAAGGGTAGAGGAGAGACATGTCTAGCATTATACCATTACGTGGGAGATAAAAATATTTTGGAGAATGCTGGAGGCAAAGCAAGGCAATTGGGGAACTCCTTCCTCAAGTATTTCATTCCATGAGTTCTGTCAATTCGGCTCTCTGCTTTCTCTTAATCTTTACTAAAATTGAAACAGATAAGAGAAGAATAATGCTGCAATACAAATAAAGTCCAATTCTTTTAATTTCTGCCTCACCTAAATTAATTATCACCTTTATATGTGCTTACAAAGTGGCAGAGTTCAAGGCAAAGATTTTCTCCATCATTTCTGAGCAGTTTCCAGGGCGCTAACGATACTCAAGAACTAGGAAATGTATCCAAGTGGTGATCATTTCTGCACACCTCCATCAAGCCTGGCTGCAGTCAGAAGGGCCGGGGAGGGAGGTGCCGAGCAGCGGGCTGCAGGGATCAAAGCAGCAATCTGAGGGAAGCACAAGTAATTGGAGATCAATTTTCCAACCCCAAGGGGCAGGGATTATGCTATTAAAAAGCAGTTCTCTTCTTTTTCCCTCCCCCCGAGCATGATTTCAATTATTTTTTGCTTTTAAGCTTCTCTGCCCTGGACTTTTCTCACCCAGTGCTTGGTCCCCAAAAGAAAAGTCAGGGATTCTTATGCAGATTTTGGAACATTCCTTTTAAGCCCAGCTGTAAAAATGCACTGAAATAAACCAGAGCTTTGAAAGATAGATATGCTAGCAGCTGTAGGAAGGCTGGCAGCTACCACACATTTTTCCTTCAGGGGTTCCAAATGAAGTTGGCGTGTGTACCTGAAATTGGGGTGGCTCGTGTTACGGTTGGCTGATTGTACGGCTCCACAAGCTGGAAAACTATGGCCAGAAGTTACAGTTTCTATTGTGCCACTTCTGTCGGTGGCCGAAACTATTACTGAATTTGGGTACAGCCCCCCAAATCCTGGACAGAGGAGAGAAGCAGCAGACAAGGGCCCACAACATCCCAACCTTCCTGCACTGCTCGCGGGTTCTGCGCTTATTGCTGCCTGTCTTCATTTGTTGACTGCGGTCGGCCCATCTGATGGAGACCCACAGACTGACGTGTCCCAATGGTCATTTTTAAAGTTAATTCTCCACAGAAGGATTTCTTATTAACGGGAGCACCTGGCCATGGAGGCATTGCTCATTCTTCTGAAATACAGATTGATGACGGTCGCGCTGCTTTGCAGATGCCGCTGCGATATTTATTCAAGTCTCCATGCGCCATGCGTCATCTCCAGCTAGAAAACTGCATTACTCTTTAATAAATACTTGGCCAAAGTATTTATCTCACACCCAAATGTGTTGGTGTGAGAAGATTTGTGCTCTGATCCCCTCTCTGGGTGATTCGTTTGAGAACCACTTGCATGCAGAGCCATGCAGAGCTGCACGTGAGGAGCAGCGCAGGGTTGCTCCTGATGACCCCCAGCCGCCCCCCGCTGGATTTCTGTTACCTGTGTGCTCAGCCCATGGCTTCTGCACTTTCTGCTTGTTGATTTTACTGATTCAGAAGCTTGTTTACTCTCCAGAAACTTCACAAACCATGCAGGAGGGGTTTAGGCTGAATAACGAGAGGGGAATTTGTCCTGGAAAGTGAGCCCCACAGTGCAGGCAGACCATGCCTATTCTTGCCTTGTGTGGTGACCTGTTGATTTTCTAAAGGCATGTGACATTCACTGATGAAATGGCAGCCTTTAAATGCTGAATTAAATTGAGTAAGCTGAATTATTTAACCATTAAAGAAAATTTCTAACATTCTGCTTGCTATATACTGGCTTCAGCATTGTTTTTTTTTTTTCAGTAACAGAGGAGATATTGTATTTGCAATGTTGGATATAATTCAATAGCAAACACTACATTTTGTCAGGGAATATTAAGGCAGAAATAAAGTTACGACACTATGAAATGTGAAAGAATTTATTACTGATACTTCTAAATGTACTGTCGTATTTACACAATCTTTTCAATCCCAGCTAATGAACCCTCGGGGTGTTCAAGAAACATTTAGATTTTGTACTGAGAGACACGGTTTAGTGGGAAATACTGGTGGTAGGAGGGTGGTTGGACTGGATGATCTTTTTCCAGCCTCGGTGATTCTGTGACTGCGTGACAAATGCTGCATTTCAGCAAATAAAAGGAATCTCTGTATCAGCCCAGCAGTTATCTGCACTGTCGGTCTTTGTGAGGCCCTGGAGCCTGGGACAGCAGGACCAGCACGGCATGCAGGATGCCCTGGGGAGACAGCACCTGTCGGAGCCTGAACAGGGGGATCCCAACAGCCGGCAGCCCGCACTCCTTGGGGTGCAATGGGCCTGCTCCCCAACAGTAGGAGCCGGGGGGCAGCAAGGATCGGTGCTGCACGGTTGCAGCCAGGATGGCCGTGCTGCTGCAGGTGGGCCGCAGCTTGCAGCCCACGGTGCTGCTATGGATCAGCTGCACAAAGCTGGTTCTGTTCCCCTGCTGCTGTGTGCTTGTAGCCACACGCAGCCACGGATGGTACACAGAAAGTCATCGTCTATTGCTGTAAAAACCACAGCAAAAAATTGTAGTGTTCACTGCTAATAGGAAACTTTTATTTCAAAGAGCTCGGAAGTGGTTTGATGTTTATGTCGTGAGATGTGTTGGGAGCTTTGTGAGTTAATTAGAGCTTCAGGTTTCATCCAGTGGCCAGCGATTTTTCTTTTTAATCTACAGATACAGAATAGTGTTTGTCAATGTAAAGTTGAAACAACAATGAAAAATCAGGAATGTTTGTAGTTTGGCCAGCAACCAGGTACTCACTGCAGGGATGGTGAGGGCTTTAAACGTGCCAGCAATCCCCAGTTAATGATCTCATCCTACCTTTGGGTTCATGGCAGGACGGATAGCAGGGCACATCTGGCAGAGCTGTCGCGGCTGAGGCAGCAGAGGAGTTACAGAGCTGGCACGAAATGAAATATCTCACAGGGACACTTGAAAGCAGAACTTCCCTCTTGGTTTGTTTTTCCATTCTATACGTTTTAATGTAGATCAGGCATCCTAGTAGATTTTTATATTATTTATTGTTTTGTTGGATGGAAATCAATTCACACAAATTACTGCAAGGAAGTCCCCATTGGTAAAGCTCTTGCTTGGAAAAGGTTATTTGTAATGACCAAATTCGTCACTGTTTGGAATCTCATAAAGGTCACAATAGAAGGTTTTCACTTGTTTTAAATAAAATTCTGTATTTTAAGAAGAAATGTGCTTAACTTTCATTTCATAGAAATATCAAACCTGTTTGCACTGTAATTTACTTTTTGAGCTCTTGACATTTACCCAGCTGCCTGTCTTTGGAGAACAATCTCTTGATTTGGCTGGGAAGCTCTCACAAGAGAACTGTCAATTACAAATTACAGCACGACGCTGTGCAAAGAGCCCATCTGCACCGAGGCACCCTCCAGCCTGGGCTGGCTTCATCCATGGGGAGCAGCTCAGCCCACGGGGAGCAGCTTGATCCGTGGTGTGCTGCCAGCTGAGGCTGCTGGGCAGAGTTTGTGCCTGGTAAACAAGAGGTCCTCCTGGTAGGCTACGCCTTGCTACTAATTAAATGTTGCTCAGAGTAACAGAGTGAATGGGGCGATCTGTTAATTTGCATGGTCATCCTATTTGCCATATGAGGAAGGCAGAAAATAGGAAAAATGCTTTGTAGATGGGTGAGCAGCCTGGAAAACCCTGCAATGCACTTCATCCAGAGAAGAGCAGCTCCTGAAGTCCTCTTTGTGAAGGAAAGACTTGGCAGGGATGCGAGTGCTGCTGCCCAGAGAGCCATCAGCCCATTGCAGCGGTGTTTGTTTGCATGGCAGACGCACGGTGCAGGTATTTCACATCTTGCACAGACAAAATTCAGTCCTCTGAAAACCACAGGTGCAGCGATGGGGATCACAGAACTGCAGGATGGTGCCAGCATCCCTGAGGCAGGGGATCAGCAACCCCCACAAGGCCGGAGCCACAGCACCACATTGCTGCTAGAGGAGGCTGCCTTCAGCAGCTGAATTATTTTCCCAGCGACCCGAGCCCTTAAGTAATAGCCTTTCAAATTGCATATCAGAGTATTGGAGGTGTATGCATCAGGGCTTAAATCACATTATCAATATAGGGATGTGCCCAGGGAGCAGAGTTACTCACACTGAAGTCATTGCCGCGTTAGGAATAACAGTATTTAAAAGTCTAGTGCTGGATTAAGAAAATGACTGAGTTAATAGGAGGCTTATTTAAACCAGGCAAGCCAGCTGAGAGAACAGGATCGTTCCAATTAGCTCCAGAAATACATCTGTGTAATGTTTCCATCAGCTCACAAAGGAGAAGATAAAACCATTCTGTCACTGCCACGCACGCTGAGTGCC
This sequence comes from Tetrao urogallus, assembly GCF_951394365.1. NCBI lineage: Eukaryota > Metazoa > Chordata > Aves > Galliformes > Phasianidae > Tetrao > Tetrao urogallus. The sequence continues at coordinate 656,458 of NC_136818.1, forward strand.
TAAATAACAGTTATTTTCTCAGGATAAGTATTAGATGGTAACTATCAGCAGCTGCTAATTAACCCCCTCACGTGCCTACACACCCAACTTGCTCCTGCCCTCTTTGTGCTGCTCCCCCAAGACACAACCTGCACTGCTGGCCAGGCCCCTGCCCTTCCTCTTCTTCCTCCTCAAAGGACTGAGAGAAAGAGCTGTCGCTACACCATTGCACCACCTAAAAGGAGCAGGCCATCTCAGCCACTTGCCCTCCAACTTGCTCCTCAACCACAGCCTCCCTGCTCAGCTCCTTGCCCCTTTCTGAGCAGCAGGTGCCTCTTGCAGCAGGGAACACCCCTGGGCCAGGTGCAGCACATCAGCATTAGGGCCAGGCCTGCAGCTGGGGGGGAGCAGTGCTGGGGTGGATTTATCTACAGGCTGTGCTGCTGGGGGAAGGTGTGTGTTCATGCTGGAGAAAGTGTGGTGTGGAAAAGAAGGCTGTAACAAAACTTACTCCAAATATCCCAAGGGTAAGTGCTGTACGTGTTTCTATTATTTCCTGTGCTGGCTGGACTGGTCTAAAGGCTCAGTAGAATTGTAAGTAATGAGTAATGTTAAAGTTACCTTTTCCTTGCTTGAAGGAAGATTTTACCAGTGTGTTTGTGAATGGAAGATATAAGAGAAGTGAAAAGCATTGCTTCTTATTTAAAGGAAAAAGGCAAGATTGAGGTTGGTTTGGAACCAAACTGCATTGCATAAACAAGGAGGGCCTTACATGCTGGCTGAAGCACTTTCTATGTTTCTAGGAAGACTGGAAGAGCACTGGCATGCTCTCCTGATTTAATGTGGTGGTGTTCTTGAGGATATATTGGTTTGAATTTAGGTGATGTATGGTACAAGAATCACGTAAGCGTATGCTATAATCTCAGCGTAGTCACTGCTATGTGCACATCATAAAGGATAAATAACTGATGTCAAGTGCTTGTGTTCAGAATTGATTTGGAATTGGGCACAAGCGGATTCTTGGTCTTTTATTCGCAGTTGCTGATGGATTTCAGTACGAAACAGGACGGTGCTGGGTTAAAATGTCGTGCGCGCTAATTTTTTCCTTCTGCTGCCTCGTGTGACGTTTTTCGTAGCTACAACAGAGCCGGGGGGTTTGCTGGGCCGTTGTGTGGGGCTTCCCGGACCCCCAGCCGGCACTAATGAGGGGTCAAGGAAGGCGTGTCGGCGCTTTGCCCCTAACAAAAGCGTTTGTCATCTCTGATCACCCCCGGGTAGGTCTTTCTGCCTTGGTGCTCGGTGCTCGCGGTCCTCTTCCTTTTTATAATGGAAACAAATGGCGAACAGCTTCTGCTTTGCCCTTCCCTGTGAGCGTGCTTCCTATTCAAACTGGTATTTGCAAGCTCTGTGCGGAGATATTTTTCTTAGCTGAGTCTAATCCTCCCCACTTGACTTTTTGAAATGCCAGGCATCTCGGTGATTGAAGACAAAGGAGCTGAAGGTGCCACAAGTGTCTCTAACGACTGCGCTTTGCCAGGCAGCGGCGGCTGCGGTGCGCGCTGGAGATGCGGGGCCTGCAGTCACCGCGCCGGGTCCCGCTTCCTTCGGTGCTTAAAGCTGCATTGCTGGGTTGTGTGGAGTGCCACGTATCTCTCTGCGATGCAAATTGCACTACTTATCAACCACAAGACTTCGTGAATATAGCTATAAAAATAATAACAAAAATGTCAGGAACTTGTTCTTCAGCGAGCTGGCTGAACAAACGAGCAATCTGTTTTCCACCTGGGAGATATCATCTACATCTAAAGAGAGCTCGCAAAAACGTTTTGTACGTATATCTAATTAGCTTATTCTTTCCTCCAGAATGCTCCCATTTGGGATGGGAGAGATACGCTTTGACAACTCATTTGCTGTAAGTTAAGTCTGTGCGTTATCTACCTCTGGCAGATGGTGGAAGAGCGCTAAGGGCAAACGGTGCTCCCCAGGCTGGGGGATCCCTGGGCAGAGGCCCGTGGTGTGGGAAGGTCTGTGTGGGCTCTCTGCCTGGAGGCTGTGATGGCATCGGGGCTCTGGAGGCTGGCAGCCCCACATCCCCGTGTATTCCTGGCAGCGCTGCTCGTGGCTGCGTGTCACTGGGTAGATAGAGGAGGAGGGGTGAGAATCCTTGGCTAAACTGGTTGCTTTCAGATGTTCCTCCTTAAGCTTTCACTTGCTGACAAATGCACGCTATTGTTTGTTACAAAGGCTGTGAGATGTTAGAATAGCATGGAATCCCCTCTGAGAGGGAGAAAACATTGCTTGTCCCGGGTGTAGGTGTGCAGCGAGCTGATTATCCCAGTGTGTGCATGCTCCTTGGTTGCTGGCATCCAAAGGTTTCTCTTCAGGGCCCGTGGGATAGCTGCAGAGCGATGGTCAGTGCTGCTACTTGGTCTCTGTGAAGATTTGCCACAGCTCTGAAACAAAGCCCACGGGGATGAGAAACAGCAGCTCTGCTCTCCCAGTGATGCTTTGCACATTGTGGTCCCTGCACCTCTGACACTCGAGCCTGGTGTAAAGCACAGGCAGTTGGTGGGGGTCACTCCTGAAGTGGGCACAGTTCAGTGGGCACAGCTTATTCAGTTTACAGATAGAAAGGGCAGCCATTCTTAGCCAAAGCTCTAATTGAATAATAAAAGGATGATGCTATGCAAGGGGAATTTTGCTCTGGTGGAAGTTCAAGCCCACAGCAGCCCAAAAGCATTTATCTGCAGCATGTGGTGGTTGCAGATAAACATTTTACTTTAATTTTTTCCCTAGTTTCTCTCCTGTCTCTCTGGAGCATTGCTTTAATGGTAGCTGGGAAGGAGGGCAGGGCACAGCTGTGGCTTTGGTGTCAGCCCAGTGCACACCGGAGACCCCTTAATAATTGCTTCCAACCAAAGGAAAACTGTTTCAGGAAAGGTGAATCTGCTATTTTACAGCAAATGTATCTTGTGCTCAACTTGTTACTTACAGAAACAAAACCAAAGGCAAGTTAGTTGCTAGCAGAGGAGAAGAGCCCTTGCTTTCTGTAGCCATTAAGCAGTGGGGTGTTCCAGGAGCACGGTGTGTCACGAACCCGTGGGTCAAATTCTCAGTTCCAATGTAGAGCTGTCAAATGCCATTTGCATTTTTTCCTTTCTAAATGGATTCAAAAATCTGCTCGGTTTATCGCCACCGAATCGAATCTGCGAGAAACCCTGGTAAACTACTTCTTAATGACCTGCTTAATCTAATAACTGTGGGAGCAAAGCCAACAAAAAGAACCCTTTGTTTTGAACAATGGAAATCTAATATAGTGGTCTGAGCTTAATGACAGAAGTAATGTAGGTGTAAATCGCCGTTCTGAGGAGACCACGGTGCATCACAAGGAGTGCTTCCAGGACCTCAGGCATTGCCCCAAAGGACTCCTGCTCTGCAATGCTGATGTAGAACATGGCCTTCCTCAAACGCGGTGTGCCGCTGCTCTTTGGGCTTTCGCCTGATGCCGTTCATAGGCTACCTCGCTTAATTTTCCTAATTAGCATGAAATACATAGAGATTGATGTATTTATGATAAAAGGAATGCGACATGCCTCTGTATTCATGGCTCACTCTTACTTTTAAGTGGTGCAATAGAAAATTCCAGTAAGTATTAATGCCCAAGAAGTTCAAACTTTCTTGTCTCCTTTGCAGCAGAGCTTATTGGTGAGGCGTGTGGAGAAAAGTCCATTTTTCTCCTACACAACTAAACAATGATGAGCTTAAAGGTCACTGTTCTGCACATAACAGCTACAGGCTGGCATGCAGCTTGCACAGGGATGTGGCCTGAAGGCTCTGTGGGCAGCAGTGCCACTTGGCTTCCTGCAGCTTCAAGTCATCAGCTTTCAAACAACATAGGATGCCTGTGTTTGGATATCAGCCTTATTTGAGCAGCCTAGAACTGAGGCTTGATGCTGGTCGGTGGTGGGGAGCAGCTGTGAGCCTGTGAATTCCCACCCGTGTCCCCCCAATTCCATGGGAGACCTGCAGTGTGGCTGGGAACCCTGCTATCCCTTCTGCCTAGCCAGCAGCTTTTTCATCTCGTTATTTTGGAGTGGGAAGTTGAGAACAAATTACATGCTAATTATAGCACTGCTTAGCATCTACCTCTTCAGACTGTTGCGCTCAGGAATGAGGCTGTCAAAGTGATGTTAACAAATGAGGATGTCTCGCAGGAGAGGAGCTCTTCCTTGTACACATCTTGTATGAAATCTATATCTTCTAAAGTATTATTTTGGCTAAGAAAATTATTCCTTTAGTTTACCCTAAGGAAAAACATGTAAACGTTTATAGTAGAAGCCTACAACAAAGCATCTGGATGCCAGGGTGAGGTGCGTGGTTCCGTTAAGCACAGCTTGCTGCTGTGTGAGCACTGTCACAACGTCCCTGCTCAGAGTGACTCTGGAAAGAGTGCTGTGAATACATTGTGTTAGCAGTTCAGCGGGTCAGGCTGAGTTCGTGGTCAATACTGCGTTGTCTTTCTGGGTAGTGTGGTCATAATTACAGGGTCAAGGAAGACTCATTTGTTTTTCTTCAGGGTAAGGCTTTTTTCCTTCTGTTCAGTTAATTGGTTTTAAATTACATACGAGTCTAGCAAAAGAATTAGGTATGTGTGGAAAGGGTGAGATATCTTCAGGTCGAGTTAAGCCTTTGTCCAAGCACTTGGACACTGCTGTGAAGTGCAGAACTGAGGAAGGGCTGCTGGGTGCTCACAGCTCCTCGGGGTTATGGCTGGTACTGCTGCGATGGAAGCACAGTGCAGCTGCAGGGCAGTGCTGTGAGTGCTGGCTGTGCCTCATGGAGGTGTGCTGCAGCCTGGGGAGCAGCAGTGTGTATGTGTTGTGTGAGCATGGAGTTCTGGGCACAAGTGGGCATGATGTGTTTGCTCGTGCAGGATGAGAAGCCTTTGTTTCCTCACACGCAGTGAGGAAATCACCGCATGAACTAGTTATGCCTTTGCAAATGTTTTTCAGTTCTGAATGATGGCACGCAAGGAAAAATGAGCGGTGTTACATAAAAGCTCTTGACTGGGAGGTTTGCTATCAGTTCACACAGAGGCATTTCCCGTTACAAAAACACAGCAAGGTGGAGCCTTGTACCTATTAAACATGGCAGTGGGAAAGCTGTTTGCTAGCAGACTCGAAGACAGATGTGAGAAGTGTGGCTGCTGCAGGCCAGCTGGGCCCGAATTGCTCTCTGAACTGCAATACAGGCTTTGGATAAAGGCTTCATTTCTATGGGCTCTAATCCTGGTTGAGGGGACTGCGATTAAAAAGTAATAAAAAACAGAAAGGTGAGATGTACTGAGTATGTCTGCTTCCAGGCTCTCAGAGCTAAGAACTAATACGAAGATGGGAGTCTGTCAATTGCCATGAACTATAACAGTTCACTTTTCCTCTTTTTTTTAAGGAGAAGGTGGGGGGGGGAAGGGGAAACCTCATTGTGGCCTTCCAGTGCTTGAAGGGAGCCTATAAACAGGAGGGGGGATGCTGTTAATGAGGGTGGATGGTGATAGGACAAGGGGGAATGGTTTTAAACTGAGACAGGGGAGGTTTAGGTGAGATATTAGAAGGAAGTTTTTCACCCAGAGGGTGGTGAGGCACTGGCACAGGCTGCCCAAGGAGGCTGTGGATGCCCCATCCCTGCAGGCATTCAAGGCCAGGCTGGATGTGGCTCTGGGCAGCCTGGGCTGCTGGTTGGCGACCTGCACACAGCAGGGGGTTGGAACTGATGAGCCGTTGTACTCCTTTGCAACCCAGGCCATTCTACCATATACAATTCTTTCATTTGCAAATTGACTATTTGACCAGGAATGAGCCGGGGCTTCTAAATTTCTGTTTGTTTTTTTCCCCGAGATACAGGAAGTGCTGCAGAAGGCTTTCATGGCTCAAACCTCAGCTCAGTAAGTTCATAGTGAGCTTTCTCCATTAGGCTTACAAGCTGCACGTAGTGAGTGAGCTCTGGAGACAAAAGTGACAGGTACAGCGTTAGGATGGCTGAAACATTTTCTGGCAGGCTGCCCCAAAAGTGCAGAGTTCCAGAGGTAGGGCTGGGGGCACAGAGCTGAACACCTCGGGTCTGCAGGAGTCCTGCAAAGCGAAGGGAGGGAGGAGGTTCTGAGCAGAGCTGCATTGCCTCTTCCTGTGCCAAGTTAAAAGCAGATTGCTATCAGTTTGAATGCATCTGATGAAAACAAACTTATTCAAGCGAGTTCCATGGAATTATTGCAGCAATCATTGCTCACTTTGTAAGGCAGTGCTTTGCCACGCTCTGAACTTCAGGCGTTTAGAGACAGATGAAGCTGGCTCCCATGCAAACACCTTGCAGCTGTCAGAAGGGTGTTAGGAAGAAAACATGCCCTTAATTCAGTGAGTTCTTTGCTGCCAGCTGTTACCACAGAGTGGGGCTGGGCATGAGGCTGCTGCTCACCAACATTGAGCTACCAGGAGGAATGTGCATGTGTCAGAGCAGGGAGCAAAGGCTTTTTCCTTGCAAAGCAAGCCTCTGTGCTCCTGCGTTTTCAGACCTGATGTGCACTCAGAGCATGCTATGGTCTGTTACATTCGCTGAGATTTCACTGCCTGTTTGTTAGGCTGCAGTATTCTTCAAATGCAGGGCAGAGAAAGCTAATGTGCTGTTGGCTTCCTTCCCAAGAGGTGTTAAAGTGCCTTTTGGGTGCCCCAGAACTGCTCTGTGCTCCCACTTTTGCTCAGTACCGGTCCCAGCTTGACCCTGTGCTGCTCAGCTCCCAAGTTTGACACTTGTAAAGCATTTTTCCAACCAGGAATTTGTGCTTGTTGGTAATTGTTCTTGGTACACCTGGGTGCACGCAGGCTGAGCATCGCTCCCAATGCCTCTCTGCCTGATCCTGTTCTGTCTGCAGCTCTGCAGCTGCAACCCAGAGTTGCAGGAAAGCTAAAAACATAGCTGAGCATCCAGCAAATGACAAAGCACACAAATGAAACCTTAGGAAAACTATCACGCTAAAGCTGTTCACCCAGTTCCACAGGCTTTGTTCGCAGATGGTTTTATTTAGATCTGTGAGCTGGTGTAAAGTGATGAAAGCAAAACACTTGTTGGATAAATCACAGCACCAGAGCTGGGATTGTGTGAACTCTCCAATTAAACTTGACAACTCCTTAAAAAATTGAATCCCACAGACGCAATATGACAATTCCCAAAGTGCAGAACAAATGTGGCATGCTGGATTCAGCTGTTTCCTTGCAGGACTGCTGAGTCAGCATCATGCTTAACTAGTAGAAGGCGGAGGAAAAGCAGTTAGCATGTTGACACTGTATGTGCAAGTCTGTGTGTCACTAGGGTGCAGATTGAAGTAATTTGGAACTTAAATGTTTACCAGTGGGCTTTCTGCCTTGTAACCGATAAGGGCAGCCTCAGCAAGGTTAAGAAAGCCTTACAGTAACTGACAGCTTCTCCATTTAATGGATAATTTCAAGGGAAAAATGAAGCCGGGAGGTCAGTTCTGACCTGCTACTGGACATCTGTCCTTGTGCTTCAAATACCTCTCCATTTAGTTCAAGTGTTTAAATTAAACTTTCCAGAAGCTGTGGTTTGATTTCTCCCCAGGTATCCGAGGCGTTCCATGCTGCGGTGAGTTGGGCAGGCAGGTTTCTTATATTTGGAGAGCTTATGAAAAGGAAAGTGAGAAATGAATCGCACCAGAGGGGCTCAGTCTATTTTTATTAGCAGAGCAGGATGTGAATACGAAGATCTATAAGAACCATGGAGCCATTAAGGCTGGAAAAGCCCTCTGAGATTGCTGAGCTCAGCCTTGTGCCCACTGCCCACATCCCCGCAGCTCTGGAACACCCCAGGAGTGATACCTTCCCCCCACCCCTGGGCAGCTGTGCTTTGGAGAGGTTTTCCCCCAGCAGCCAATCTGACCCTGCCCTGGCACAGCGTGAAGCCATCACCTCCTGTCCTATTTGCTGTTCTCTGGGAGCAGAACAGACCCCTTCTTGCCCCTCTTCCTGGGAGTGAGGAACCCAGAGCTGAATGCAGCCCTGAGCTGCAGCCCCGGCAGTGCGGAGGGATGCTCACCTGCTGCTCTGCTGGTTGGAGAGCAGGCTCTGTGCTGTGTCCCTGTGCCCACTGTCCCCACGCTGCCCCCAGCCCCATCCTGTGCATAGCCCTGGGCAGCTCTAGGAAGATGGAAGCAGAGAGGGAGCAAAACACGTTCAATGTAACTTCCTATATCTAAGCATTATGAATTGGAGGGAATTAGTATCCTTAGCAGGCTCTGCCAGGTGTCTGGAGCAGGACACGTTTATTTTATAGGAGTCAATGTGCTTCTGTGCTGAAACAGAGCGATATCGAGGGCTGGAGAATGGACCCTGGTTTGCTTTTCATTCATTTCTAAATGGTCAAACCTCATAATCTGAAATGTGATGATGAATGACTCCAGAAATGTGCTCCGTGGGCAGAAACCCCTCGGTTTTCTTTGCTTGGGTTAACTTGTAAGGATACATTTGCTGCAGACTTGCAACTACGTGACAAAATAAGACACAGAGCAACTGTTACAGTTCCACGTCCTTCCCTGTCCTGTTTTCTGAAGCAGCCGTTGCCCCATAAAGAGAATGTGTGAGATGGGGAGGATGAATTTGCTCATCTGCCTCTGTGCAGAGGGGGGATCGATGCAGCACTGCCTTCTGCAGCTGAGCTCAGTGGCTGGGGAGGGGATGTGATGGGATGGGGGCCCAGCTGGGGGCTGCCTATGGCTGGGGATGGGACCACAAAGTCATAAATGATGGCACTGCCAGTCTGAAAATGCTCTCAAATGTTATGTGCTTAATAGATTAAAAAAAAAAAGCACTCTTGCAATTGAAAGTTCATTATTTATTGGCTTGCCAACTACTTCAAATAACAGCAACTAGAGCACTGTTTTCACTGGAGTTAGGCACAGATGCTGTTTTAGTTGGGGTTTGACGTTGTGATGAAGATGTCTGGAATTTCACTTTATTCCTTTCCTCACGTTGGTAGCAGTGCAGGGACAGGAGGCTGTCCCCTAGCTGGCAAAGTGATGTTTTTCTGTACCTGATGAATAGTTTGGTGCAAATCATAGTGAAAAAGAGGAGAAAATGCAGCCTATCACTGCAGGTCTGACCTCCTCACGTGGCTGTGCTTGCAGCCTCCAGGTGTGCAGCTGAGTGCTGTGTTGGGCACAGGGCTGGGGTGGGCAGCGGGGGGCACCTGCAGGGCATCCTCTGCTGCGAGTCCTCAGGCCCTGCAGGGAAGGACTGAGTCTGACACAGTTGGTGTGCTCAGGTGGCTGGCACCTACCCCAGCTGGTGGCGAGGATCCTGCTTGCACAGTTTATATCTTTCCCATGCTTACTGCACTTGCTGGGATGTGATGTTGATGTCGGAATGGGATCATAGAATTGTTAGTGCTGGAAAAGAGCTTTAGGATCCCTGAGGTCAACCCGAATCCATACCTCCATGCCCACTGATCATGTCCCTCAGTGCCATGTCTCCACAGCCCTGGACTTTGTCACACGCAGCTCAGTGCCTGCAGCACGCTGTAGGTCAGGCTGGCACTGCACGAGTGGGACATTTGTGTCTCTGCTCCATGTGATTAATGGCTGTAACCTGCACTTTCAAAATGCAAAAGCAATTAAATAAATCTTTTTATGTACGCTCCTTTTCATAGGAATCAATAGACACTGAAGTGTCTCTAAAGCCGTGTTTATCTTGTATTAAATCAGCCGTAATTGTGAAACCTTCCTGCAGCACCTGCTCTCATTTCGCTGCTGTCCTTTGGTGGCAGCTCAAAGTGGGTCCCCTGCCCTGCTGTCAACCCACCTCTGCTGGGCTGTGTGTGTTGCTGGTGTCCTGGCTAATGGTGGAACCTGAAAATGCACATTCCTGGGGGATTTATTTGGAGCACTGAGCTTCCAGCTTCTCCCTCACTGACCGTCCAGGCTGTGGACTCAGCTGGAATATCTGCATGTGGTGCAGAGCAACCTGCTCTGATGGGAGGAAGGCTCCTGGGTTAGGAACAGTGCCCTGGGTGTGGTGGAAGATGGAGTGTTGTCTCCTCCCTCCTGAGCTGCCTGGCCCTGCGCATCACAGTGCTCCATTACCTGCTCAGGGCTCACTGAGTGCTTGTTGGAGAGAGACCTGAAATAATGGAATACTTCTGAAATCGCTTCCTTTATAAAACAGCCAATGTGGATTTCTTTTTTCTTTTGAATGCTATTTTAGTGTGAACTGGCAATCGCATTTAAATGAATGTTTAGTCTGTGAGCCATTGAGAAAATCAATACCAAAGCTAACAGGATCTCCTTTATTTTTCATCCAGCTCTCTCTTTGGAGAGAGGGCTGGAGCTCCAGAAACAAAACCATTGGAGCCCTTCTCTGAATTCTGCTGACAGCTCTGTGTTGCACATTGGAACTTGTGGTGCTCAGCTTCCACGTCGGTCCGTACAGCCAGGCTCTGGCTTCCCTGAGTGCCATCCCCACCCCTTTCCCTGCAAACACTTCTGCCCTTTGTTCAGCCCTCTGGGACTTTCGAGCTCTCAATTCATAGAATCACAGAATGGCCTGGGTTGCAAAGGAGCACAACGCTCATCCAGCTCCAACCCCCTGCCGTGTGCAGGTCGTCAACCAGCAGCCCAGGCTGCCCAGAGCCACATCCAGCCTGGCCTTGAATGCCTGCAGGGATGGAATGTTCATGAACTACCTGGGCAAAACTACTTGCTTCCTTACAACATGCTTAGGGTTAATTTCATTAGGCTCCAAAAAGTGCTTCATATCTTTCAAACCTGTTTATTTCCCGAATTTGGCATTGGGACTGAACCTCTGCTGTTACAAGTAATCGTGTTATGCATCTGGTCCTGACCCACAGCTTTTCTATGGCAAGTTAGGTTAAAACAAAGAAAAGAGCCCTCTGCTCTGACTCCCTCTGGGCCCCCATCCAAGGGGCAGCAGATCTGTGCTTGCCTTCATCCTTCTCATCCCCTTCCTCAGCAGTGGGGCTCTGGTGCTGGAAGCAGTGCACGCAGTGCTCATCCCACGTGCCTCTGTTGCTTAGGGTGAATGTGATGCTATTTAGTAGAGTGTCTGCTTCAGGAAAAAGAGAATACACAGCACTGCCTTGCCTTAGCAAGTGATTGACTTCTTCATGGGATGCCTACAAACTGCAGTGAGCTCTTTGCGGCCCCGTGCTTGGTTTTGTGCTGGCTCTGGTCACAGCAGCAGGGCTCACTGGGGGCAGCTCGCTGTTCTGTGGGTCTGTGCGATGGGGCAGAGGCTTTGAACTCAGCTCCTGCTCTGCCCACAGGGAAAAATGACATGGGGCCTTGGTTGTTGTTGTTTTAAATGAGAAATGCTATGTTACAGAATGCTGTGGTTTGGTTTTGTTTTTTAAGAACTGCTTCTGTGTTTATTTCTCTTCACATGGTGACAGCTTTGTGCAGATCTGAGTTCTGGCACCCAAAACAACTCCAGGACATGGGAGCCATCACATGATTTCCATTATGTGCTTTTGGCATCGTGTGTGACGTGCTTATTAGTTGTGTTGGGTTTTTTTTGTTTGTTTGTTTTCTTTTAAAGCAATTCATCTTCAGCTCCGTTCAGAAACTGTTTTTATACAGAGATAATGTTGATAACATCAAATGCATTTCTGTACTCTCAGAATATGAATGCACATCTCGCTTCCATGCTTTTCCTGACACTCCTCTTGGAATGGCTGGAGGCTCCTAGGAAGCTCGTGGCATCCCCCCAACCTGTATGAGCTGACTCTTCGGGTGCCTGGTTCACTGCCTCCATAACACACATGGTTTTCATGAAAGCATGAAGCAGCAGCTCAGCCCAGAGCCTGGGGAGGTTGGAGCAGCCATCTCACACAGCTGGGGATGGGGCTACCTGAGCCGTGCTGCAGTGGGGAGCACACAGCAAACGCTGCCATTACGGTCCCATGGAACGCCCTCCTCTGAAGGAGAACTGCGTGCAGGGTGCTTTGAAATAGCTCTTCCGTGTTGCTATTGCATTGCTTTGATAAATAATTCTTTGTTTTTAGGAAATGCTCTGATAGCTCTGTATGTCCAGCCTTTAAAGGCTGGATTTACACCCAGCGGAGTGGGTTGTGGATTCCAGGGTTTGTTAGTAGAGGGGTTAAAGCAACAAAGCCAGCTGAGAACTTATGTCTAAGAATGGGTGGGCTCACTTTGTGGTGGGAAAGCTGCAATACAGCATCTTCAGGGCCACGCAGAGCAACAGACTGAGGTGCAGCAGTAGGAGTATCTCACTTTCTCCACGTCCAATTTGCATGAAGGTGTGACAGGACCCAAGTGCTTTGGACATGACTTCTCAATATGTACTTCATGTAATCTGGTTCATGAATTCAGCAGGACAACATGGGAGGTGTTGGTTTCTTCGCAGTCTGAACTCTTAGAAACTTCTGCTTTGCATTACTGCATGCTTTTGTGTACTGGAGGCTGCTGAGTTTGTACACCCAAAATACAGCTGAAATCCTACAAGTCTGAAGTTGGAACTGATAGAAATATCAATGGCTTAAAAAACCTGCTTATCCTTACTTCTCTTCCTGGGTAATTAGCAGACTTCTGGTAGCAGGGGAGGAATACGTGAAGATCGTGTCCATATGTTGCTGTAATGAAGCAGCTCTGCAGCCCAAGAAGTCCTTGGGCTCCCTGCTTCTCATCTGCACCCACCAGGCCCACACTGAGTTCAGGTTTCTCCACTCACCAGAGGCTCCCTGCAGCAGCTCAGCTCCCAGCCTGGGGGGATGAGGCTCTGCCCACGGTACAATGTTCAGTCTGCAGGCTCATCTGCACCGATGGCCCAATCGTGTTGACTTGCTCTAACAGCTCATGCAAATGTGACAAGATTCAAGTTGTTGACTTAAAGTAAGCAGTGCAATCTTACTGCTTTTCCCTGACTGCACATCACAAACTGCTCTTTTGGAGTATTTATGTTGATAGTTATAATCCAAGAGATATCAGTCCTTCCTGTGTTGTTCAGAATTCCCATTTCTTCTTTGGATGTGTTGGAGAGAAAGGATCTTGCCTTACTTAACTGCTTAGAACATGTTCAGTTGCTTTCTGTAAACCAGTTAAAATCTTTTCTTTTCCAACCACTTCTGAGAAATAAGTGATGCTTCTTCATTAATGGAAACTTACATTTTTTTTTTTATACCAAAGTGTGTTTTAGATGTTTGCCTCAGATGGGAGTTCTGCGGAATGCTCAGCTGACTTTACTGGAGTTGTCTGAAACACTCTGGTTGCTTTCTCACTTTTAATAACATTAAAGGCACTTACAAGTTAATGTTGCTGTGAAGGGAAAGCGTTCCACATTTTGTTGGAATGATGTGCAAGTCCCAAAGCTGTGTCAGCAGACAACAGCACACACGTTTGTGGAACTGATTGTTTCTGGTTCCATTGGCTCTGAGTGTACAAGATCTTGGATGTCTTCTCTGGCTACACTCCTGATGTTCTGAGTTAATATGTTGCATGTGTTTGCACGGATGTGTACAGACAGCACGTATATTCTTGCTGAGGAACAATTGCTTTTGGAATGCAGACTGCAGAAAAGAACTGCTGGAGTTCAGCCTCGGTGCAAGTTGCAGTCGCACAGGCTGACCTCTCCTCACCCCAAACTCCTGTCAGGAGCCGTAGGGAGCAATGAGGTCTCTGCTGAGCCTCCTCTGCCCCACAGTTCTGTGCTCCAGACCCCACACAGCATTGCTGCCCTTCCCTGGGCAAATCCCTCTGAGACTGCAGCAGATCCCACCCCCAAACCTTGGGCCCTCCCTGCTGCTGCTCTCTCCTCGGCTCTCACGTTCCACAGTCTGACTTTTCTGCTCCTTTACTGGATCCTCCAGCCCCGAGCTGGACTCCATGCCTGCTGCCTTCCCCCTGCTCTCTCCATGCCCACCACTGCCCTGCAGGGCTGCCATCAGCAGCATGGCCATGGGAACATGGGAGCAGTGAGATTCCACTAAAGCAGGTAGCTGGCATTGAGCAGGCCCACGTTTGGATTGCCAGAAAGCAGACATGGGATTGTGCTTCCCTACGTAAATACAGACCATTTGCCTTTATACTAATGCTGTTCTTAATGGACTCTGAGAAGAACAGGGGAAAGCAAACAAAAACAGAAAGCCATGGCAGTAAATCAGGAAGTAAATAATTTACTCTTCTCAGAAATAGATCTTAAAAATTGCATTTCAATTTTTTTTTTTTTCAATAAGAGAGATGGATGCTATTAGGCTTAGACACGTGTTACTCGAAATCTAGACTGGGAGAGAGCCAATCCTGGACTTGCATGTGGTCTATATGATACTCCTGCTGCTGCCAACAATGAAACAAATTACAGTCTCAACCAGCTGCAGGAGTTTACCGAGGAATACAAGTTTCCATGCTCTCTATGCGTTCTCTGAGATTTATTTTAAACAGAAAGCAAACCAACAGTAAGCCAGCTCTATTTCCTCCTGCCAACCTTCGCTTAATGTGAGTCACACTTGCTTTCCTTCTCCTGGTCTGGTATAAAATCACAGTTACTTTTTTACCTCTTGGGTTTCCATGATGGTTGCAGAGGGCAGCATCTAAACTTTGGAAATAAGTAGGAACTGAATGATGCCAACTACAGTTACTGTTCTATTGCAGTGTTGTAGAAAAGTGGGATTTCTCCACGAAAGACCATTCAAAACTTGTGTATTTTACTGTTTTTATTTTTCATATTGAGCGTGTCAGCTTTGTGTGGCCAAGGACACAACAGAATGTGCTGTGGGCCTTCACTTGGTCCCCTTCTTGGTCATTTTAGGGCAGCACCCACAGGCAGTATCTGTTGGAGCTAGCTGGCCTTTTGAAAGCGCATGTTGTAGAAGGGCATTCTCAGGCCTGTGGCTCAGCATGGCGCTGGTTCCTGTCCTATAAAGAGGAGCTAACAGGGTACAGCTCATGTGAGGCTGTCCCTGGGGGCTGTGGGTTGGTGGCAGCCCTGCAGCTGTGGCAGTGGGGCAGTAGGATGGCGCTGGTTGAGCTCAGCAGCAGCTCACTGTGTCTGCTTTGGCACACAGAGACGGTGAGAGATGCAGCATTTCTGTTCAAAGTGATTTGGGTTCTTTCCTCCCCTAATTATAATAATTAAATGATATTCAATTACAAGACTTCAAGTGAATATTTGTTCCATCTCATTAACTGATGAGATGAATTAATGGCCGAGGGTTGGAGCTAGGTGATCTTTAGGGCCTCTTCCAATCCCCATCGTTCTACAGTTTGTTCTAGGACTCTGTTCTGTTTGGAGCATCGTTCCCATTGTGCACACTGTCATGGATGGAAGCATTCTGGGCTCCTGGATTTGGGTGTTGCTCTGTGCACTTCAAAACTGCTGAGCAAACAGCAGCTTGCTGCTACATGCAGCTGTGAATGGCGTTTCCCAGTGTTCGTTATGCAGCCTGTCATGTGCAACTTCTCATGTTTTGTACCTTTTCCATTTGTGCCTGAGCTATATTCAATAATTTTACAAGTGTCTGCAGTTCTAAACGTTATTTTGAGTTTTGTATTCAAATATATTTAAGCATATGAATGCCCTTGTCTTCTATTGCATGCTGCAAAACAGCATCGATTTTTCTCTCCTTAGAGTCTTGGTGGCTCGCAGGCTCTAGTGCTGAATGCAGGGTCCTTCCATAGAAGCCCACCTCTGGCCCAGTTCCTCTGCAGTGTGTGAGGAGGGTGAGCCTCAGCCATCCCTTGCTGGAGATCAGCCTGCCTGCAGCCCCTGCTTAGATGAAAATCCCCAGAGTCCATTGAAGGCGCCAGTGCACAGACAAAGCCACATAGGAGTGAGGTCACCCTCCAGGACCCCAATCTCCTCTTCTTAAGGCCATATTTGCTAATGAAATATGCTTGGTGCTAGTGCCTCTCCTCTGGGCTCTGTGTCCTATGGTCCTGACATTCCTCCTGCTTCCTTCTGCTGTGGCCATTAGGTTGATCCTCCGCATCCTTTGCGAGAGGTGTGTGCCGTGTGCCATCCCCTCTGCGTGTGGCTTCTTGAGAATGGAAGCAACACCTAAGAGGGCAAGAGCTGTGCATGTGAGCATGGGTTTGTTTTTCACCTCCCACTCGAAGGATGAGGGTTTTCTTTGGGGAGATAAGGCTGAAGTGCCTCTTGGAGGCTGGGGGGAAACTGAGGACTTGTGCTAATGCTTCTAGGATTAAGAATAGATTGAATGAGGGAGTCGAGGGCATAGGTGGGAACAGTTTTCCATGTAACCTTCTCAAAGCCTTATGTGGGCAGTTTCAGTCTTTCATCTCCCTTCTCCATTGGTTGCCCTTAAGAATTTACAGCACAGTTAATATAACATGTTTGCTACTGAGGACCTGCAAGTTCAGAGAGCTGGATTCCTACTTTGAGTGCTGCCCCTCCAGTACTGTGCAGCTGCTCTTGGGGCACCTCTGTATCTGAGCTGTTGCGTGGTACAAGTGGTGAACTGTGCCTTCCTGTGTGCATGTGTGTGCTGTCAATATCTGTACTCCCTCAGCTCTCCCACTGCCAAATCTTAAGGCAGAGCCCAGCTAGCTGGAGTTGAGGCCAGTGCCACTGTGTGCCAGCCTGGGGATAGGGCTCTGTCCTGACTGCACACAGCTGCAGGGGGGGGGATGTGCATGAGCTGGAAGCATGCTACTAAACCATGCCTCTCTTCTGTACAAGAAATGTCCAGGAATCTCCTTCTGTATCTTCAAGAGGAATGTTAAATCTCTCTCTGTATTCATATATATATATGTGTGTGTGTGAATATATATGTGAACAAGTGAAAACCAGGATATCAAAGTTCAGAAAGCTGTTGCATATGGATAATGAATGAAAACGGCGGATCAGAACAGACGCTTCTGCAAAGTCTGGTTTTGAGTAGCATTCCTAAAAGTGGGAAGGAGCTAAAAGAGAAATGTAGTAGGAAAAGCATAACTGCCATCAGGGTTTCAGATGATCAAAGCCTTCCCTTGAAAAGTCTGTCGCTGATGCTGTGTCGCATCTCTTTGTGCTGTTCCTGAAGTAAAACCAAAATATCGTTGATTTTTGGGGACTCGAACAAAATTTTGCTTTGCTTTAAGTGAATCTAGAAGGTAGAAATGTTGCTGCTTATTAGTTTTCCCCTTAAAATATGTATCTTAATTGTCGAGATGCAGTGTTCGTTACTGCGGGCGAAATGAAATCTGCACGCACTGAATTGCCTCTGGCTAGCAGATACATTTCTAGGGTACACAATATTTTAAGCAGGTAGCACAGAACAAGTCTCCAGGCCAATCTGTTTGCAAGTAATGAAGTATTCACAGAATGCTTCCAGCAATAGAATTGTAACAGAAGTCACCTGCCACTCACTGAGAAGCACGCAGGTAAATTTTAAACCATCATTTCTATGGCAAGATATTTGGAATGCAAGCACAGAAACTCAAACTGAGCTATTGCAGGGATCTCTGGACTGAAAAGTCCATCAGTTGAGTATACTTTTTAATGAGGTGATAGATTTGATGTCTGAGAACCATGGTTTGTAAGGAACCTGAGTTTCAGATGGCCTCAACTCTGAGCTCGGTCAAGGTAAGACGTCAGTTTCATTTCTCTCTCTGTAGTGTGGGATTGGTGAGAAACGCTTCTTTTCTGTGAAGAGCTTTAAGGTTTTTCACAGGAGTGTTAACAAATGCTCCTGAGTTGGAGGGCCCTGCCTTCAATAATGGCTTCTTTCACACCGCCCAAGGACTTCCTTTGAAATCTGTGGCACAATACCAAACAACAGAGACCAATCTTGCTCTAGTGTGTGGTCCCTATAAAGTGCAGGTCTTCCTCCATTGTTACAGGCCTATTTTTAGCTGTGTCTCAGTGTTGCTCTGCACCAGAAAGGCGGCTCAAAGTCGCGGTGGCTTCAGAAAAGCTTCTTCTGTTTTTCTTGCTTGTGATGCCAGCCTGACTAGATCACGTCTAACTATTATCGGTAAGAGCGGCCCCAATAAATAGGAGAGAGATTTCTTAGCTCATAAAGGTTAGAAGATTAAGTGGAAGAAAAGAGAGTGAATGACCTCACTTGATTTGTTCTCCAGCTGCTGCTGATCAGATTCATTGCTGCAATTGGTGCTGTAATGGCTGCTGGGCACAACCTGGAGGAAGCCACTGATGACTTCAGACTGAGTGAGGGTGTGTGTGAATGTCCAGACTGAGCGCTCCAGTGGCAGAGGAGTTCTGTCCTCTGTCAGATCTCACTGATGGGGCATTAAAATTCAGGATATGGAATCATGGATGCTGAAACTCAGCTCTTCTGATTCCTCCCTGCCCCTTTTGATCCCCTTTCTTTTACCTTCCCCTTTGTTCCAGACCCGAAGCGGAGGTTATTAGGGAACCCAGCTGCAGATGTACCTCTGTGATTTGCTGTCTTTGAAGAGGAGCTCAGTGCTCTCCTGCAATGCAATCCTGAGTGATCGCCTCGGCTGCACGGACAGCAGCCCAGCCCTGAGAGTGTGTGCTGAACACTCTGAGGCACCCAAAAAACCCAGGGTGAAGTTAGCAACACCAAGACTTTTCTCCAGTGTTCATGATTATGACAAGTAAGATTATGCAAAATACCTTTTGAGGTTTGAAATAAGGCATCATTATTACCATCAGTTATCCGGCTGTATGAAGACAGCTGAAAAAAGTACGCACTTCTGTTCATTCTAATAAAAATATTAAAACACTCAGAGGAGATGTGCCTCTAACCTGAAGCACTGCAGGAAGCCATGCAGATAGCTTGTTTTTAAATTTAAATTGATGTGGCTTCAGTATTAGGATGGCTTGGCATTAATGGCATCTATAATTATTAATGTTTCTATAAATACACAGGCTTTTTTGCTTTTATCCATGCAGACACCTAATGTGAAGGCAATCGGTTTCCTAATGCTCTCTTCACCTCATCTGCCAGTACTCTGTTAAGTACCGATAGCATCAGAGCAGGTAATGAACTCGGCTTTGGAGAGATAATGGTGTTTATCACACTGACAAATGCGAGGGCCTTAAGGATAGGTCCACGTATTGCTGCACAGTGGCACAGGCATCTTGGGGCAGAGCTCCTGGGTTCTCGGCCTGACACCCAGAGCAGATGAGTACTGGGGCAATGGGCTGACAGGGCTGCAGTGCTTTGGAAGAGATGGAAGTGCAGAATGGCAGCAGCACGGAAACAACGCGTTCCGAATGACAGCAGAAGACAGAATGAGAGCTGAGAATACGGCTGCTCTGCGCCTCTTCAGAGCCTGTGAGCTCCTGAGAGGTCAGCCAAAACCTGTCCAAGTGTTACTGCAGTCCGGTGATCTGTGTGTAGCCCTGAGGCAAGTTGCAGTGCGTTGTGCTGGAGCTGTCAGCGCTCCTCGGTGCCCAAACACGGCTGTGGGATGCTATTGCCGAGCAGTCCTACGGCCCTTTGGTGGTGACCTTCCTATTCAGATGAACTCGGCTGCTGAAGTGTTGCTAATTGCGATTTAAAGACCTTATTGCCGGCATCAACCTGGCTGTCATGTAGGCGGCCTCTTGCCAGGAGATGATTATCTCCTTTCTCTCCCTGCGCCCCGAGCGTAGATAAGGAGATCTGCTTGTTGCCTGTCTGAAGGATGGCGCTGCTGACGGGAAGCCGATTGTGCAACGCTCCACCTAACACTGAACTGCTGGTCAATAAAAGGCAACAAATCAGATTGGAGTTTTATGGGATTAATCTCTAGCAGCTACCACTAACGGCCCTACCAGATCGTGTTCCACTTTGGTTGTTCCAGCAGTATCTGAGCTGCTGCTGTGGCCAGCAGTCTGTCACAGCGTTGTGCAGTCATCTTACCTCACCTACCTGCTTGCGATGGTGGGAGTTTCTCTGTCCTTGTCTGCATTGCTCTCCCCTGTCCTGCTGCAGAACTTGCTCCTGTTGCTCATACGGTTTCTGCAGTGATGCCCTTCGTGCTTCACAAAGTGCTGTGACGATTGCAGTGATTCTCAGAGGGCCTGCCTGGTAGTGAGGATCACACTACCAGTATTTTGAGTATTATTTTCATCAGCCTCAATGCCGTGGCGGAAAGGGATGCTCAGGGTTCCTGATCCTGCCTGGCAGTGCAGCATGGGCAGAGCCATGGGAAGCACAAAAGCCTGCTCTGTTCTCATTAGGGATCGTTATCAGGGCTCACCTCCCCGCAGCTGCACCCAACCTGCCCACGCCTTGAGGACTCTGTGTGCCTGGTGCTGAGCTGAGGGTGTGAACGTGGGCAAGGGCTTGCAAACCTGTTCAGAAGTGACTCTCAAACTTCAAAAATAAATTAACAAAGAATAGAATCCTGTATTGATTGCTTTCGCTTTATCTATTGCATGTCCCTGCAAAGGAAACATCATCAATCAAAATGCTGAGACGAATGTAGTTTTGGGTTAAATTCCTGTGTTTCCAGTTTCACCTCATTGGGGTGTTTCCAGAGTGAGAAGACTCTTCTCATTGCTGAGAACTGCTGATTCTTTCTTAGCTTTTAAAGCAATAATCAAAGCCACTGGATCAGAATCTTTATTACAAATACTGTTTTGTAAATTGCTATTCCTGGGTAAGTCCTTCAGCACAAGAAAGGAATTGACTCGTCACAGAGCTTATTAAATGATGGATATTTTCAAAATGGATTTTGCCACTTATTCGTGTTTGGAATACATACTGATGCCAAAGATGAAAATCTTTCTGAAATCTGAGGAGGAAAAAAATCAATTTGGAAATTCACCTGTCAGACACTCGTGCTCTGTGGCATCCCAAAGACTAACAAAATGTCAGTGGCTGTTAACCCAAAGGGGAGCAGGGAGAGTCTGGGGCCTTCAGGCACCTCCTCTCCTGGATGGAGACAGCTGGGGGTTTTGGCTGCAGTGCCCTGCATCTCAATCTTGACATCCAATGGGTTATGCAAAATATTAGCATGCTTGTGTTTCAAGCAGAAACACAAATGACCTGTTCAGGAACAGTATAACATTTTTCTCAGTGTCAATTCCTAATTAAAGTGAGAAGACAATTATAACAAGTTTTTTCCAGAGGAAGAAGTGGAGGGTTTTGTTGTTTGTAAACCTCTGGCTCGGATCTGCTGCACAAAGAGTAGCAAGATGATGGTGTAAAACCAACAGCAGATAGAGCTGACTGAGGGATAGAAGAGCCAATTCACAGGTTCATGATACGGCTTGCTTAATTAGATTACGTACAAAGTACTGTTTAGGATCTGAATAAAAATAAATATATCCATATTGGAGCTGTGAATTCAGAGCACGTTAGATTGGATGATGCAAATCATATGGCATAGAGCACTGCCAGCCCATCGTGTGCCACCTCAGCTGCGCAGCGCTGGTGATGCGTGGTGCAATGTGTGCAGGCTGTGCTGTATAACCAGCACAGCGTAACAACTCTCCGCAGCATTTTTACTTAAAATCATGGCATTTTTCCTACAGATGCCAATAAAGTTTTGATTTTTTTTATTTTTTTTAATCAAATGCCTGTTTTTGTTGAAAATCAATGTCTGTAAAATTGCAAGCCAGCTCTACTTGTGGGACCCGCCTCTTGTTTCAGTCAGGTCTTCCCACTGAATCACTCTGTGCAGCCTTTGGAAAAGGAGTTTTATGTTTCTGTCTCTTTGCAGCACTGGCTGTTGATGGTTGTTGCTGACTTTCATATTTCATAAATACATTGCAGTGGCTATCTTGTGCTCAGGTCATCTGCATGGTCACAAACAGTAGATTTAAATGTCTCCTATCAAATATGCTTTGGATTTATTCAACTGAAATGTTAACCAAACTCGAGCGTTTAACTGGAGTGATGAGAAAGGTGAGAGGCCTGGGTTTTCTCTGCCTATGAAAACCACAGTTAGAACTCTTTCTTTTTTTTCTCATTGCTTTGCTGCGCTATTTACATTTGCTTTTTTGAAGTAGTACAACACCCTAATTTAAGGGCTGTCAACCTAATTGTATGTGATTGATAAGCTTATTTTGGGTGAGCTACCAGAATTCACACTGGAAAGCTGTTCTTTTTGGTGTGTGGAAGAAGCTCCTGCAGTAGAGCAGTGCAGGACGTGGTGCTCCTGCAGCAGAGCTGTCAGTAAGCAGCACTAAAGCCGTAGTCCAGCAGCAGGAGGGATGCTGCCTCAGAGAAGGGCTGCAGCTAGAGGTTTTGAAAGGTCCCATGTAACACATACAGAGCTTTCTCAGCTTTGCTGCTTTATGTGATAAGTGGTGTCAAGGAGGTTCCTAATATCTGGTTGCTTAAACCCCAATTATCTCTTCTTTTAAGCCTGTCTGTGATGCTGCTTGGTGGCAGCAGCACAGATGAGGCAGACTCGCACAGTTTGGGTGCCCAGCTCGCTGCAGATGTGTCACTGCTCATCCATCCCATCTCACACGTAGGACAAGATTTGTGACACGGCTTTGTCTTCTCACAGAGCAGCCAGCACTGGCACGCTGGGCACGGCTCCTCCTGCTGAGGGAAGCAGCCCGTGAAAATGAAGGAACTGTCTCAAAAAATAGTCAAGGCTTGCTGCTCCAAGGCCTTGCAGAGGGCCTGGAACGTGCTTTGTTACCCTGCATGACCTTCCTTCTGGCTGTCACAAACTAAGGAATGAAATACCTTATGTCTGGGACAGCATTGCTGTGTTCCTCACTATAGATGTGCATTGGCACGCAGAGCTGGCCCAGCCCATCACCTCCCCTGGCCTCCCTGTTCTTCTCTGTACTCACGTGAATTTCTCTTCTCCACTGGTGTGAATAGTATCTGGGTTTCCTAATGTTGTGCCACCTTCCATTTAAATTTCACAAATAAACACCCCTGTACTTCCGTGCTGATAATTTAGGGACCACGTGCTGATTATTGTATTTCTGCCATGCCTTAACTTCTGGAAATCGAGTGTAAATGACACAGCATTACTTTTGCAGCAGAGGTGTTATTTCAAGCCACTTGACTAATCATTAACAAATGATGAAAATTAGAATATCATTTCCCAGATTTTGCTCTGGGCAAACCTGCTTCCCCCAACCTTTCAGTGTTTGATTTCCTGGAGGTGTTCAGATGCTGCTGGCAGTCATGGCAGCTGCTCACTCTTCTATGCTTCCACACATAGGCAGGAGCCATGACCAGGACTTCTAGGATTTCAGTTAAGCCTTGAAATTAAGTCTTAGATTTCTTACAGTTCTACATGCTACATTGTTTAGGTTGGTTCTTCTCTTGCTGATCTGTCAGTCTCCACCATCAGAATATGTCTATGTGCCAAGTAATCATGCTACTGCATACAGTTTGCTTTGTCTCTGCTTTACTCTTGGCTAGGTTTAGCTACCTATGCATTAGAGATAACTCTTTATGCTATAAATTCATTTGTGATGCTTTCCAAAAGCACCACTCATGAAGACCAGTAGTTCTTTCTTCAAGCCAACTGGGTTGACTGAATGCTGAGTTTGAATATACCTTCTAAATGGAGTTTGTGTGTCTATGGAGAAAAAGTTACTGCTGGTTTTGTATCTGAAGACATCTGTTCTTTGAATACACAGAGAGAAATCCAAAGTACAAGGAGGAGATGGAGCAGTATTGGGGCTGCTGCTATAGCACATATTGCTGCACCATGTCGTGGGTCTCTGTACTTCAAAATAGATACAAGACTCTTGGAAAGGCTCGGGGAAAACTAAGGCTATAATGATCTGAGGTCTGAAAAACATGTCTGTGAGAGCAAGGATGAAAAGTTGATTGTTGCTACCAAGCAGTTGTGTGGGAAAGGCTTCTGATGCCATTGAGGTTCCTTAGCTGAAGGCAGACCCAGAGCTAATATAAGAAGCCAAGCTTCTTCAGAAAAATGCTGGAAGTGATTGATGTTTCCAGTAGGAGTGACCTACCTGGAAGCACCTTGGATTCTCAGACGTATACTTTTTGTTTATCTTTAATTAATATTTAATTTGGTTTTGAGCTAGCCTAGTTTCCTATTATTTTGCATTTCAGATTGAATTTTGGTGTCTGAGAAAGCATACGCTCATGTTGCAGGTTATTTCTCCAGAGGAGCACTAATAAGATTTTGGTTACTTAATGTTATGATATCACTGGAAACATTCTGCCACGTAGTCCTTCGTCTTCACATCAAATGCAATTGAAGTCACAAACCATTTCTGAAGGTGTTTGTGGTAGAGGCACGTGAAGACATGAACATATCTGGTGACATAAGCTTACAAACAAAATGAAACAACCATGATAAAAAAAAAAAACAAAAACGTGTTGAGGCTGTAAAGGTTTACACTTGATACAAAGCACTTCGTGGTGCTGTGGTCAGGTAAAATGATTATGCTGATATTTCAGTTTGAACACAGCACTTTTAAACCTTCTCGGTAGGTCAACAGAGATGTTCATTTTAGGGTAATAATGTCTGTCTCGATCTTCTAAAGTTCCTGTGCTTGTTACTTTAGATTTATTGTTTAAGAATCTGTGCAGGAGTGCTTTGTTGGCGGGTGTTACAGCAGCGACCGGGTTATTTGGAACAACTCGAAACATTTAAATGATGTTGAAAAGCTTTTCCTCACACCGTAGCCTTGCAAACAGATTGATTTATCTACATCACCCTCAGTAGCAGACCCCACGTTACATTCCAGTAAAATTTGTTAGAGTATTTCTTCCGACTGGCTCTGCACGAAGCGTATGTTTGTGTGCGTAAGCGCGCACAGGCAGATGAGTTATGCACCAGAAATAAAAAGTGTGTGCGTTGGCAAGATGCACTTTTTTGATGCGTGAAGCTTATTTTGTAAGCCAACCGTACACGAGCAGATTGTGGTTCATTTCTCGCGGTTATTTCAGTTTATTTGACAGATATTGTATCTTTTTAAAGTGCCACACTGAGGATGGACTGTGAGTATTGGGGATAGGAGCCGTGCAGTTGGCCTGAGATGGGTCAGATAAGCCATGCTTTGTGCTGGGCATTCTGCGGCGTTGTTTGTTCTGCTGTTAAAACTCGTACAGATTCCTTATTGTTCAGAAGGATAATTGGTCTCTGATAAGATGCCCGTGAAATTCCATTTCCTCCCTTGGCCATAAGCATGGCCAGAGTTGGATTCGTTTCCATTGTGTAATTTGTGTGCATTTCCTAGTGATGTCAGAACTCTGTTCTTATTATTGAGTACAAATGGAGCAGGTGGATTTTTGGTTAATGGCGCCATGAGAAGCAGACCTCGATTTCCCAGGGAAGTGACCAACATCCCTGATGGCTGATCTGCATCCACCACAGCCCCTCCTCAGTGGCTCCGAAACCCCCGTTGTTAGTCGAAAAAAAGTGACTGATATGCAAATATTGTTTCCTCCGGACTCCAGCAGTGCTGTGATTTGAGCATCAATGATGGAAGTGCTATAAGGCACTTCTTTGTAACAGCACTTGGAGATTTACAAAGTCACTATCTGGAGGTTCCTTGGGTTTTTAATCCTAATACCTGGGGAGAAAACATGCAATCCACACAGACTTCCCATCTGATATTTTATTAATGAGATTAAATGAGTAAGCTAAATTATACATGTAAATCAAATAGAGAACAGAGAGGGCTGATACGAAGTCAGCACGTTAATCAGGTTATCAAGTTGGGTTATGTGATACTCTGTGATCAGTGGCCTCAGTCTTATCACTCAGAACAGGGGGTAGGAGCCCTTGCAGAGGGGATTACTGCGGTACTGGGGGAGGGTTGTGCCCTGCCACCAGCCCCACAGCAGGGGCTGTAGCATCAGGCAAAGTGTCCCAACACCCTGATCCCCCCTCTTTGCATGTGCAGCCTGTCTGCCCATCCCACGAGGTGCGGGAGCTGCTCTCCCAGGGCTGAAACGTCTGTGTGAGTGTCAGAGGTTATTTAGACAAAATGCTCCCTGGTGAGCAACGAGATGTGAACACAGAAGTGCGGTCAGGGCTGTTGAGCACAGATTCACAGGTTGTCCGCACTCGTTAAGCTGTGACGTGTAGCACATCCCGTCTGCTCCAAGTTGTAAACTCGGGCTGTGATGGTGAGGGAGCTCAGTGCAAGCTGCTGCAAAGCGTGGATCTCTCGCTGAGGGAGCGTGGTTTCGATCTGATAGTTTCAGCAATAGCTCTTGTGCAAATCTCCTGTCCGAAAGATATCCAAGGAACAACTGTTGTCTGTTCGTAAGTTTGGAATATGTCACATATAAAACAGTATTCATTTTGTAAGCTGACCTTCTGTTAGTAGCAAGGATGCTTACCACGGTAACAACTTTGCACTTCCCTGATGCCCCCAGTGCATTTGTTGGTAAGCACTGCATCGTGCTGCTGGTGTACCTGCCCTGAGCTGGCAGAGCTGCACGCTCCTGCAGGGTGCACCACACGAGGTGCTGCCAGGGGGCTGTGTGCCAGCTGCTTAGCTTCAGCTTATGTCAAGTGACCTCTGTGTGTGATGGTTTGCTGTGATCCAAAGGGTTCCAAGCAGTTAAACCCTGTCCGTGCTTTTCTACTTTCTGCAGAGTTCTTCTCTATGAAGCTCCTTGTGGGTATTTTCAAACTGCACTTACTTGTATGTCTTAAAAATAGGAAAATGTAGGCTGATCACAAGTTGACAGTAATATCTATGTATTTGGCATCAATATTAGTGAGCTTCTGTCATCTGGCAATTATTTCCATAGTATACCATATGGCGAAGAAAATGTTTTCATTCACCCACATACGACTGCAGTTATTGATAACCCTGTGCTGCTCACAGCCCTGTCCCACAGCACTGCCTCAGCCAGTGGGGCCCTGGGAGCCAATGTCCTCTGCCAGGGGGGAGCACCCAAGGCTCAGCACAGCGCCCCGAGTTCTGGGGGTCTCCTGGGATCTCCGTGCCTCCTTGAGCTTATCTGCAGGGCCCTGGGCCGCTGCTGCTCTCCCTGATGCCCCGCTAAATGCTGACAAAGAAATTGTTCCACCTCTTTCCTTTACCTTCCCCTGTGCTGCTGTGTGTCCCTGCTCGACTGATGGACACCCAATGAAAATGACTTGCACCTCGTGGCCTCAGCATGCAGCACCATGCACATAGAATCATAGGATGGCCTGGGTTGCAAAGGACCACAAGGATCATTTTGTTCCAACCCCCTGCTGTGTGCAGGGTCACCAACCAGGCTGCCCAGAGCCACATCCAGCCTGGCCTTGAATGCCTGCAGGGATGCATTCTGAGTATTTTATTGAGCACTTCTGGACATGGTCACAGTCTGGACTACGCAGAAAATGGAAAATGCACTTTATGGAAATTTCAGCATTTGCTTTCAACCGTGTCAGCAAGAAACACCCACCTGAGTACCATGGCTTCTGAAATTATCTGTGGGAGAGATACTTATTTAAAAAGACATCTCTGTTATTTCAGTACTTGGCAAAACCATTCGTTCCATTTTTCACATGAGATTTAAATATAAAAGGTAGATGTTTGAAAATAGACATACAGATATCTTTTGTTTGAAGACGTGCAAGTGGTGTCTGCGTTTTCCCAGGCCGATCCCTTTCTCAGCTCTCACTGCTCCCACCCCTCAGATGGGATTCCCAGAGGCTGCATTCTGTGAAACCTTCTCCCCATTGGAGCTCGTGGCCCCAGAACCCAACGCAGGGAGAGCTCTCATGTAGCGCTGCACAGAAACATCACAAAGGGCTCTTTGGAATCGAAAGCTGACAGATTATTTGTTGCCTTCTGTTGTTTGTTCCAATTTTAGGCAACTTGAGCCACGTGTGAAGGATGCTGAGCAGTCTCTGGGTGCTTCTTGGGAGGCTTTGCACTGTGGTTCTGATTTGTGTGATGTGTTCGTGGCAGGAGAGAGAGGCAAAAAGCAGAAATATTGGGGAAGGTTACTGGAGAAGGTTCGTACAGCAGCCTCGAAGCTTTTCAATTAAAATTTGAGAACAAGGATTACCTTTGGGAAGGCTTTATTCATTACCTGTCAGCTTCTAAAGTTCTCTGGCCGCTGTAAACCTTCCAAGGAATTTGTGAATTTAGACACAGAATCTGACTGAGAATACAGAGCAGAGTGGGGAGGGGATGGCTTGTTTGTTTCATGCTGTTGGTTGGAATCGTTCATTTTCTGAGGTGTTTCCCAAAGTTCCCAAGCTGTCTGCCATCTGCTCGGGAAGCAGAAGAGCGGGGCTTTGCTTAGCAGGGATGGTGCCAGGGCAGCCCTCAGCTGGGCAGTGAGCTCCTGAGGATGGTGCTGGACGAGACAGCCAGCAATGAGGTGGGAATATGGGAATAATTCCCAAAAGGTATCTCAAAAGGAAATGTACACACGGCATTGGTCTGTCTGATTGTCCCAGAGCTCTGTGAAAACACCGGGACGGGCTGTTAGCAAAGCTGCCCTGCTGCAGCACAACTCCCAGGCCAGGCATGCCACGAGAGCACTGCTGCCACGGATGCTGCTGGGAACCTTCACCAGGCAGCGCAGAGCAGAGCAGTGCCGGCTCCCCCAGAGCCCCCAGTGTGGCTGCAGTTGGCAGCCAGCTGTTGTGTGTGAGGAACTCCAAAGAATGAAAGCAACCCGGATTCATGCAGCACCGCTGCTGTACTGGGAGGGCTGTCCTCCCCCACGGAGCCACTTTTCAATCTATGCCCACATCTGCTGCCTGTTTTCTACTGCCCTCCTGGGCCTGGGGGCAGGTGGGGATGCTCAGGTGAGGGAATTCAGCTGCTGTTGCCTTCCTGGGCTGCTCTGATGGCTGTCAATCAACAACCAGTGAGAAAGCCAGGGCACAGGAATCCGAAAGAGAACAAAATAATACAAAAATTAATCTGGGCTATTGTTGATAGAGATTTATGTGGTCTTTTGCGAAGGTAACAGAATGTTATTCTAGACGTGGCTTTTGCCTTTATTCGAAGAGGAACAAATGATTTGTTTGTTCATTAAGGTCGAGCAAAGATGACATCCAATGACTCCTCCAAGATTACAGAGCTCTCCCTAAAATCAGCTCTGGACTGTCACACCAAGCCTTGTGTGGGTGACCCAAGCAGGGTATGGCTGTGGCTGGCTGTATGTGAGCTCCGTGGTCCCGCAGCTCTGCCTCCTCCTGCCAGCAGCCCCACACACTTGCAAAGCTCATCGTACCTTGGGAAGATCTTTTCCCCAAAGTCTGAGAAACATCACTGAAGATCACAAACGCGTTTCAAAGTGCACTTGGAAGAAAACCTCAAAGGTGAGCGAATGTTAGAGCAGCTGCAGGGAGATACTTTGCGTGTCTGTCCCAGCAGGTGTTGCATTTCGGGCTGCGTTCGACGGATCCCAACTCCGGCCGTTCCGTCGTCGTTACAAAATGCCGGCTTTATTCGGGTGAGCCCCGGGCCGAGGTGGGCTCTGGGGGCCGCGCGGCGCCCGCAGCCGAGCCGTGCCGAGCCGATGCGGGCCGGCGCGCGCTCCCGCCGCCGCCAGGACGGTTGCCAGGCAACGGCTGCGTGGCAACGGGCTGCCAGCCCGGGG
Organism: Tetrao urogallus; assembly: GCF_951394365.1. Taxonomy (NCBI): domain Eukaryota; kingdom Metazoa; phylum Chordata; class Aves; order Galliformes; family Phasianidae; genus Tetrao; species Tetrao urogallus. The sequence goes on from NC_136818.1 coordinate 685,909, forward strand.
GCCGCCCGCCGCCGCGGCGCGCAGAGCGCAGAGCGGGCGCGCTGCCCGCCCGGTAGATGGTGCGGCGGCCGCCCGGGAGCAGCCACGCGCCGCGCTCGGCCGCCGACCGCGGGCAGCCCACGGGCAGCGCTCGGCCGCCGCCGGGCCCAGGGGCAGCGCGGAGCGGCGCGGAGATGGTGCCGCTGGTGCGGGGCGCCGGGGGCTCCCACCAGTGGCTGGCGGCCGTGCTGCTCGGCCTCTGCTGCCTGCTGCCCGCCGGGCGGCTCGCCGCGCCGGGAGGGGACTTCCCCGGGGCTGCCGCGGACAGCCTGGTGGTGCGGAAGGGGGACACGGCCGTGCTCAGGTAGGAGCGGGCGGGGGGTCGGGGCTTCGGGCCGGGGGGTGCTGAGCGCGGGGCCGTCCCGAGCCGCCGCTGCGGTCCGTCCTCGCGTCGTTGTGCCGCCCGGCGCCGCTCAGCCCTGCTCCGCTCCGCGGCCGCTGCGGAGTTCCCGCTCTGCCCGAGTCCCCGTGCGAATGCCGGCGTCGCCCTGCCCTCGTTGCTTTCCCGTTCTAACTCTCTCTGCCTGTACTTTTGTCGCCGTTCCGTCGCCGCGCGCGGTTTCTCGTTAATCTCGGCGCGATCGCCGCGCCGCTGTGCGGAGCTGCCCGAGCCGCGCTCCGCCCGCGTGTCCCTCGGCCAGCCGGGCTGCGGAGCCTTTGAACGGCTCTAAACCCGCTGCACCGGGCCGCGGGGCATCTCCTACGGAATTCGGGATCGCTGTCCTGTCTGCCGTTGCTGCAGCGGCTCCCGAAAATCCAGCCGCTGTCCGCGTAGGGCTGCGGGCAGCGCTCTGCACGCGTGCCCCACTCGCGCTCCGTGCCCGAGCCGAGAGCTGGCCGTGTCTGCGCGCAGTGCGGGGAACGAAGGCAGCGCGGAGCTGCGGGCGCTGCGCTCTCAGCCGGCGCTCGATGCCGTTAGCGCGCAATGAATCGCCTTGAGAAGCACCTCGGTGCCGAATCGACCGGTGCTCTAAAGGTTCTCTGCCGGAGCTTGTCAGCCGGAATCGGTGCGGAATTCTAGGCCTGCGTTTGTTGGAAACTCAGTGTTTGTGCAGCTGGGTGGATTACATAAATGGGATCGGGCTCTGGGGATCGGAACATCGCTGCTGTCTCATGGGCGAACGCCTGCTCGGTAGCGAGCTGCTGCTGAACGGAGCGCAGTCACTGCTCGACTCCGGAACAAAGCAGTTAGATGGGAAACAGCGCGGTGTTGTGTCTGTGGGTTCTCATCCTCCTTGCACCAAGATTAATTTCTTTCATTTCCTGTGCTTTCCGTGGGCTTGCTCTCAAGTAGGAGTTTGGTTTGTTTTCAGCTGCTAACGCAGCTTGAAAGCCACTTGTTTTCAGGTGTATCACTAGAACAGATACGCTGTAAATTGCTGAGAGTACAGGGCAGCAAGCGTGAATCGCTCCAGGGAAGTGCTTTCCGAAGAGCATACAGGAGATGTGTGGGGTTGGGCAGGGCTGTGTGCCTGGAATCTCTGGGTGCACGCCGTTGTGCTCCTCAGAACTGTTCCTCGTTGCACATCTGTACCATGGATGTGTATGAGAAGCAGTGCTGCTGGTTCCCGGAGCGCTGGATGCTGGCAGCTGATGTAGGTGCAGGCTTGGTGCAAGGCAAAGCAGTGCAGGGGCTGAAAGAAGAGCGTTTCCTTGCAGCTCCCAGCCCAGCTCCTCTTGGTTTCTTCAGCTGGGGGATGGCAGTGCCCCGTCCTATCGGCACAGCTGGGTTCCCAGCACCGGGCTGCTTTGCTCCCTTCCTCCCCATGCTGTGGGAATGAGGGCTGCAGGGAGGCACCTCTGGCCCACACACAGGCAGCTCTGCACTGAGAGTGTCTGCCGATTGTTTTTTAATAATTAATGATGGAATATGGGAGTCCTTCACTTGGCTTGCAGTCAGCGCTTTCCTGGTTGAGGGAAGGTGGCAGTGGTTTATGGGATGCGTGTTTGGCCCCGATGGGCTGTGGATGAGCAGTGACAGCCTGTGGGACGGAGGGGCTGCTGCTCCTGTGGGTCAGAGCACAGAGGGAAGCACGCAGAGCGTGGCAGGAGTGCTGTGAGAGGCTGAGGGGAGCACACCTGCTCCAGCCCTCGTCCCTGTGTTCACTTTCCATCATCTTTACCAGAAGTGAGGGATGAAACATCCTTCAAGTGCTGAGGCTTTCAGATAGAAGCCTCCAAGTGCTAACGTGAGGTAAAGCAAGTTGTGTGGATCCTTGATTGATTTGTGCTGTCCCACTGCTGTTTGTTTCACTGCTGATTGAGGTCTTAAGGAATTCTGGCTGTGATGCAGCTGTTTGGTACAACAAACTAATTTGAGGAAGCCGCTTGTTTTCAGGTGTATCACCAGAAGAACAGATCGCTACCCTGTAAATTGCTGAGAGTACAGGGCAGCAATCTGTGTTCCATGACCCGTGTTTCTCTGGTGTCTCTTTTAAACACCTCCCTGTGCAGGGAGGGATGCAGCCCTGGGTGTGCAGTGACCCTGTGGCACTGACGGCACTGTTGGTGCTTCAGGAAGAGGTGACCAGCCCAGAGGAGCTGGGTGAGGCCCCATCCCCTCCATAATTTGTAAACAAAAGTTGCTTGAAGTATCTGAAGTGCAGAGCTGAAAATGATCAAAATGGTTTTCTCAAGCAAGCAGGTTTTTTTTCCTGCATTTTGCTTTTTTTTACAGCTCACAAACGATTAAAGCAGATTTACCTGAGAGCCCTTTCGTAGTGTGCAATCACAGAAAATTAAGCTTTAGAACTTGACATCTTTTAAAAACAAAAGATACGTTGCTGCTGTCTGAGCATAGAATAATTTATTAAATATATACTCTAGGATACTTGAAATGATGCAGCTTTTTCCCTGTAAGTGTTTAAGTCCCAACGCTCCTTAGCGGGATGGATGTTCCCAAAGCATTGGATGAGAAGCTGGGTGCTGGAGGCTGGCAGAGCCTCCTGCAGCCCCACGAGGAGAGATGCAGAGCCCCACACCCAGGAGGAGCAGCCCAGCACCAGGACGTGCTGGAGGCACCCAGCTGGGAAGTGGCTTCCAGAAGAGCAACCAGGAGTCCAGGTGTACCAGCAGTGCCAGCAGGTCTGAGGTGATCCTGCCCTCTGCTCAGCACCTGGAGCACTGGGCCAAGTGCTGGGCCCCCAGTGCAAGAGAGACCTGGAGCTGCAGAGAGCCTCAGAGATACTGCAGGGCCTGGGGGAGGAGGAGAGGCTGAGAGCTGGAGCTGTTCAGCTTGGGGCAGGGGTGGTTCAGGAGGATCCCACCCACAGCCATCTGTCCCTGCAGGGAGGTTTAAGGAGATGGAGCCAGGCTCTGCTCAGCGGTGCCACTGACAGGCGAGAAGCACTGGGCAAAACCTGGGCCCAGGAGGTTCCCCTGAAAGCCAGCACTGAGCACAGGGTCACATGTTTGGTAAGGGACCTGGGGAGGTTGTGGGGTGTCCTCTGTGAGATGTCCAGAAAGTGCCTGGGTGATGCTGGGCTCAAGATGCTGGAGGCCCTGCCGCAGCATGGGGAAAGGTGGGCACAGGGGTCCTTGCCAACCTCATCCTTGTTCTTTGAATGCTGTGTAGGAGCGTGCTATGTAGGCAATGTAATGAGTTGACAAACATGCACAGTGTTTCACCGTGTCTTACAGCAGCAAGCAGAGGCAGAAGTGTCCCCACTCTGATACTGATGAGCGTAGCTGTAATTCTGCAGAAGAGGCCCACTGAGCAAGATCCTCGGGGAGCCGCAAAGGTCGTCCTGCAGCCAACAGACCTTGCAGGCAGCCTGTTTGCTGTGGGGAGGCAGGAGCAGTGCTTCTCACTCCCAGCTCCTCCATGTGTTGTGGTTTCTCCATTTTCTCTACAACTGGTCTCTTGTTGGCATTAAGAGCACAGATGTGTAGCAGGCAGCCCATCTGAAACACTGCCCATCTCTTTCGGTGGCTGCTTCCCAACATGTTCTAAAAGAGATCCCTTTGGGGTACAAAAGAGAGCTTTTCACATTAGGTGGTGCCTAAGGTACCTGAAAGCTGATGTGACCAAGTATTTGGAGTGAATCCTGTTTTCTTATGGTTCAGGTCAGAGATTCAGCTTTGTTTTCCTATATTTTGTTTTTCTCTTGGACGTGCAGTGCCTTTGGTGAAGACTGAGTTCCCTGGGTGCAGGGTATTCTCTGACAAATCAGTGAGAAATTATACATGGGCAGAAGTGTGGAGATGCGTATGAAGAAGTCATCAAAGAAAATGAAATAAATTCTAGCAAAGAAAATGAATTCATGTAAGTCCCTCCCGAGCCTGTGTCCAGATGTGAAGTGTCACAGCATTTTACAGCATCGGCTTTACAAAACAAGGGGTTTGCAATTTTCTGTCCTGTAAAATACGCTCTGAGGCGTGTTAATGGCTGTCAGGCTCACTGATTTCTTTATCACCGTTTGACTGGTGCAGGCAGTTGCTAGCAGAACACGCGCTCTGTGTTTTCTGCTCTCCTGCTTGCCCTCTGGATGCGCCTCATGGCAGTGTCTGACCCGCTCTGAAGTCACTCTGGCATAGGGATGGATTCTGCCCTGGCCAAGGAAAGTTGGCAGCAGCAGCATCTCAGCCCATGCCTCCAGTTCCTGTGGCTTCACACATATCCTGGTTTTTAGACCCCGTATCTAAGTGGCTGGGCTGGGGCTGATGACTTCTGGGCCTTGGGGCTTCATGGCACTTCTCTCCCGACAAGAGCTGCCCTTTACAGCAAACGGTCTTTGCAAAAGAGCCACAGTGGTCATGGAAAGCTAGCAACAAGTCTATAAAGTGTAATTCATCTGCCATCACTCAGACTCCTGAGAAATGGGAGTTTGGAATGCCGGGTCTGCGGTTGAGTAGCAGGAGCATAAAAAGGGTATATGGTGTGTTTAAATATTAAGAGACTACATATTTTAACATTACAGTCCCTCAAATTCACATCCACACACCAATGTTGAATACGGTTGTCTGCATGCATGTAGAAGTTCAGATTTAAGGGGGCAGGTAATGCAATAAATATGAAAGATTTCCTCTCTCCTTTATGATTTCAGATGGTCTGTTTCTGACTTCCATGCTCTTTTGGTATTCTTGTGCATCTCAGGATCATGAATTATTTGGCCGTGTGAAGCTTTGTTCCATCTCTCTGAAATATAGCTGTGTTATGTGGACATCCACAGGCACACACAAACATCCCTCTAAAAGGAGGCTGTTCTTTGGGGACGGCTCTCACGTTCTACAGCCCTACCTGTTATTAAACAAGCATATGTTGGCACTTGCCTCTTGTCTGTGCAGTTAAAATAAATGCATTCAGAGTCAATTGAAATAATTATTTTAAACCATTGTCAATGTTTCAGATGTTATGCAGAGGAACTAGCAAAAAAAGGAATGAGTAAAGAGCGAAAAACAGCTTGTTCTGAAGAATTTTCTGAGAAACAAAACGCAGACGTGACCTGCTTCGTTTAGCCATAGACAGCTGATCTGGTCCCACACTGTGTGGTGCAGGCAGGTTGAGCTGGCTGCAGGCCTTCAGGTTGCAATGGGCACGGCAGGGCTGAGCCTTCAGGTTGCAGTGGGCACGGCAGGGCTGAGCCTTCAGGTTGCAGTGGGCACGGCAGGGCTGAGCCTTCAGCTTGCAATGGGCACGGCAGGGCTGAGCCTTCAGGTTGCAATGGGCACGGCAGGGCTGAGCCTTCAGCTTGCAGTGGGCACGGCAGGGCTGAGCCTTCAGGTTGCAATGGGCACAGCAGGGCTGAGCCTTCAGGTTGCAATGGTCACGGCAGGGCTGAGCCTTCAGGTTGCAATGGGCACGGCAGGGCTGAGCCTTCAGGTTGCAGTGGGCACGGCAGGGCTGAGCCTTCAGGTTGCAATGGGCACGGCAGGGCTGAGCCTTCAGGTTGCAATGGGCACGGCAGGGCAGCACTGGCTGCAGACATTCAGCTTGAGGGAGGTTCAGCCAGCAGTGAGCAGGAGCAGGGCAGGTTGCTCTGGCTGGGTGCAGTTCTGGACAGTGTGTGTGCTCTTGCAGGTGATGGTGGCAGCCCGGCCGTGGTGACCTGCCATCTCACAGCTCAGGAAGGCAGCTGGTGTTCACGCAGGCTGTTCTTGGGGCTGCATCTCCCTGCCTCATCGCCTGCGAAGATAAGGCTGTGAAAGAGCAACCTTTGTCTCCCTGTGAGAGCGCTGTTCCTCATGAGGAATGGGGAATTTCTGTTAAATAACGCTCTGTTAAGGCTCTGCGTGTTGGCAGGGTGGGGGTGGGCTGCGGAGCCCTCTCAGTTCTGGCTGTCTTTCAGCCTTTGAGAAGAGACGATCAGTACGAAATCCACGTCCTTGTGGGAACAGAAAGGTCCCACTTAGAAGCACAGGAAGCGGCTCTACGAATCTGTAAATTTTCCATTTTCCCCAACTCAACCCAGACATCAATTCAAGGTTCGTTCTAACACAGTGTTGTGCTTGTTTAAGTTATTTCAGTTTGGAGGCAATCAGTCCTTTCTTTGCACTGATCACGCTCATGGTATTGCTGGGTGTGTGGGGTGGGCGTGCAGGGACATCCATTGCATTGCTGGGTGTGGGGTGTGTGTACAGGGGCAGCAGCGTGGCAGAGGCTGCACAAGCTCCTGTGGTTGCTGTGCTCTGGAGCCTGTTCTGCTCCCACCCCAGGATCTACCAGGCTACCCACCATTTTTCAACTCTGCAGAAAGAGCCTTTCCTCCTCCAACCAGATGCATGTTGTTGTTTTCCTGAGATCAGAGCCACCCAGCACAGGCTGGGTTCATTAGCACACTGCACGCTCCTGTAGATGAAGATGGAAAATAGGCCCAGTGAAACATTCAGCCCTCCCAGCAGCGTCTCGTGGTGCTCCTTCAGTAATATTTTCTTATACACAACTGTGGGGGCCTCAGTAGGTGTCTGCAGTAACTCTGGCTTTGCGTGGTGCATTACTTACAAAGCCAGTAGAGATTTGGTGGTGACTTCATCGTGAGCGTGGTCCAGCACAGAGTTCAGCCTGAAATGAGGCTGCCTCAGCTGCTAGCGGTGATTCTGCAGTTTTTGAGCATCTTCAGGCTCAGTGCTGTCTCTGTCAGTGGGTGGCTGTAGGCATACGTGCCAGGGTTGAAGTCTCATGTCATTGTGAACAGCCAAAGTTTTAGTTTTTATATCCACTGAACTCTCTCAAAAATATGAGTTGAACTAGAACTCGCTCTGTTTTGTAACAGAAAACCCGTCAATCTGTTTGAAAAGATTTTCCCTTGGCAACAGCAGACAATCTGGTGGTCAGACAGCCAAACAGCTATCATTAGTCATGCATAATTAAAACAAAGAGAGTATCCAACTGTTAGCAGTATCAGTTTTGTCTCGAAAAAATCTAATTAGCATACAATGCATGCAGAAATCTCCTGCAATTTTTCTTATGCAAATATCAATGTAAATGAAGGAAATTCTATATATTCATGTACAATAGGCTGTGTTTTTTTCTCTGCTTATTTAAATATACAGGAATAAGATATCTGTCCAGCTTAGTACAGCATCTCTGGTATGCCTGCCACATTTACATAATGCGGTTCTGTCAGAAGGATGCAGGAACTTCATTCCCTCTACAAAACACAGGCGTACATAATTTACTATACAGTTGTATGCCTTTGATACTTCACTGGGCTCACGTTAGAAATGTTTTTAAGGTGAATATAATTTATCCTTATCAATCAGTGCTTGAGGACGAAGCGCTCCTTCTCTGCCCCACCGATTCCCATTGGGCGCGGACGCGGCTGTGGGTTTGTTCCTGATGTGAAGAAGAGCTGCAAACCCCGGGCTGTTGGCTTTTGAGGAAGAGCTGCAGTCTCCATCCCAGCCTGGTGCCGCGCTGCTGGCTGGGAGCCGCGTTTCCTGGGGGCACGGCCTGCCCAGGAGGTTGTGCAGAGCTGGGAGATGCTGGGATGGCCGCAGGCGGGTCGGCGATGGGAGCTGGTGGGAGCAACCTCACCCACATGTTGTAACAGCAGCTGAGGAGCAAAGCAGCGCTCCGACACGGCGCTGCTATTTCTCACTAATTGGAGATGGTACCGTCTATAAACCGCAGGTCTAGAGGCACGCTGAGGCTTTGCTGCTAGCTACAGGCTTGGTGTACTTAATTAAGCATGAGTGACATAAGGCAGTTCTCTCCAAGGAAAACACAACTGAAGAAGGGAGGGAGAAGCTTCAAACAAAGTTCTGGTTGATTTAATGTGGATAAGGTGTATGTGTGGCTGTGCAGAAGGCAGCAGCAGCATCCCTGCAGGAGGCTGGGCTGGCATTGGGCTGCAGGACATGCCCTGGTGGGCTGGGCTGAGAACAGGGTGCTCAGCCTGCTGGTGACAGCTGTGCAGTTTCTGCTGTCACAGAATCACAGAATGGCCGTGGTTGGAAGGGACCTCAAGGATCATGAATCTCCAACCCCCTGCCACATGCAGGGCCACCAGCCTCCACATTTGATACCAGAGCAGCTGTGTTGTGGAACAGGTTCTACGTTCATCCACCTGGTAGCTATGTCATACAGGAAAGCCCTTACCTTTTCTTCAGTAAAATAGTTTCATTTCTGACTAAGAAAATGGATATATATGTAGGCACGCATCGGAATTGTTCATAGATGCAGTGCTGGGTTTCTCTATGAAAGCTGTTAATTTCATGTAGCAGTTGATAATTTCTCTGATCGTGTTTCTCTCTCTGGGCTGTGGTGAGGGTGGGTGCCACGTGCAGGCGGGAGGGATTGCTCTGTGCTGCTGTGGAACACCAGTGCTGCTAGAGGAAATGAAGCAGTATCACTTAAACCAGTTCTTTCTCTTTCTTTCCCCTGTTTGCTGTGCCCAGCTGTGCTGGTTGTCCAGAGCTTTCTTTTACAGTCACAGAATCATAGAATGGCCTGGGTTGCAAAGGACCACAATGATCATCCAGTTTCAACTCCCTGCTATGTGCAGGGTCACCAAGCAGCAGACCAGGCTGCCCAGAGTCACATCCAGCCTGGCCTTGAATGCCTGTTGTAGAGGGCAGCCTACATTCCAGCAGGTTCTGTGTGGGGCAGAGTAAGGCTTATGGAACAGTGCAGTGCACCTGCAGTCTGAGCAGGCAGGCTGGTGTGATCCTTGTGGGAAAACTTCCACAACTTTTCCAGCATGCTTGAATAACCAGCTATAGCGCTGAGATATCCACAGATGAGCTTTTGCCTCCATTTTTGTGAGTTCGGGGCTTCAGGAAGAGCAGTGACAGTTTGCAGGGACAATACAGTGGAGCGTCGTTTGGTTGTCCTGGGGCAGAAGGCATCCCTGGGAGACATGGAGGTGTGCCCAGCCCCTGCCATGCACATCCAATGCATCTAGCTGGGAGCAGAGCATGGGGAAATGGCACTGCTGGGCCACCCGGGTGCTGTGAGCTGGGCTCCAGGGATCACAGAAAACACGGTGGGGGAGGAGGCAGCTCCACACATGGTGTTTGGTTCTGTGTGGCCGTGGTGCTGCTCACTCAAAATGTTCAGCCTGACACAGGAGCTCCAGACGTAACCCCGGCTTTTGATAAACTGTGGTGTCACTTAATTTTAGAACAGAGCTGCGAATGCGTGATGGGAAAATGAAAATGTTAAATATCAAAGTCAATATTTTAAGTAAGTGGTACATCGCAGTCGGAATAAACACGTTTTTATGTTGTGTGACATGGTCAAAATAAAGTGCGTTTCATTACTGATGGAGTTCAGTAGCAGATGAGGCCATCCGCACGGCACAGCGCAGAGCTGCTGCTGGCTGGGAGGGCTGCATGCTGCCCAGATGTGCACATTGGCTGAGTGAAGGTCAGGAATTCCTTCTGATGCCAGGGAAGAGGAGAAGAACTCCCTGCTGTTGCTGCTGTGTGATGGAGGACAGCAGAGGTCTGAGTGCCTCGGGTGAAGCACTGAAGGATGTTCATTTTCTATAGTGGCTTTTCTGCATGTTCCAGGAAACCCAGAACCAAGTGCAGAGGGGATGACAGCAGGCAGTGGCAGGGCTGCATTGAGGCTGCACCACGCAGTGTGAGCTGTAGCACGGGGTGCTGCCTTCCTGCTCCTAGCCCAGGGTGCTGCTGCAAGCACGCATGGGGCTTGGCCAAAGATGGCTACATAGCCAAGAACAAAGCCCCAAGTGACTCTGCTTGCAGAGAGCTTGTTGGCTTCGTTTTGTGCTCAGAGTTGTGCTGACTTACCTTTGAGTTGGCGCAAGAATTTTCTACTGTTTGGCTTCGTGCATGTTTGTGGGGGTGAGCTGAAGGAGCAGGAGCGACAAGGCTTGCTCTAACATGTTAGTCTGATAAGGAACTCTTTTAGCTTAATTGTAACAGAAATTGGGAAATGTCCTAAAGGAGTTTGAACAGTGCCAGCTCACTTTGAGGCGAATTACAGGCGAGGTTATCCTGGGGTGTGACTGCCTGACATCTGTAGTTGCTGACTGCTGCTCAGTAAAACCCCCAAATAACGTGATTTCCTGGGCTGAAGCAATAAGCAGTTTTCAGAGGCAGAGGGAAGGACGGATGTCTTGGCAAAATGAAGCAGATAAATAAAAGTGCTGTCTTTTTTCTTTGCTTACTGTGTCACAGAATCGGAAAGGCTGAGTTCTTCTGTGAGATAAATGAGTTCAGCCTTATTTAAAGCCAGGTTTAGAATCGGTAACTCTGTCAGGTCTACAAGCAATTATTTTGGTTTTTCTGTTCCTAACCATGATAGAGTAGCAGCTTTTAATGAGGGATTTGGATCAGATGAACTAAATTAGTTAAAAATGAGCACAGCTGTATACGAAGGTCTCGGAAAGGTCTTACATTATTAAATTGACTTATTTTGGAATCTATTCTGATGAAGTATTGAGTTATGTATTGAAGTGCATAGTTAAGCTGGGATGAAAAATGCCATGCTGGTGACAGTTATAATTACAAGGGTTTTTTTGAGGATGTGGTGGTGTTTACAGAACAAAACACCACGTTATAAGATAGCATTAAGACATTGATGTGTACAACATTCGTTCTGATTTTGTTACGTAAACTTGATGCGGTCATATAATATTTAAAATATTGGTAGTGCTAAAAAGCAGTTATGCACTTATTTAGATGTGTCATGTCATAATTATCTTGGGTATTATGCGTTTATAGCAATTAAATCAGTAAGCTGACAACACTACGTACTTTTCGTATTTGTTGTATTTATAGAAATGCATAGAATCATATCATAGAATCCTAGAATGGCCTGGGTTGCAAAGGAGCACAACGCTCATCAGTCCCAACCCCCTGCTGTGTGCAGGTCGCCAACCAGCAGCCCAGGCTGCCCAGAGCCACATCCAGCCTGGCCTTGAATGCCTGCAGGGATGGGGCATCCACAGCCTCCTTGGGCAGCCTGTGCCAGTGCCTCACCACCCTCTGGGGAAAAACTTCCTCCTCATATCCAACCTAAACCTCCCCTGTCTCACTTTAAAACCATTCCCCTTGTCCCATCACCATCCACCCTCACAAACAGCCGTTCCTCCTCCTGTTTATAGGCTCCCTTCAAGCACTGGGAGGCCATAATGAGGTCTTCCCAGAGCCTTCTCTTCTGCAAGCTAAACAAGCCCAGTTCCCTCAACCTTTCTTCATTGAAGAGATTCTCCAGCCCTCTGCTCGTTTTAATGGCCCTCCTTTGGACCCCACTCCAAGAGCTCTGCATTTTTCTTGTGCCAGGGGATCCCAGGCCTGGATGCAGCACTCCAGATGGGGCCTCAATATATAGAATAGTGCTTCGCTGTCTGGCTGTTACTTTGGGTCATCTTAACACAAGTGGAGCTGCGCTGCAGCAATGAAGACATTCTGTAGGGTTGGACTCACCAGCCCACTGCTGACTCCTATCGCACCCAAACACCAGCAGTGCTATATTGTTAAAATTCACATTTGAGAGAGTTATTAAGTAAATCTACAATGAAATATTAGAAACGTCATTGAAACGCTCATGCAAACAGTCAAAAAATCTTTGATTGGCGATATTTCAGGTATTGAAGGTCTCTCTAAGACTGTTGTTGTTGTTATATGATGTGTAATGGGATTTTGGGTAGTGTGGGCAGTGATAGGAGGAAGTTGCTCCAATCCCTAAATCCTGTGAGTATGGTTCATAACAGCATGAGAGCCACCTCTGCTGCAGAAATGAGGGTCGGATTCCTTTCCAGAAAAAGAATTCTGTCCTTTCCTGTTCAAGCTGATTTAATTGTTTGGGATTTTTAGTAAGGATTTTTAGTAAGAATTTTTATGTTCTAAAGTTGATTCTCACAATTCTCACAATGGCTTGAGAGTTGTACCTCACAGGATCCAAAGAATTTGGAAAAGCCCTTCAGAAGATGTTGGTGTGTAGTATTGCACCATATCCCATTAACTGCAAACATCCTTGAGGGTGATTCTGGAGAAGAGGGAGCATGAAGCAAACTGTTGATCAGACATTTCAGCTGGAAATGAAATGATGGGCGTCCTGTTCCAATTCCTACGTGCCTCTGCCCCCTGGGATTTTGGAAACCCACATGTAACAAACCGAACCCCATCTACTACTGAGATGTTTGCTGGCACTTGTGTGGGCTCTCATGCAGAGGGCCCTCTGCTTTTTTCCATTCTTCAACCTCACGGTGCTGCTTTCTCAGCCTGCCTGCCCTCCCCAGTTTAGAGGAGCAGCAGGGCACGCTCCCATTGCTTCTCTCAGCCTTGCACCATTGGCCTCAACCCCAGAGCGGTCACTGGGCATGCGGGCCATTCCCAGACTGAGAAAAGCAAATGATCCTCTGCATCTGCCCCACAGCTGCAGAGCATCGTGTACAGCCTGGGCCCACGGTGGGGGCTGGGGAAGGGCCATCAGCATGGGGCTGTGGAGGACTGGTGGGATGGGGCTGTGGAGGACTGGTGGGATGGGGCTGTGGAGGACTGCTGGGATGGGGCTGTGGAGGACTGCTGGGATGGGGCTGCAGCCGCAGGTGCGGTCAGTTGCAGGAGCCTGGCTGCTGAGCAGATATGTTATGAAAGAGGCCTAATTATGATGAGCAATTTTCCCCCTGGCTGGAACAATTGGACTAGAAAATTGTACTAGACTTTTCATTCTGAGACTATTAAATAGCAGAAGAAGAGAGAGGAGATATATTTTTGTCACAGTTACCTTCCTTTTTTTTTTTTAGGGTAGAATTTAATTTGCAACAAATTTAATTATCGGGTTCGATTTGTGACTTTTCCCCCTGCACGCTGTTTCCAGGGGCAGCAGGTGCTGCAAAGGAAGTGGTATGTGGGGGTTTCAGAGGTCTTTCCAACCACAGTGATCCTGTGATCCATTCACACTGATCTGTCCTTAGGCAGTGGCTTGAGATGGGTTCTGGCTTTGGAAGTGTGCAGAGCACTCTCTGTCATGTTCATCAAATGCAGTAGTTTTGTTTAATTATTTCAAGTTAATGTGCTTTCTGTGATAAATATCAACAATACTGAAGTGGTAATATAAATAATGAATACTTTAGTTTAGTTTGCTTGGTATTTCTCAGTACAGCCGCACCAGTGTGGCTTTGCTGCCTGGCATTTATTGTCTCCGTGTAGCACCAGCCTCCTGTCCCCAGCAGCAGCTCACCTTTCCCTCCCACCATCTATTTTACCATTAATGTTTGCAGCAATGGAGCTCTTCATGCCCAGAGAACACATTATTCTGTTTATGAAAATAGTAATAACCCAGAGCGCTGCACATATATCAGGGACTTAATTCAAATAACTCTTGAAGCATTGCTCTTCCAATGGATTATGCTGATTCCTGCTTTTTTTTTTTCTTTATTATTATTATTATTAGCTAGGTAAAGTGAACAGCAAAGGAGATGATTTTATAGAGCAAAATTTATTCCTAAATCACTCCTAGAATTACTGTCCTGGAAGGCACACTTTTTAATATTTTAGAGACATCTGAATGCATTTTCTTTTTACAAGATTAACCAAGTGAAGGATCACGGGGAATCATAGAACCACAGAATGGCCTGGGTTGCAAAGGAGCACAGCGCTCATCTCATTCCAACCCCCTGCTGTGTGCAGGGTCACCAACCAGCAGCCCAGGCTGCCCGGAGCCACATCCAGCCTGGCTTTGAAGCACTCAGGAGGTAACGATGGCATGGAGCACTGCAGAGTGAAGGTCCGGTGGGCAGCACATGGGCAGCAGTGAGCTCCTGCTGCTGCTTGGGAAGGGCTGAGCGCTGGTGCTGAGCCCCAAGTGAACAGGGGCCCAGGACACCAGCCAGGCTCTGGTGTCATTTGTGGGTAGTTAATGTGTGCACCAGGGCTGCTGCAGATCGCAGAGGGAACTGCTGTCTCAATAAGATTATGTGTCACTGTCAAATGTTTTTGGGGCGCAGTGCTCAATAACTTTGAGGATGTAGAGCAGAAGCAGCCACCAAACAAACGTAGGCATGGGGCTTCTGGTGTTGGGTGAACGTGGCCGTGTTTGGAAGTGCTGTGCTGCTCTGTGGGCTTTGGCAGAGCTCTGGATTCTGAGATGGAAGGAAATGCACCATAATAGCTCAAAGCAATATTATTTTGTATAGTGGCAAACGATGTGCGATATTTACGGTTCATCAAAGTTTATGTTACTTGGAATGCAATTTCTGTATAAATGTTTGCTGTCTTTGGAGGGAACTCGACGTGTTATTCATAAGCTTGAAGTGGGGAAATGACAGTATCCAAAGCACATCTGCCAGCAAAAAGTTTGTGCACAGGAGATCAGTACAAATATATTCACAGCAGAATAAAAGACTTGTTTTTGTTTAAGAGCATTGAATTGACTACATATGTGTGCTGCTTAATAAAGCACTTCTATACCTCTGTGCTGGCAGAGCCAGGAATGCTCTTATCTAGCTGGATAAGAGTTGGTGATCTTCAACTGTAACATAGCAGGAGTTTTCTGGGCAGGCTGTTGAAGGTGCCAACCCATTTGTTAAGTCATAGCACCTTATGCTTCCATTAGGGTAACTGGTTGATGATAATGATTTGTGGAGTCATAGAATGGCCTGGGTTGAAAAGGACCACAATGATCATCTAGCTTCAAATCCACAAGCAGGGCCACCAACCACCAGACCAGGTTAAACTTCTTCAAGCTAAACAAGCCCAGTTCCCTCAACCTTTCTTCATAGGAGAGCTGCTCCAGCCCTCTGATCATCTTAGTTAATGAGAATGCCTCAATTACTAACAGACACCTTGAGCAGCGCTGTGTCGTTGGGGCCATCCTCGGTGAGAGATGCCTTTGTGGGGTTGGGGATGCTCATCAGAAGGAAGAAAAGCCAGGAGGGAGCTTTGCCTGCAGGGTTGGGGCTGTGCTGAGGTTCTCCATGCCAGGAGGAGGGCACACGTGCTGCACTTCATCCCACAGTGCCGTGTGTGTGTGCGGATGCACACGCTGCCCCTTCTGCTTTGGCACTGGTTTGGTTCTGCCAGCAGAAGTACAAAGTTTGCAGTACAAAGCTTGTCTGCAAAGCACTGCTGCTCAGCCCAGCAGGCTGATGGGGAGAGCCCCATCCGGAAAGCTCGGTGATTCTGGGATGTTGGGCACGGCGTTGGGCCGGGGCAGCCACGCTGCTCAGCATCCATCCATTCTCTAACCAAAGTAGGTGGCTGCACTTATGGCTCTGGAACATTTCCACCAGCACAGGTGTTCTTTAGGTAGCACTGGCTGAGTCAAGCTATGAATTTGTGTGGCAGCTTGATGAAGTGTAACCTGGTCCCACACTTAGTTTACTTTGAAATTGTCAAACGTTTTCATTCCGTCCCATTTGTTTTAAATTAGTAGACCAATCCAATTAGATTATTTAAGGGAAAAGGTAATTTTTATCATCTTCATTGGTGTAAACTCAAATTCATACTTGAAGTAGTTGTAAATGACAAAGCTGTTTGTGTCAGGATGAGAATCTACGGTACTTGTTAGAGTGATGCATCATGAAGTGAAGAATTGGATCTGTTAATGATCATCTTTAGCAAAAGTCTTGTTGCAAACTTCCTGACTGCGTGGTTTCAGAGAGAAAGGAACCAGAAAAGATAGCATGTGTGTGCTTTACACAGCTCTCTGGGAGGATTCCATCCTCAACAAAGGGGGATTTCAGCTGCAGAAAGTGCTTTAGAATTGGTTCTCAACTTTGTGAGAGATTGCAAGCAAGCTTTGTTTGAAACACTTGATGATGCTGAGCTGCTTTGGGGTTTTTCTCTTCTGACTTACTGGTGGTTCAGACCAACCCTAGTGAACGTTTCAGAGTTCTTTAAGCACTGCTGTGCTGGGCATGGCTCACTCCGTGTCAGTGCAGTGCTGGCGGAGCAGCACCAAGGTTTGTGTCCTGGGCATCAAGAGGTCAGGAGGGGTCGGCAAGTTCTTTGAAGCTAAATGAGAACACAGTGTGGTTGAAAAGTTGCTTCTTCAGGTGGTTCTTGCAGTGAGTTTGCTGGGGAAGTTGGCCCCAGCAGTTTGTTTTCCATCACAGCGAAGGTGGGAGCATCCCGGTGGTATCATGTTCTGCAGTGACAGGGCTGGGCAAGAGCTTTTCTAAGTCACATCCAGACTCATCTCAGTTTCTCCTGGAGCAAGGCAACCGAAGGGGTGCTTCAGGTTTGGTGTCAGAACAGACCTGCAGGCTGCGGTTATCTACCCCTGTTCCAAATGGGTGTTTCTTTGGGGTACATCTGCGTATCTTTCCAAAGTAAGGACTATATTAGACTTCATCAGATATATTCTGATCACTGCCTAGAGCACCGTTATCATCGTTAGTGTCTCATCACAGGAACAGATAACAAGTGTTTGTTATGAATTATACCTTTGCTGCATCAGAAACAACGCAGAAGCACCAGCTTGCATTACGGCTATGGATTTATGGGCAGTGCTAAGTTACTCTTTATTTCTTTTCTTAGACCCATACTGTAGCTGCTTCGATGATTCACTGACTATGCTTATTAATTTTAAAAGCTTCTCTTAAATTGTCTTTTAATAATATCTTGAAAAGAATCGAAGTGATATGGGAGCCTGCAGCCTATTTTCTGGAGTAGTTTCGGCAATTAGCAGCCTGAGCGGTTGCGAATCTCCTGCGGCTGAGTCACTGCTGATGCTGAGAGCGGTTCTGTGCACAGGGCCGTGGGGTGTGTGGGGCTGAGGCCAGGCAGCAGACGTGGCTGGGGATGTGGTTGCTCTGTGTCCACCTCCATCCAGCTCCTGCAGGTAACGGCAGCCCTTCGGTTCCCAGCATTTTTCCTAAAAGCCTTTGTGAATCGATGTCCAAACGCCCGTGGGGTCGTTCATTTTCCAAAGCAGCAAAAGTTCTTGTGCTGTTCTTGAAGGTGGAAATGATTATAGATTGGTCAGCGTACCTGGATATGCCAAGTGTTGGTTATTGCGTTCTGTGCATAGCAATTTTCTGTCAGAAATAGCAAAAGAAAAAAAAAAGGCAACAAACTGTATGGGCCGGAAACATGAAATATGATTTACGTTCACTCTAATATGTTGTAAGAGATACCTGATTGTAAGAGAGATCTGATCCCTGAATGTGTTTAAAAACCGTTTGGATGTGGTGCTGAGGTCCATGATTTAACAGAGGGCTGTTAAAGTTAGGGCTGTGTTGTTGGGTTGTGGTTGGACTCGATGATCTTTAAGGTCTTTTCTGACCTGAGCAGTTCTATGACTCCATGATTCTAGGGTGGGTTCACCTATGTTCACTGATGGAGATGAACTTTAATTCACTGCATTAACTGCGCTAATAAAGGGAGAAACAGTTCCAGAGGGCAAGCTGGGTCCTGGAATTGGATGTCTTGGGATGCATGGAAACAACTACATTCTTAAAGTAATTTGTAACCGAGGAAAGGCTGTTAATTTATGGCCTGTGGGATTGGCGGTGTAAACACGATGAACCAACCCGAAATGCACCCAAATACTCTGCAGTCATTTCCCACCCTGTGGCACATGGGGACGTCGGATCCGCCGAGTGCAGTGTGGGCAGAGCTCAGTTTGTCCCATAGGAGCGCCCGCACTGCGTCTGCAGGGGGAAGGAAGGAGATGCAGCCAGTTTGCATTTTGTGTGATCTGTCACCCAGCTCCAGCATCACCAGCTGCGCTCACCCCAAGCGCTTCTCAACTTGCAGATCTCAGTCCTCTTTTGGGTCGTGTTCTCCCTCTCGAATACATCTTGTTTCCTGTGGCTCCAGCGCCTTCATCTCAGGCTGGGTAACCTATTTGTCTTAACGCTCAGGTCATCAGGTAGCAATAACCAGCCATGAAAATGAATGCTTTAATTTGCCCGCTGCCCGCTGTAACGGTGACAGAGCCCTGCTGTGCCTGCATGGCCCCTCGGGCCTTCACTTACAGCTCTGCTGCCACGTTTGCAATTATGGAGAGGAAAACAACAAAGAGAGAAAGGAGAATGTTTCACCATTTTAATGAAGGCCGAGACACGTGGCACTCCTCATATTTCGAAGAGATAATTTATTCCCTAAGTTCCCAAAATATTCCCAAAATATTCCCTAAGTATTCCCAAAAGGGAAAGTTCCCTTTTGAAGGCGAGTAGTAGTTGTGGATGAAAAATGCTTTCATCTGATCTGGAGGTGAATGAGCACTGGGAAAGGTGCTGTGGGCGTGCTGGTAAATATGCATTTGTGGTGGGTGTGCCCACGTGAGATTTCAGCTTTCAGTAAGGTTGAATCCAGCTCATGCTGCAATTTATAAATTCCAAATGTATGAATTTATGTTTGAATGGCCAGAGTCAGACTGCGCTTTGAGTGCCAGGAGTTGAAGGTCATGCCGTATTTCACTGGAAAGCTAATTTTCCTGATGTATATAATAAGGTTTCACATTTGATTTCAAAGTAGTGATTACTGTGGCATTTCAACAGTCTATTATTGTGTAAATAAATGCAAGTATGTAAATATTTTTCTTGCACTCGATGAAGCAAGCGCTGTTTCTGTTACATAACGGAGAGCAGAAGATGTAGGTGAGCCCAACAGCATTCAGCTCAGTGACTCCTTAACCCCAGGACAGGCTTACAGCAGGATGAAGCACAAGCTGGTGGTCCTTACCCAGGTGGGTGCCTGGGCAGCCTGCTGGGAGCGCTGCCTGGGGCACTGCCCCATTGGGGTCCTTCCATTCCCATGCACCACGTAAAGCAGCTCAGAGAAGAATCCGATAGATGGAAGTAATCAACAAAAGCAATGGATTCTTTGTATACTTTTATGAGGAAAGAGCCGTTCCAAATCTGTGGCAGTTCCTTCAGATGTGTCTGGCTGGCTGCACACAGTAAACACTGCCTGTTGCTGCTCTTTGCTTTAGTACTATAAAAATCATTGGTTTTTCCTTAAAAAAAAACCAAAAAAGTAGGTCAGGTTGCAGTATCAGTAGGGCTGTGTTGAGTGGATTAAGGTCATCTGAGAAAAATCATCAGTGTGGGATCAATACTGAGTCTGGCAGGAAAAGGTATTTCCATCGCTGCCCATGGAGTCCACCTGGTAAATAAAAGCGTTCAGGTGCTTTTTCTCCCCCACAGCTGTTTATTCACGTGTCCTCTGTTTGCCAACCCACAAATCCTTTCTATAAATAAACAGTTCAGTTTATCTTTAATCACCGATTTTGTCTTTATGCTGGGGAAGGGAGTACTTTTTAGGGCTGGTAACAGAGGCAATGGCTCAGCATGGCAGTGCCAGGCTCTGCTGCCCTGCTCCATGATGCAGCATGGCTGGGTGCTGCACTGATGGACTCCTGGCCTGGGCACACATCTGAATGCTGTGAGTATGGCAAAAAATGCCTGGAGCAGTCACTGTTGCTCTGTTTTCATGTTCTTCTGGGCTCTTCCTTAGCTAGACTTTCACTTTGTCACCGACCTGGATAATGAATACTAGGAGAGCCGTTAGCCAAGCAGGCTAATTGGAGGGGACTGCATTGGTGGCAATTAGGGAAGAACAGTGGAGCAGATCGATATCCTAGAGAGCAGGCCTGCTGTCCTCTGGGGATCTGCCACAACAGGGCTGCTGTGTCACAGAGATTTGGGCATGGCCCATTGCTGGTAGTGATTTATTGCTCTAGCTTATATACTTAGCTTATACACCTGCTGGCTATCAGATGTGTATTTTGTACAGTACAGTGCATTAGATATCCAAGTACCAAATCTTGACTGATAACCTTCCAGCAGTTTCGAAATGCTGCTGTGGTTGTATGTGTATGCTGTATTATTTTCCTCTGTAAGAATGCAGCACATACGTGTGTGATGTGGTGTTGCAGTCGTTAGGAAGGTGCTTACACCTTGGTTTGGAGGCTGAGCTTCATGATGCCGTGGGACAGGACCTTCCTGGTCCTGAGGGCACTGCAGGGATTGGGCAGGGACACTTGTGGATGCTTTGAAGCATCTCTGCAGAGTGCTGTGATGGTTCCAGTGCTTCTGAGACTGCTGGGTACTTGGGAGTGCTGCTCTCACAAAGCTGTTCTCTGTACTGGCCAGGTGAGAGATGGGTTCCCTGCCTGCTGTCTGCATGGTGCAGCTGAGAGATGGGTTGTGTGGCTGTGCCTGCACAGCCCTTCCTGGCATTACCCAGGGTTAATGAAGATATCCCAGAATCCTGAGGATCCAATTTACTAGCTGTCACCATTAATGTAATCTCTACAGAAGTAAAACTCTGGGTTTGACATTAATGTGGATGTAGAGAGAACCCATTTCAGGTGAGAGTAACAGTTCAGTCTGTGAGGTACCTGTGGCTGTCACAGGTGAAAGTAGTTGCTAATGAAGTGTGTATTAGTCTGGGGCAGGTAGAGAACTCCCCAAGTCTCTTAGTTTGTTGAATAATTCATTAGCTACCACTCGTCACCCACTGACTGTCATAGGTAAATCCCAGACTGGAGCTGCTAATTAAAGCTGCAAGATGAAGGGAAGCTACTAACAAGATGCTAGGTAAGTACTCCAATAACTCAGAGGTTCAGTTTTAAGAATACGAAGTTTTATCCTTGGTTTTCAAACCAGAGTAAGGGAATGCTGATGAATTTACCCTCATTATGAGAACTAATTAGCAGCTGTGGCTGCTGATGGCGCTGCAGTGAGGTGCTGTGCAGAGCAGCCCTCAGGGCCCGGCCATCTCATGGCTGGGTGTCACCTGGATGGCTTCTCAAGGAGGGAAAAGCACTGAATTGTGGGTTTTATTGGCCAGTTTTGGATGAGTGCACAGCCATAGAGTTGTGTCTGCCCAGGAACACTTTTTCCCGTGGGATGGGACATACACTGTTGTCAAGTGAATCTATGGAGTGTGCCTATGGAATGAAAACACAGACATATAGCACTGGGTAGTAGGAATTAGTTCTTGTTGTTTCTCCTGCAAAGTGCTGCAGTTTGGCAGCAAGGACAGCTCAAGGTGACCCCGGCCCCTGCCGTTCCTTCTGCCCCATGCAGCTCGCACAGCCTGCTGTGGGTTGGGCACAGGACTGGCTTTAGGGAATGGGTAGTGAAGGGCAACACCTCAGCCGTCCTTCCTGGCCTCGCTGTGCTGCTAATGAGTGGCACAGCCCCCAGGTGGGGGGGGGGGGCTGGAAGGCAGCAGCGGGTGCTGAGGTTATGGAAAAGGGCTCTGTAGCTGGCAAAGCAAACAGAACTGTAAAGTGCTTCAGCTTTCCAACCCCAGCAAACCCTCAGCTCAGGAAAAACAAAGAGATGTAAACTACCATATAACCACGCTTGGATCATAGGCACTATCAAGTAAATCTTTTGATAAATTCTCTACGATTCAGCGTGTTCTCAGTTTCCTGAAGGGATTCGAGTTAATTCTGTTTTTGGCTCCCGATTGAGTGTGCGTGTGCCTTGTGTGCTGTCCCAAACAATTACAGCTGATGAACAACACCGTGCTGCGGTGCTCAGTCATCATGCAGAGCAGCTGGCCAGCTGTCAGCCCCTCCAGATCCCAATGAAACCGTGAGTTTGGAGGAGTTGAGCGCATAATGGTTCATCATTTTCTTTGGGATATCAGCAAATGCAGAACAATCAGCGAGGTGATGCTAGGCAGGCTTCCATCCGAGGCTCTCTGCTAATTGCTGTCCTGACTGATTTACAAGTTGGCCCAGGAAAGCTGTGTGTTAGCAAGCAGCACTCAGTGATGTGCGAGCAGACACTTGCTGAAGGTCTAACCCAGCAGTGTGCTTAATTCCTGACTGCATTCATTCAGCAGGTGACTTAGCACTGACTGAAAGCCATCTGACCAAAGCCTCGTTATGATTCGTTTCTTGTTGGTGTTCAAGTAGGATCTATTTTTACGTTGCATAAGGAACAGGTTGGCTGCAGGCCGTCTGTGTGCTCTCAGAGTTTCCAGCTGCAGGTTGTCGAGGTGGAGCAGCACCACACATACCCAACAAACAAGGTGCTACCAATTCCCTGTGTATGGGAACTGTTGAGTCACGGCCTGAATCACTGATTGAGCACCTGGGGAAGGGACCCAGTCAGCCCTGGGGGCACAGGTGAAGGCAATTCACTGCTGTGACTGGAAGGGGTGCAGCCTGGCTGCGCCTCTCCTGGAGCTCAGTGAAGGGCTGACGGCCACTGGGAAAGGATCCCTGGTTGGAGATCCCTCCCTTGTGGAGCTTTCCCTGCAAACCTGGAATCTTCTGATACAGGTGAGCAATCTTCCTTCCTTCCTTCCTTCCTTCCTTCCTTCCTTCCTAGCACCTTCCTATTGTGCTGGTCCTTCCATCATCGCTCCTTTGTTGTAGCTCCTTTCCCGTTGTGTTGCTCTGCCCAATTGCAACACGTCCAAGAAGGTGAACAAACTGTCGTGTCTGCTAAAAAGAGACATCAGTGGATCAGGAGTTTGGCTGTATAGGGGAAGTTGCTTGACTGTTTGTTTCACTGCTTGTGTGTGGAATTTAAGGATGAGTTTGTTTTCTGCTGCAGTTCTTGTGGCAGGAGTTCAGAAAGTTGGAGGGAAAGTGAGCAACGGTTGCATGCAGGATGGGATCAGCAGTGCATGACGTTGTTGTTGTCTTGGTCTATGCTGTCAGGAAGCCAAGCATCCTTTCAGCTCCTGTTTTCAATACAGAAAACATAAAGACCAACAAAACAACTCTTGCTATTAACAAAGAACAAGCAAGATCCAATTGTTTTAATTGTGGTAAAGCTGAGGGAGCTGAAAGCAGTGAGCTGCAAGTAGTCTTCTGGTTTTGAGTTTCAAATCATTGTTTCATGGGGTGTTCTAATAGGAGAAGAAAAGAAACTTCAGTGGTGTATATTTATGCCTGTAAAGAACCTTAGAAAGTTACAAAGTGCATTTTTAATTGTGAAATGGTCTCAAAAAGCTGAGGGAGCCCGATATCCCCTGCTCTGCACAGATGCTTACTGTGCAAAGCCCTGCCATCAGGTTGAATGCAGAGCCCTCATTTTGCAGCAGTTTCCATGCCTAAGGCATAAAGAAACAAGCCTCTTGCAGAACCCTTTTGTTGTCCCCATGACTCTGCTCGCCCTGCAGCAGAGATGTGTTGTAGAAATGTTTAAATCACAGGACAGATGCAGCTTGCTCTTTGGGACTTCTATGGCTTTCATGGATCTCCTGAAAGGTGCAGAGATGTTTTCTTTTACTTTGATCTGATGAATTTTCCCTCAATAACGAAGAGATTGATAAAGTCCTGATGTGTTCCAACGCCATGGGGATGTGGCACTGGGGGATGTGGGCTGGGGGTGGATTGGGGATCTCAGAAGTTTTCTCCAACCCGAATGACTCTGTGGTTCTCCAGATGTAGGGACTCACTGCATCTCAAGCTTTGTTCTAATTTCTCTGGATCACTGATTTTCCAAAAGCAGTGAAGGCACATCAGCTCACGCTCACCCTGCACCCCTGCTTTCCATGGAAGCAATGTCTCATCTACCAAGCCCCGCTGTTCAAGTCTTGTTCCTTCAGTTGGAGAAGTTAAAATGAGTGCTGAGCAGCGCTTGTGGTGTGCTGTGCTGCTGCAAAGCGACCCATGCAGGTGGCTCTCAGTGTGAACCAATGCCCAAGGGGTGGCCGTGCTGCCCCACAGCAGGCAGGGCTTTCCTTGCTGTGGTGCAAGTGGTTATTTGTGTGCAATGAGAAAACGTTACCATTGTGCCTTTGTGATAAAGTACATTGAATTGTAAATGAAACGCATGTAGATGTGATTTAAAATGCAAGCAGCTCTCAGAAATCAATACTAGCTGTATAAAATGATTTCCAAGTGATAATAAGAAATAATCCTTCAGAGAAATACTCGTGGCAGTCACGATATGCTGATTTCTGCTAGTTGTAGCCTGATTGCATTTATAGTTACACTTGTAGTGCTCTTGATAAACCCGCAGTTGGAAGATGGCACAATGATTTGAGCCAAGTACCCCTTTGAATCAGCCTTAAGACAATGCAATGCAGGGCAAAGCCCACACCCCCAGGGCAGGGACGAGGGATGAGGGTCCCTCTGCCATCAGAGCATCGTCCATCAGGAGTGCCTGGTGATGGATGAGGCTGTGGGGCAGGAGATGGAAGCAGGGCCTCTGCCTTAGTGCTCCACATGGGGCCGCCCAGGAGAGCTTTGCAGTCCATGCTGTTGTTCTCCTGCCTGGCTCTTGCCCTGCTCTCCAGAGCAAGATATCTGTGCGTGTGCATCCAGGCCCTGTGCTTTGTAGAACTCTAAACACACCCTCATTATTCAAAGCCGTGCATTCAAATGGAGTTTGGCTTGCCCGAATGCGTTACAAGTAGCAGATCCACGTGCCTCTGCTCTGTTCTAACTCTACTAGGTTTTGAGAAGACTGAATGCTTGGGTGTCTATATTGCGAACATTTAGGTTGCCACACCTGCTCCATTTATTTTTTTTAGTTCTTGTGGCAGCACAGCATCAGGTGATTCCTTCTCACCTTGTTTCACGTTGGCTCCAGAGACTTGAACTCTTCTTTGTGGAAGCTCCTCTCTACCCAAGGGCCCATCTCTGCCCAGCAGCACACAAATAGGCAGAGTTTTTTTTATTTCAAGATTACATTTGAAGCACAGAATAGATTTTAAACATCATTCTTCGTCAGTAGCAACCAAATGGTGTTTGGAAAAGGAATTAAATAACTGCAGAAACCTTGGAGGAGTGTGAAAATTTGCAGATGTTTTCACATGAGAGCTTCTTTTCGTACGATAACACATTATTAAATTTACACAGCAACCCTAAGTGATTTCTGAAGTGAAGCTTCACTGCAGAACAGATGCCTGCTCCAGTTCCCCCACGAAATCCAACCTCCTGTGAATATTTGTATCTCATCCTCTTTTCACCACATCCTTCTGGATTCTCGTCGCTTACATCATCCCCATCTGTACTGACCAGCTTCCATGCGTGTGTTTCTCTGGTGGGGCATTTGGTGCTGCTCTCCGGATCGATGGGTGCCTCCCAAGGGCTGCGATGCTCTGGTGACCCCAACGTGCTCTGTTTGCCAGCGATTCCCTCTTCAGGGCACTGCAGCCAGGCACGGTGGAGAGGAGCTTCCACAGGCTGCTGCTGCTGGAGATGAAGTTGGTATCTTCTCCTTCTTTCTTCCATTCTTCTTCTTAATATGAGGATTTTTATTTTGTTGATTCATAGGTTATCTAAATATGAATAGGCTCACATCAATCAGCTCTGCCAGTACTGCAAAATGAATATAAATATTGTGTTCGGTACTTTGCGAGAAGAATGAGCGTGTGTCTGAAATGTAAATCCACGATCTGCAGCCTTTGCTCATGAATCCTGAAGCTGAATTCTTTAGGGTTGTTTTTTTTCTTCTTTTTTTTCTCTTTAAACACTTATCAATTATTTTGCTGTGGGGTTCTAAATTGGTTTGCTAGAATTTGTTATCTCTGCCTTTATGTTAATTTCTGGAGGATGGCAACAATCAACTGTTGTTGTACAAAAGTACAAAAGTTGGAAATGAGAAATCTTTGCTCGTTCCCTGGGAAGGTTTGCAGCATGTGTGGTCTGCTCACCTCTCCTGGTATTCAGTGACCAAGTCTTACATCACACAAGCAGTGACATGCTGAGGTGTGTGGAGCACTGGGGGAGGTGGCGATGCAGCCTTCACAGTGCAGGCAGGGCAAGGGAGGCGAGGTGCAGGAGGGGCTGCACCACACAGAGGTGCCGGGCTGGAGAAGAACATGCAGAGCCATACAGATGCACGCAGAGCTTATACAGAACAGACGTGCTGCTTTGTAGTGGCTGCCATTGCCATTAATTAGAGGTTTCAAAGCTGTAATTAACAGCTTCCCGCAATTCCTATTTGTGAGAGCGGAAAAAGATAACTCCTTAAACCTAAAAACTCCCTCTACAAAATGGAGCCTGTTCACTGCAGAAGGCTGGGAATGGAAGAGGCCCTTTGCTCCAGCTGGGCACGGGGTACCTCAGCACTGCTGTGCTGCTCCTGCTGCCCCCGGGTCTCACTTCCATGGTGCAGCATCTCTGCAACGCTCCTGTTTAATTTTTCCCATTAGGACTAATGGCAAACAACACGCATAAGAAATCATTAGCAGAAAATACGGCTGTTGTGCCTCACATTTGAAATGATTGAAGTTGGTGTTCTCGACAAATAAGGCGGCTGACCTGTTACTAATGGAGATGATTGGTGTTAGTAATTAAAAGAAGATATGAAACATAGTACATCCTCAAAGTACCCCTGCTTAATTTCTCTTCCCTCATTTGAAAACCTTTCTCGCTTGTTCAGATAGTAAGAATTTTAGCAGAAATATTTTACTGCTTTTTGAACTGAAAAATAATTTCTTAACCTTAACCATAAAAGCTCTTGGAGATATATGGGCTTCTTTATGGCGTGAGAAATCCACTTTACTGCTGAACCTTTGTCATTTAAAAATTCCTTGGTGTTGGAAAGAAAAATGATCATAGATGGTGCTCTAGAAATACCAGAGCTGCCACACTCAGCTTCTACCTCTGTGCCACACCATAAGAAAGGGGATTTCCATTGGTCTGGGCACGAGGTCTGCCCCTTCCCAGCTGTGCTGTGTGCATGGAGGGGTTGCTGCAGGATCCCTGCAGAGAAGAGGACCCTGTGGCCAAGCAGGCTGCATGCAGCACGAGGCCAGGAGCTGCTGAGCTGATCGTGTAACGTTGGTGCTGTGTGCTAATTATGTGCTGTTAATTGGGTCAGCAGACTGGAGTGTTTTGACTTCCAAAAATGGAACATCAGGATGATGATTTTCTTTTTACAATATTTACCTTTTGCAACATATTTGAACTTATTTTTCCTGTAATTTAAATTGCTATGGGTAAAAGAAAGTATCAGCGATATGCTTTTGTTTTACCAGTGCATGATCTGTAACACAGCCGTTCTCAGGTGGTTCTTATGCTGCAAACCAAGTACACTTACAGCGTGTTTGCATGTATGGATTAATTCCTTTCGATCTGGAGCTCATGGCAGTGTGATCAAACTGGCATTCTGTAATCAGGCTTCTCCCTTTCTGATCCATTCTACTCCCAGGTTAAGCTCCAGCCACAGCTCCAGCTCTTAGGGCTCTTCAGCTGCTCCATCCTTCCTCCATGGAGGCTGACTCCCAGCAGTGTGCTCCAGGCCCTCCTTTCTGCCTCCACTTTTACACATAAATAACTGTAGTTGCTGTAAGCCTTGGTTTAGTCTGTGAGAGGGAAGTTGCACCAGGTGACCTGAGCAGCTCGCATTATCCAATGGCTCTATTCTATATGGCTTTCTCTTCCAGAAGACTCATATTTTAAAGGATTCGTGTATTTTTTTCATGTAGTAGATGTTTATTGAAGTGTTGGAAGCAGGAATTCATATTCCACTCTTATGCTAATGTCAATGTGAGTTTGTGGTTGCTCACAGCGTTTGTGTCGTGTTTATCAGCTGAGATAACAACTCACCACCACCCTTGGTGAAGCATCAAATTCTAAGTGCTGTTTCCCAGCAGATTCCCCAAGGCTTTGCTGGGCTATGGTGGAAGAGGCTGGGGCAGAAAAGTGAGCAGCTCTTGCTAGCAGTGCCAATAGGGTGGTGAGAGCAGGGAGAAAAAGCATTTGGAGAATCACAGCAGGGTGGGGAGAGGTGAGGGGGAAGTCCTGAGGTTGCTGAGTCTGGTCCCTACAGGCAGTGAGAGCTGTGCAGCTCAGCACTGTGCAGCGGTTGGCTTTGGTTTCGGATAGGAGAGCTGATCTCTGAGTGCCCTCCTGTAGTATTTTTGGTGATTTTTTTTACTCTGCATTAATAGAAAAACTATGTATGTTGAGTGCCCTGTGCTGTGAGAGATCAGTCCATACAGCCTTGGGCGCTCAGCTGCCCAGGCATCAGTCCTGTGTTGTCCTCTCTGTCAGCCCTCCTAGCAGAGCAGCCGCCAGAGCTTGCATTTCAGAGCCTTGAGCATGAAGACAGATGGCTGTTTCTCTCTGTAAGGATCGTCTGAGCAGCACAGCTTCCATTTGTTTCGGTGGGGATTGAATCTTGCTGAGGAGCCGCTTCCTAAATTTGGCTTTTGTCTTCAGGCGCTTTAGGTGTCTTGTTTAACCTTGCTGCTAATGCACCCTATGCAGCAAAAACTGTCAGCAGTGGAATGGGCTTTTCTCTTACTTAAAGCTCACTGAAACTTCCTTACCACCTGAATTTTCCATTCCTTCATACAAGTCATCACAGTGATTTCTGTAATACAACCGAAAGTTTCGTCTTGTGTCATAGTAGAGAAGATGCAACCAATCTTTATGATCCAAAGTCAAAAGTGGATTCTCTTGGTATTGTGTTGCACTTAATTTAACATTAGAATTTATGTTTTCTTGGATAAATTCTGTAAGTAATACTGGAACACCCAGAGAACATCATGCTGTGGGTTGGGCTGAGTATCTCAAATGCACCACTGCAGACCCACCGGTATGTTCTATGGTATGTTTTTTAATGCTGCCATTTGGAACACGCTTGCATTTTTAAACCTCATCTTCTGCACGTCAGTCCATGGATTGTGGCTGATTTGAAGGGTCCTCTGTCATGTTCACAAGCCTGAAAAGTAGCAGTCTTTCTGTTTCCTGGCAATATGTGTAACATACATGTGAAAGCAAGAAATCTGTGTGCTTGTTCAGCTTCAATTTGACATCATGGGGGTGAAGTTCCATTTGGAGATATTGTCGTGTTTTCTGAGGGAACGCAGCACCAGTCTGGTTTGCCGTGGGCTGGAAATCAAATAATTTCTCCCATGATATGAGCAGAGTTGTGCTTTTCCTCCTGTTCTTCCAAAGCTGCAGGTGATGTGGGAAAAGCATCGTGCAGTTTGGATTTTCACATCTGGCATTGCTCATGGCAGTTAGGAGCTGGGTTTGCTGATTGAAGCTTGCACCTAAGACTCCTCTTGCACACTTAATGAGAGCAGCACTCACTTGGCTGTGGTGTTATACGCGTATATAAGTGTATGGTGTATAAGCCTTAGGTCCTAAAAGTGCCTTTAGTTGTGGCCTGCCCTGCACAAGGCCCATCAAAACTCTTCTTTGGGTCCTCTGTGGCTGTGCCAGGCCAGCTGCACTTCCTGCAGTACATCTGGGCTGTGGTTCTGTGCTGGTGCAGATGGGCTGGCTGTCTGGCACAGCGTGGGCTATGGGCTGCAGGGCAGGTTCTGAAGGCTGCATCCCTAGTGCCCCGTCTTCAGGCAGTTCTGAACCCACTCTTACACTTAACTGTGACTTTTATTAAGTAAGAGAACGTAGTGGGACAGCTCCAGGATGTGGGACGTGGTGAGGACAGCCAGCAGGGCTGTGGGTCACAGTGCCCCTCATGGGGGACGTGTGCTGCACCAGCAGGAGGGCCAGGAGGGCAGCAGCCACCCCAGTGGCTTTTTTTCTTTCGTTGCTTAGAGAAGCCAAAGGCTGCAAAAATGAAATGCACGAGTCTATCTTCACTTCCACTGCGGTCAGTGTAATTGCAGCAGTTTAAAAGAGTGAATCTTACTTATGCAAAGCACAAAAACATGTATTATACATTACTCCAGAGCAGACCATTCTTTTCCTGGGCAGAAATCTAGGCAGCCTTCACTAATTTCATCTGCTTCAGAACTTGGAAGGGAAGGATCCAGCAGGACAGACATCTGTGCGGGAGGTGCTGCAGGGAACCAGGTGTAACCCTGCTGAATGAAGGCTGCTTCTGGCTGCAGGAAATGAATGGTCCTTCTCCTTCCTCCATCTTAGCTCTTTGCCTTCTGTGACTTTTGTCCTTTCCCATCGCAAAGTGTTTGCAGGGAGTCTGAATTCAGCCGGCGAAGCACGCTGCGAGCCAGCAGCAGTGCTGCTCCTTCCTGCTAGCTGGAAGAGGAGCGTGCTCACAGAAATACTTGCCTTAAGAGCGAGCTTCAACAGTATTGTTTGTGCCATCAGAGAATCTTCATCCATCTGAGCCCCTCCACTCAGAGCCAGCTGCTGGCCCTTGCTGTCAGCAGGGCAACACTGGGTGCTGTGGGGGGGGGAGGGTTGGGGATGATGTGAAGAACACCAGCAGGAGCTGGGGCAGGTGGGTCTGGTGAGAGGGAGCGTGTCAGTGCGGTGTGCAGTGCCCTGTGACAGTGCAGTGGGTGCTGAGGGCTCCAAAAGTGTCCACGGAGCTGCAACTACAGCTTCTCCTTCTCCCAGCACCGTTAATAGATTCTCCACAGCCTGTCAGATCGTTAGCGTTGCATGGATCGGTTTTCCTTTTCTGACTGCCAGTCTTATTCTCTCCTACCTCCTACTTCGATCTGGATTTTCACTTACGGCCTAATCATTATTAAGAGAAGACAACTAAAATGCCTTGTGTTATCTTCTTTCAGTGCGAGCTCTCATTTGCTTTGAAGTATTTTATCAAAACCTACAAATTTGTAATTGGGCATCTTTACTTCCTGTAAGGCTTTTATTTTTAAGAAGCTTTGCTCAGCGTTTTTGCTGCTCGCTCCTGCCAGGCTGTGCAGGGCAGAGGGATGGCGAGCAGGAGGCTGTGGGTTCACTCAGCACGGAGCTGGGCTGCACTCTGTGACCCTCTGGGCAGCAGCACAGGGTTTGACTGGGAGATGTCCGAAGGTCCCATCCGACTGAGGTTGATGTTCCTTTGGGTGAAACCGTGCTGCTTTTCAGCTGCTTCCTCATGTTAATTCAGACGGCTTTCATTGAGAAGTTCACTTATTTTATTCCTGCACCATTATAAAATGGAACAATGGTGCTAGCTAAATAGCGCCAGGAAAAAATAAGGTGTGGGGAATTGGCTGTGATTGCACAGTGGCGGAAGAAAACTGTATTTTATTGGAAAAATAATAAGTATGGATTGGTTCTGCTGCACGGAGCAGGCTGGCCTTATTAAAGCAATCTAACTACATATATATATATAAAAAAAAAAAAAAAAAAAAAGGGCAAGTATTTGTAGAAAAGCTGCAAGGAGGAACTGGGCTTGTACTGTCCATCACTGGCAAAATGCAATTTTTATGCCTAATCCTAATTCTCCTTCCGTGCCTGAAAGTTGCTCAGTGTTTGTTGGGAGCCTCAGTGCTCTGCTCAGAGCTGAGATCTGCCAGGCTGCTTTTGCCAGTGCTGGTCTGGGGGTGAGCAAAACCAGGGGTGGTGCTCAGCAGAGCAAAAAGCTTTTTGTGAGCAGGGAATTTTGTGGTCTGCCACAGTGGGAAGATTTGTGGTTTTTCCAGCACAGCTTTCGGCTGCTTGCTTCTAGTGTTGTGCCATAGCTGGTGCTGCTCTGTGCAACTCCTGCCTTCGGCCCCTGTGCTCCCCCCGCCCCAGCACCAACCCCCATGGTGCATCCATCCGTGCCCTTTGCCTGGCCCCCTCCCTGCAAACACGAGTTGTACAGCTAGCATAGCTGCCAGATGTTAATTATTGAAAATAAAACGGAACTGCCTTTGGATTATTGGCTTAGCAACTAATTGCTAATTGAGCTGTTGTTGAAACAATGTCCTTTAAATAAGTGCTGGTTTGGTTGTATTCAATGAATTATTGTCCTTTCCTGAGAGGTGTTATTAATCTCAAATCACCGTTTAAATGCCTGGATTTGCAGTGAGCCGTTCGCAATACTCTGGATATTATTCATGTTGTTAGATCTCAAAGCAGGGTTTCTGCTGTGGACACCTGCTGTGTGTATCTATCAGCGCATCTATTAGCACTCGGCACCAAAGAGCAGACACTTCTGGCTGCGTATCCTCCACGTATCCTTCACACATCCACGGCCACGTTTTCTCCAAGTTAACCTGGAGAGAAATAGAGAGCATGGACCAAACGTCAGCACTGAGAGCACTGTGCTTCGGGAAGCTCTGAAAGCACAAGTCTGACAGTGAGGATTCCCATTGATTAGGCAGATAGTAAAATAAATTAAGAAATCCTTCTTGGCACAGGGGAGTGTCTGCAGAGTGAAACAGTTTATTGGACATAAATACCAAATCTATTGGGTATTGATGATGGAGTTAAGGTACTGTGCCTCTGCAAGTGAGAGCACAGCTGCAGATGAACCCAGATACCCGCAGGCTCAGCATGCCAGTCCAGGCTTCCTCTGAATCCTCTCTAAATTGTATCCAGTGTTTAGATTTGTCTTAATACGGAGTAATTTGCCCTTTTAACCTCTTGTGAGGAATGCAGGCCTCTTCTGCCCTTCCTGTGTTGTTTGTCCAGTTCTCAGCTATGGCAGAAAGTGAATAACTTACTCCCTCTGTCTGCACTGTAGCACTGGGATTGATGCACAGCTGCTGATACAGCCCTCTCTCCCACTTCCACCTGGTACTGCACTGGCAGAAATGAGGAAGGATCTGGCACGTGGTGATTGAAGAATGGCACTGCCTGTGGAGGAGCTGCTGTGTGGTTTCTGTGAGGAATGTTGCTGTTTTCAGCAGAGGAACTGATGTGCTGCTTTGGGGGATTTGGCCCTTCAGAACTGTGTGTCACTGAGATTGTGGGAACTAAAAGATCGTAGCTTCTCATAATCATAGAATGGCTTGGGTTGAAGGGACCCCAAAGATCATCAAGCTCCAACCCCCTGCTGCATGCAGGGCCACCAACCTTCACATCTAATACCAGACCAGGCTGCCCAGAGCCCCATTCAACCTGGATTCTTCCTTTAACATAACAGATTGAAGAGAATAAAAACTGCAATAACCTCCTTTCCAGCACGTGTTGCTTCATGTTAAGTAACTCATCAACGTGTTGTTGTGCTATGTGTGTTTAATTCTTGCATTCCTGGACTGGAAGTGAAGTCCTGATGGCTGTGGCGCTGCACAGTGCCAGCCCACGCTCCCTCCATACCTCAGCCACAGTTATGCTGTCCTTCCTGGCACGGGCTCTGATGGCAGCGAATTGAGAACTGCTCAACACTTAGATGGCTTCCAGAGGCGTGCCAAAGTTCTCCTGTGGGACTGAAGTACAATGTACGGCCTTTGAAGTATTGTAGTTAATGCCATAAAAAGAAATTCTGAGCTGGGAAATTGGTGATGATCAAGCAGCTTGCTCAAAGGAGACCTGAAATTTTCCTAATGCTCTCAGAAAATTCTGTCCTTTTAATCCAGCTCCCTTTCTTTGCAATTGCTTTTAAACATGGCTTTTGCAAAGGTTTTTCTGTTCCAATCACTTAAAGCCCCATCTCTAACGGAGAGCTCAGCCAGGATCCTTTTTTCATTATGCATTCCTCTAAAAAAAAAAAAAATGAATTGCTTTTCTACCCAAGTCAACGTGTGTCAGTTACAAATTCATGGTATCTCTGGGTTGAAAGTCTTGTTCCTTGTGACAGGTGTCAGATCTCCGGTGATGCAAATTAATATTAAAGAACAATAAATGAATGGCAGAGGAGAACTTCAAAATCTTCTTGCCTATGACGCTCAGCCGTGGACCTTTGATGCCTATAAAATATGAATTGCAGCTAGGCAAATTATGGAAGGATTGAGGGCTGTGGTATGTGAGCAGCAGGAGGTCCAGCTGACAGGCACTGAGAAACTGACCCAGGCATTTCAGCTGCCACCTGGGTGTGCCAACAGCCTCCGTGCAGGAGTGGTACCCTGTAACTCAGTGCGAGAGCCGAAATCGCTGTTGTTGTTGCTCAGCTCTTATTTACTACTCTAAATTGTGGTACTGCTCTTAATTCTGTTACTCTTAATGCCGCTATTCTCCTCTAAGGAACCTGCTCTAAGGGGATGATGCCCAGCGGTCCCTTCTGCACAGCTGCACTGTGCTTCTGTGGAAGTCAGGGCTGCATCCTTTTGCAAGTGAGTGTCTCCAAATACTGCTGTTGGAAAAGACAGCTTTTATAGTAAAAAACATAGAGGTGTAATGAGGACTGGAAGAGAGCAGAGAAAACAGCACTAGTTATCACGATGAGCCCAGCATCTTGAGAAGGAGTCCACTTCCCAGGTCATCACTGCTGTTATTTCTGATATGTAGCGCAGGTGTCGGCATCTCTGTTGGTACAGGCCATTGCTGTGGTCTTTGGGTTGATTCATCCTTTTTTATTGGCATTTCATGGTCCCATTCACCCATTTGCAGGTGATAACTATTTTTAGTTATTCCCTCAGTGTCAGTGGGAAAATCTGTCGCTGTGTGAGTACTGGTGACAGAGATAGGTTGGATGTTAGGAGGAGGATTTTTTACACGGAGGGTGGTGAGGCACTGGAACAGGTTGCCCGAGGAGGCTGTGGATGCCCCATCCCTGCAGGCATTCAAGGCCAGGCTGGATGTGGCTCTGGGCAGCCTGGGCTGCTGGTTGGTGACCCTGCACACAGCAGGGGGTTGGAACTGGATGAGCGTTGTGGGCCTTTTCAACTCAAGCCATTTTATGAGCCTTGCTTCTGTAGGAGCCTCCCCGAGCTGTGTGCTGTGCATGCTGCACTGTGAGGTAGTGAAGGTCTGGCTGAGTAGCAGTTTGGGGCTGGTGAGTGCTGGCATGGCTGCATGCAGGGCTCTCAGGGCTGTGCCACATCCATCACCTGCACAGGGCTGCAGGCACGCACACAGGGCTTCTCAGCTCCACTCTCCATGTTGAACTGCTCTTGCCCATGGAAAACACTTCTATTGACACCTCGCTCTGCATCTCTAGCAGCCCAGCCCTTCTCTGGGCAGGCACTTTGCCATATGCTGACAGGAGGATACCGAGGGTAGCAAGCTGAAGCTCTCAGCACCTGGCACGTCCTGAGGTCTGCGGTCAGCGTGCCTGCAGATCTCCATTTGACTCACAATCTGTGGGAGCACAGCAGGGATGGTCCTGCACTGCTGGCACACGGCGTGGCTGGCAGTGCTTCCCACAGCCAGGTTTCTGGATGCCAGTTATACACAGCGTACCTCTGAGCATTCTGTTTAGCTTCTCCTTATATATTTTTAATGGCATAACTTCTGCATTGCTTCTGGTCAATAACCCCTTTACATTGTTGGTCATCTTTTATATATGATGCAATGAATTAAACATGGAGGAAAAAATCTTTTGAAATATAGTTTCTATATGTGCTTCTCAAACATAGATCTGTTTAGTGAAACAAAATAAGATAAAGTAAAATAAAATATGAAATGAAATCTCCCTGAGGGGACTACATTGTATTGTAGAAGTTCAGCATGAATCACAGAATTGTAGGGGTTGGAAGGGACCTCCAGAGATCATCGAGTCCAACCCCCCAATGAATGTGTACGTAACTAAGCCCGGATGTTGAGGGAAAGAAAAGGAAAAATAGCTACTGCTCACCAAAGTCCTAATTCTACTTTATTTGCAATATCAGCTTTATTCTATCTCATAACTGTTTGATTAAATAGCAGTTAATGGTCAGAAATGAAGTCTCTTCAGCAAGAACTCAGCTGTACTGGCTGGGCTGTGTTTTGTTCTGGCAGTAGTAGAGGCTGTGCTGGTGCAGGAAGTTTGGGTGTTAGGAGAAATCTCTTCTCCAAAGAGTGGTCAGGCAGTGGCACAGGGCCGGGGGTCACCGTCCCTGAGGGTGATCAGAGCCATGGGGACGTGGCACAGAGGGATGTAGGGAGGTGGGCTTGGGGAGCTCAGAGGTCTTATCCAACCTGAATGATTCCACAGTTCTAGGGGCTGCTGCTGTTGGGTTTTCTTCTCATTCTGCTTTCGTGCTGCTGGCTGTGGGCAGTGCGTTACGGAGCGGGTGTTTGGGGCGCACAGGGCAGCGTTTGGTTGGTACAGAAAGTCTCCCAGGTGTCTCGGTCCTGCCTCCTGGTGCAAAACTGAGTTATTTTGTCATCCTTCTCTATTCCTTGTATTTAATAAGCTTGAGGTCTGCGTGGGGAGATGTGGGAGCCGGGATGTGCCTCCCCAGGGCATCTGCACGGCTGCCGTGCTCCCAGCTGAGGCAGGGCTGGGCTCCCACTGCTCACTGCTTGTATTCTGGTGCTCATCTGAGCACTGCGTGATGTTCAGACCTGGGAATGTTGTGCCCAGTGTCCATCCTCCTTCTGCATGGCAGAGCCTTCTGTCACTGCAATTCTTACAGCTGTGATGGCCTCATCTTTGGTTCTGTATGCAAATTAGGCAATTACTTCGTACTGTGCAACTGCACGCGCATTTTTTGCATGGGGAGTTCCAAAACTTCTGCCTCAGGTGTTAAATGCTAATCTTCTCCCACATGTGCCACTGAGGTATTTATTTTAATGCGGTTTCTCACATACGTGTCTGCGGATGCCTTGACATAAGCAAAAAATCACATCCCTTGAAAATCCAGCTCCGCATCGGAAGATAATTGCAGTTTCCCGTAGGAGTGAAGAATAGTTCTTCTTCTTATTTTTATTTCTGATCCTCAGTTTGCTTTGTAATGGGGATAAGCTCTTTTTAGAATATTTGCAATAAAAACCTTTGAGATTGATGAAATGCCTTGGGGTCCTCCTGGCCATTAATCAATCTTGGCAGCGCCTTATTGCTTTGAACAGCGTAAGGCAGGAGTGATAATCCTTTAAATATAATAAGTCTCTTCAATATAATGAAGCATAAATACTGGCACGGTGATGTAGAAGTTAAGTCTTTTAATGATGGCATAATAATAATATATTACTCATAACCGATGCGCCATTTCTAAACTTCTGACAAGCACAGATGCTTTATCACTTATGTGCAAACAGTATTTACTCAGAAACTCTTTACCATTTAGTGCTAGTTAGGAAAGAAAAAGAAGAGAGAGAAAGAGATTGAATTGGAGAAAGGAAGGAGGAACAAACATGCAGCCCCACTGTGGCGTGGTCGTGCAGCCCAGTGATGGCCTCAGTGATGCTCCATGAGGACCTGGCTGTGCTTTATCCCAGCTGTGCTGGAAACCTCACGCCCAGAGTTCTGCTGATTTTTATCTCCATCATTTCTAATTATCTGCTTACCTTGATTTGTTCTTCTATCGATTGTTTTTCATTCTTCTACTCCAAACAGCACGTAAAAAATACAGAATTCAGCCCTTCCCCAAGCATCCTTTGACATACAGGCACCGCAGATCTCTGAGGACGGTGCACCCTTCTGTTCACTTCATTACAGAGGCACAACCCCATGTGTGGGACATAGCTTCCCCCCACAGCAGAACACAGTGCTCCCTCTGCTGCGCCGCTGATCCGAGTGCAAGCTGCAAGACAGACAAGAAGGGAGATGCTGGACTCCATTTTACTTCAGTTACAGAGTTCATGTCTGATTGCTTGCACTGGTCAGCAGTGGCAGCACAAAGTGGCTGCCAGGGAGATCTGCTGCTCTGCTGGCAGTGCTGCTGGCTGGCCTCTTGTCATGGGGTTCTGGCCTTCAGTGGCAGGGCTGCTCACAGCACACAGTGCCTGGTGTGAGCACACTTCTTGTAAACTCAGAAGCTGAGATCTGAGGGAGAGATGCTATCTCAAAGGCAAGCAGCTTCCTCAGTTCAGCCTAGTGAGGCTATTCTTGGGAAACACCAGGGCTTAAACGTTCCAGCTGAGGAACTGGAATGAAAAGGCAAAGAAACGCTCCCATCTAGTTCCTGCTGTGTAAACAGTGCTCTTGGGATGGATGAAGGAGGTGCTGGCTCAGCTCACCTATTCTGCCCCAACCTACAACCCCAGAGCCCAGCTGGCTGGATCTCTGTGGCCCCTCAGCCCCTGCCAGGCTGCTCTGGTGCTACCAGAGCTACCAGGCTGCTACCCCCAGCCTCACACTGCTGCTCTGCAGCTCACTGTGAGTTCAGCCTTTTGGGGACGGTGCAAAACTGTAATGCAGTGTTCAGAAAGATAATCTGCACTAGCAGAGGGATTAATTCCCCATTAACTGCCTCCATCTTCGCCATCAGCAGGGCATTCCCTAACAACTTCTGCTTTCACCCCTGGGTTCAGCCTAGCAGCAACAAAAAGGCCATGTCGATGGACTCCTTTTTCAGTGACTTGTGTGTCTATTTCACGTCTTGCTGTCCTCTGAGCTGCAAATCGTGCATCCCTCTGCTGTACCTCACGGGATGCTGGCCTGCCTTAAATGCTCATAACATTCCCAATGAAGTCACATATGGGTAGTAATGACTGGAACAGTACAAATTGCAGTGCTTTGTTGTGGGTAGAATTACCTGTATTCTGCTAAACTGGGCAAGCCAGATATTTCTTTGCAGCTGTTTATTGATAGTGGTTGAAATACTGGATAAAGCTGTGCTTGTTGCTGTTTAGTTTCTCATATGGCGGTTTGTGTTCTGTGCTGAAAATTGTTAAACCCAAGAAGTTATTTGTCTCAGGAATTGAAACCCTAATTCTGCCACCCAGAATGGGCCATATTTGCCCCATCTCTCCAGTTTTATTTCACAGCTGCAGTGTAAGCTTTTGCTTCCTTATAAATTTATTATTTACCTGTGTTGCCGGAGCCCTCGTCTCACGTTATTTATCATATACAGCATCTATGATTATATTTCAACTTCACATTATTACTGGCAGATACGTCTGTTTGTTGTCACCTCCCTTTATTACACTTTGTACCAGGCAATTCATTTTTCCTGATCAAGGCAGGGTGTCAGCCGTGCAGGTTCTGTGATTTATTACTGGCCTTCAGTACTTTTTGTCTCGAGTCTCCAGCTGTTCTCCAGCTGTTATTTTAGCACACGCCTTTTGGAGGCTTTTATCTGTGCTGTAAGGCCTCTAATGTAACCCATCTCCATAATCCAGTGGGATTATGTTATGTACTGTGAACATTCCTGGTGATCTTTCTGCTCTGCTTTCTTTGTTTTGAACATTTATGCACCCTGGAGCAAATTTCTAGTAGTTCCTGCTTTGCTTAGTGGAAGCACCAAAAGAAACTGATTTTAATTCAGGTGGTTCAGAGGTCAGACAAAACAGCGACTACTGCTGCGTTATTATGGTGTGCCATACAAGAAAATATTAAGCAGTGAGCTTATCTGCCACCAGAGGAGCTTATGGCAGCTTCTTGCATAGCACTGAAGCCTGCAGCAGCTTGACAGCACTTGTGTAAGGACACATCAGTTGTTACAAACGTTACAGATGCATTTCCTTAAGCAGTAGTGCTGGGTTTGGGATGCACTCAGGTACCACAGCCTTCTCTCTTTCCCAGAGGTGGCCCAGCTGTCAAACCCCTGTGTGGGGTGGCCCTGCTCTGCCAGCACCTCCCTGCTGCAATATGCTGAGCCTCAGGTGGGGCTGCACAGGGTCAGTGTGTGCCTGCCCTTGGTCAGGGGTGCTGATGCCCAGGAGCCGGCTGCAAACACCTTAGGGAGCGTTTTGGAGAAAGGAAGTGTTGGCTAAGGCTGTTCTGCTGTGCTGCTTCTCAGCAAGCTGTTCCTGGCACGCTTCGTGAAGTAAACACAAATGTACCCAAACTTCGTTTTGTCTGCTTGTGATTTCAGCATTTGGGTTACATGGCTGGGTGCAGTAAGAAGGGATTTCTGTAAAGCCATCTATTCATTTCCGTAGCTTTTATTGTTCATAGCAGGAATGCAAATTGTTTTTAACTGAGCAGTCTTTAAGGAGCAGGAGTGACATTTGGCAGGTTGGTTTTGGACCCCTGAATTCCAGGAGCGCAGGGCCAGCGGGGTGCAGGCAGAGCTGTGCTCATGGTGCTGTGCCTGCAGCGCTGCCCTGTAGAAACCAGGGCAGAAGTGGATTCCCTCCCGTTTCTGCCAGGCAGTAAATGGTTACCGTGTCCCTCTGTGCCTATCAATACTTCGTGTGATACTTCGTATTCGACAAAGGCGTTCTCTATGGACTGTTGCGTGAGGTTCCTGCTGCTGGTTGCAATATTCCCTTTGGAGCAGCTCCCACTGAAGGGTTTGTTCTGCACCGGCACCCAGCCAGGTTCCCGTGGGTCACCAGCAGTGAATGAAGGCATCCTCACACTCGGATCCCATCGCTCCCACCAGCGCTGGGCAGCTCAGCCTCAGGGCGACCTGAGAGCTGCAGCTCAGCAGAGGATTTTGGTGCCCGTTCACTGAAACACTACCGTAAGGTTCATCTTCCCATCTGCCTTGCCAACCAGGGAAAATCTCGTGTTTGCAAAGAAGAAATTCATTACATTGAACGTCTTAAATTAGTGGGCGGGCCAGCCTGTAGTCTGACGCTAATTAATGATTTGGTGCTGTGACACAAAACAGCAGCTCTGGATATTGCCCAATATTTCATGCTAGGTTTTTTCTTTACCTCTAAGTACAAGGAAATATGTTCTGTGGAAACAATTCTGTTTTACCAGATTGGAATTGACTTGTGTATTAAACTTAGAAGGGGAATCTTTCTCGTGTTTTAATTATACAAAGGCAGGATGTCTGCAGCGCTGTCACATCGCGTTCTCCGCAATGGCTCATCTGCATCCTGTTTTACTAAATGGGAAG
Source organism: Tetrao urogallus (assembly GCF_951394365.1). Lineage (NCBI taxonomy): Eukaryota > Metazoa > Chordata > Aves > Galliformes > Phasianidae > Tetrao > Tetrao urogallus. Next base: position 726,661 of record NC_136818.1, read on the forward strand.
TAATTGAGCAGGGATTATCCACGGCACTGCAAACATAGGCGTTCCTTTGCTAAGCTATCTCCACAAAACCTTTTGGTGAATGAGCATAAAGTTTTGTAAAAGGACTGGGACTAAAATCCACAGCTGCTCTGCCAAGTGCTTAAAGCACATAGCTCTGCGTGTGCCTGCAAAGGCCTTGTCTGTGCAAACCGGGTCCTGAGGGATCGTTCTCTATAGATGAAGGTTTCTGTAGATTCTCCAGCTCTGGGGTTTCCTGTTTGCCAGCACTCTGAGAGCATTGTATTCTAAATGAGAACAGCTTGCCGAGCGCCGTGGTTTCGCGTTGGCTGAAAACAAATGAAGCCAACACGTTATGATAAATGTGCACTGAAATGTACGAGAGGCTGCTTTCCCATGGAATGCATCTGCAAAGGAATCTGATGTTTAGTGATGAGTTCCACACTGCACTGAAGCGAGCTGTAAATGTGTTTTGGTGAGATTCTGTGCAGCAACTTATGGACTTAGAATGAATCACAGAACTGCTGGGGTTGCAAAGGAGCACAATGCTCATCCAGTTCCAACTCCCTGCTGTGTGCAGGGTCACCAACCAGCAGCCCAGGCTGCCCAGAGCCACATCCAGCCTGGGGACATCTTAGAAAGCATATTGGAACGTTTGTCCAGGAATGAGTGGCAGCTTCAGGACGTTATTAACAAAGTGTGCCTGCGTTCGTAATAGCCAGCCAGTTCGTATGGTTTGAGGAAGGTCACATAAAATCCATAGAATTACAACATTCTGTACATCCCTGTGCTGGGACGGGCTGGGTTATGGTGGCGGTGTCTGCAGAGAGCCAGGGCTGCAGATCATGAGTTGCTCGTGGGGGATGGCACGTCCCTTGGGCAATGCTCTGCTCTGGTTTCACAGCGTTAGCGTGTCCTGAAAAGTCTTCCAAACTTCTTTTAAAGGATATCAGGGGGAATTTGCAAGAAAAACTGTATAAAATTTAGGTAACGTGCTGCCTATGGGATAAATCTACAAGACTTGTGTTGGTTTGCTAAGCTGAGAACGTCACATAAGGCACACAAGGAAACAAACTGCAGCCCATAAAGGAAGTTCTCTATAACAGGTAATTGTTTCCTTTCAGAATTAATTCAGTTCTGCCTTCTGCAACCCCCTGGGAAGGGGGTGGCCTGGCCACTGAGCTGCCTGGGGACAGGGGAGGGGCTGCCTGCACCTCACACTGAAAAATGCAGCACCAACCTGTATTCATATTTATAATGGCTATTAATTGCCTGGCTTATAACCCAATTTTCAAATCTCACCGGAGTGACCAGCTTAATTAATCAGGTTATAACTGCTCTGTGCTGAGAAAGATTAAATAGGGGGGAAGTAACTAAACTGAGCAGCAGGACAGGTCTCTGGTGCTGCAGGGTTTGTGGCCATGGTGGTGTGCAGTGCTGGGGCTCAGGAGGATGCTCAGAGGCACGATGGGATCTTGATACAAGGCCTCCAGAAACGGGCAGGCATCCTGCAGGATTCTCCTTCCCTGTGATAAAGGGGGCAGTCATATCTGTACAGTAAAATAATCAAATTCAAGTATCTGGGGTAAAGCAGTGCCTCTCCCTTTGCCTCTGAGTATTCAAAAATTAGGGTACGATTTGCTCTTACGAAAGCGCTTTTCAAATGCGTGTGATTCAGTTTCATTGAACTGCACTCGTTTCTGCACTCTGTACCCGAGAGCTGTGCTGTCTTCTTACATCAGGCTGCTGGTTTCCTCAATCTGAGATACTTTTGTGTGCTGGTAGAAACAAGCTATTAGGTTTATCACTGGCTTTTTGCCATAATTTTAAAAGTGACACATCTAATAGTAGGAAATGTGTCTCTTGGAAGTGCTATTTAATTCCAGCCACTCTGTTCCGACTCCTGCACAATGCACAGATGGTTATTCTTTGCTGTGCTACGCCAGAACAGGGCTTTCCATAGGCTGCCCACCCAGAGTACCAGGGTAGCCCTTGAGGCAAAGCACAGCACGTTCAAGAGCCTCGTTGCATTTAGCTGCTGAGGCCTAAGGTAATAAACCTCAGTGCCTGTAGGGTTTCTTGTACTTATTGTGGCTTCTGACCCCAAATGGCCTTTCTCCTTTCTGCTTTACCCCAAGTTTAATACACTGGAGAGGCCGTGCATTTCAAGGAGGGCTCCAAGCCTTGAGTTTGGCAGGTCTGTTATGCATGGTGCCAGCCCCCAGCAAGCACCTCCAGGGCACTGAGCAGCATCAGCAGGCTGATGGAGGCTTCTCTGATGGCCGCTGGGATGTGTGAGGCGCAGTGCTGCTGCCGTAGTTGGCTCTGACGGAGCGCGGCGTGTGCTGCCGGGGTGTCCTCAGCTGTCCTCATGTGGAATGAGGTGAAATAACCGGATAGGGAGAGCCATGTGTGGGATACAATGACAAAACTGTAGAGGAGTTAAGAGAATTACCACGGTGTGCGCTTTCAAATTGGCTATGGGTTCTGACAGCTCCCTTTGGAGCATTGCTAACCAGCTCTGTGTTACTGCCCGGCTCCGTCCCTCCCAGAGGCTGCCGCCAGCTCCCTCCTGCCGTGTGCCTCCCTCAGGGCAGGCAATGCCATCTACTCAACTTCTGCCAGGCTCTCAAAGGACGTGATTCAGGTAGAACACAGTGCCACACTGCAGTGTTTGCATTTCAGTATTCATAGGAGGACTCGGAGAACTTGTTTCCTGTTGTGAACTATGAAATATCCCTGCAGAGGGATAATAATAATATACAGTTGCTGAAATATCCCTGCAGTGCCTCCTTAGGTTTTACTGTGGAAATTGCAGTTAAAAAAACGACGACGAAGACAAAAAAAAAAAAGCAGAAACAGAATGAATCAGCCAGCAAAGATATTTCTGTGATGCCAACATGGAACGTTTCCCATTTTCATTCTATTAGCAGAAGAATGTAAAAATGTGATATTACACATAAAAAAAAAATAGAGATCACTTCCTGACTGTGCCGTGTGACAGTGCTTGGTGGCAGTGCACAGCCTGTGGGGCTGGGCTGGCAGCTCTGGGCAGGCAGTGCTCACATCTCGTCAGGAAATCTTCCTCAACCCCTCATTTTTGTCTCTTAGGCACCGTTTTCCATGCTCACAGGCTGAGCTGTGGGGGCTGCAGCCACCTGTGGGATGCTGTGGAGTTGTGCTGAGACCACAAGTGCAGGAGCTCCTCAGAAGCAACTTAACCGGAGCATCATGAGCTGTGGTTTTCTCACGTGTGTACAAACTGTGAAGAAAGTGGGATGGAACAACAGAATTCAACAACAGCAAAGTCAGACAAGTTTATTGTATCTGTTGCTCCCATAGCAAAGCTTTGCTCATGTAAAAGCAGTATATTTGGGACATAAATAGCATGCTCTGACGGGGATATGGTGCCTATACAAATGTGGAGTGCATTCGATTACAGCAAAATTTGTTAGTGTGCATCTTACAGCATTCCTGCACACGTGCAGAGGTGATGCAGAACTGGTTTCAAATCCTGCAGAAAGGCAGCTCTGCTCCAGAGGAAGGGAGGAGGGACTGTGCAAAGACAGGGGGAGAAGGCAGTGAGAGAGGCTGAGTGTGGGGCAGGCTCCTTTGGGCTGGAACCTTCCAGCACCTGTTGCCCTCCTGCTGCCTGCTCAGCCTCACTGTCCTGGTATTGTCTGCTGGCTGTTTTTGGAGGGAATGTTGTTAAAACTCCCCTGTGTGGGTCGTGGTGACCATCGGTATTTGCTTGGGAAGGGAAGATTCCCATGAAAATGAGAAAAATGTCTTCAGCGTGCCATATCCTAAAGCTTTTTGAGGAGAAAAATCCCATTTTTATGATGGTTTAATTGTTCACAAACTGGCTGTTTGTGAAAAGGTAATTCAGCATCGGGAATGACTAATGGGAGTGAATTGCCGTGCTGAGCACAGAGCAGTTATTTTCCATGGTTACACGGGGAGATGCAGAAAGGTGTAATTATTCTGAGAGGTGCTGCAGACCCTGTTTACTTTTCATTCTTATCGTCTTTCAAATGTGCTTTTTCCATCTTCATACAAACAAAGAACAATTAAGGCTATTTATCCAATTTTGGTGACTGTGTGTGGAATGAAAGGCCTGGGCTGGCGGCTGGGCTGTGCTGTGCTGGAGGGGGGGTGGCTGGATGGAGTGCTGGGAGAGCTCAGAGCCTCGGTGGGGGGGAAGGAGGGGGGCATCTGGGGTGTTTGAGATGAGCATCAGGAGGGAAAGCATCTCAGTGCATCTGAGCACACCGATACAAACACAGCGAATTAGCTCCTAATTGCTGTTGTAAATGATGACAAGGTGTTTTGTTTTTTTTCTTGGGTGCTTTCACAAGTTATTCTAAGGGTTACGGACCACCAGCTTGGGTCCTGGTATGCGTTCAGGGTCCATTCTGGTGTCCAGCTCTTCTATAAGGAGGCTTTGTGCCTCCTGCTGTTCCTCACAGCTCCAGCTCAGGACAAAGCAGCATTCCTGCTCTTACCTGCCTCCCTGCCCTCCCCTTCTCCTGTTCTACCATCCCTGAGTGCATGGCCAGGCTGCTGGGGAAGGCCTTGCGCCCATGAGGTACCACACAGCTCTGACCAGTCTCACTGAACTACAGAAACAAAGGGATATTTTAGGTTTGATCGGTCCCAGTAAATAAACAGAAACCAAAGGATGCTTTTTTTTTTTCCTGAAAGAATTCATTTCATGCCGTAGTAGCGGGTTAGGTAACACTTCAAAGGAGTGCTCTCTTGGGTGCCCCTTCTCGCCTGCATTGAGCCTGTGGCAGTGAGCAGAAGGGAGAAAAGGAGGAGGAATTTGTCACAAAAACAGAAGCTTTTTGTCACCGACTTCTCTGCAGCCGACAGGGAGGTGATGGCCAACACAGTCAGTACTTTGCTTTTTCACAGGCGCCAAGGCCATTCCTGTTACAAAATGTTTGGAGACAGAATTAAGTAAAATAATGGAATGGTTTGTGGCTTTTGCTTCTCTTTCATCTTTAAGAGGTTTTGTTTTAATATTTAACACTATTTTAATATTTAATACTAGTAGAGTTTTTACACAAGCTTGTTATTCTGGACCCTTGGGTGTGATGCCAGGGAACTGCCTAGCTATAGGATTATTAAAACACTTGATAAATGGTTCTCTGGCTAGTCAATAGCGTGCCTGGCTGTGAACAAAGCAAGTCAGACAATCGGATATCTGCTGTTGCTTTGCAGACAGTGACCGATTGGCCGGGCATTGCATGCACACATCGGCGCTGCTCTGCTCCTGCTCTTCAAAAGCCAGCAACAAAACACGCTTCCCTCTAAGAGCTGTAGGTGTGTGTGGCTATTGTCTGCCTGCAAGGTTATGGGAACTTGTTCTCCCAAAGGTTTTCTGATCTTCCCGAGCAAAACTCAGACCTGCACGTGGTTTTACCAGTTGTTCGTTGGCTTAAAAAAACAAATTCGTTATCAAACACCCCCCCCCCAGCAACCAAATTTGAGTGACAAGACTAAATGAATCATTAGCAGCTATTGCTGTGTTACTCCGAGTATTCACTGAAGCCGTGAGAAATGGTTCTTTGGAACTAAACTTTGCTCAGCTGAGATGCTGCAGTTATTCTGTGGTGGTAAAATTACAGATGAAAGCAACTGCGCATTCAAGAAATGGAATTTGAAGCCGCCTTGGCTTTACCTGAGCAATGGTTTATATCAGGTTATCTTTGGAGCAATGGGCACGGTTTGGGGTTTGTGGATTTAGTGGAGATTTTTGTAAGGCAGGAATGAACACCCCTGCTGCCCATTTTCTCCTTGCTGATGATGACATTGCATTTTGTAAACTTGTGCGGAACGCGGAGAAAGGGAATTTATCACATAAAAGCCAACAACAAAACTCAACCCAGACAATGTCAAGGTTCTACGCGTTCCACAGATAGTCACACTTTCTCGTTTCACTGCTTGTATTTGGGTCACTGAGATGCTGAATATACACAGACCATTTGTTTGAAAGACAGCACGTGGGCAGGCTGTAGGTTTCAGCATCCATATTCTCTCTTCTCCTATCACCAATAACGTAAGGCAAGAAAAATTCTGACTCTCCTTCAGCCACGTCAGCAGCAGCAGATGGCACAAGGTGTTCTGCTCACCCAGAGCTCCGGGCTGTCCCTGGCTCTTTTCCCACACAGGAGCTCCATGAGCTGCTGTTGTAGCTTCTCCACCAACTTCCTCGTTCCCTTTTTTCTATTTCATTTGAAGAAGTGAGCGATTGCTCCCTTCTGAGGGATGCTTTCTGAAAATCTGCCTTTCAGGACGTGGAATACGTTTGTTGATTTTATTATTTCATGTTTGGTGAAACCAGCCAAGAGCCAATGAGGGCTCATCACGCTTCCCATCATAACGTGCCTTGCCCATGGGGTGGCATTTCCATAGTGGGTGTGCATGATGCTTGCAGACTCAAGCATGTTTCTGCTTATTTCTGTGATAGAACACAGCATTTGAAAACATGTGATATCAAACTCATCATAGAATCATAGACTTGCTTGGGTTGGAAAAGACCTTAAAGATCATCCTGTCCAACCACAATCCAACCATCCTGCCCTAACTTTAACAGCCCTCCGATAAATCACGTCCCCAGGCACCACATCCAAATGGTTTTTAAACACATCCAGGGATGGTGACTCAACCTCCTCCCTGGGCAGCCCGTTGCAGTGCTTAACAACCCTTTCTGTACAGAAGTTTTTCCTGATATCCAATCTAACCCTCCCTTGGTGCAACATGAGCCCATTTCCCCTCATCCAGCCACCACTTTGCAGCACATAAAAGATGCTTTTTTCTCCCATGCTGGACCATCTTTGGGTTTTTTTTGTGACTGTCCTGGTGTTATTACTTTTCACTATTTCAGCTATTAAGTAATAGTTTGTCTTGTGCTAACTGAATTAATTGCATGTGGTTGTGTTGCTTCATATGCTGCCCCTCATCTAGCATAGGAAAGCCCTGATCCATTTGACTGTAATTTGCTGTGAGAAACCCCAGGACTCAACTGCAGCCAACATTTTTAGCCTCAACTCATCCTGTAGCTCAAGCATATATTCTTTGTGAGTCCTTCCAATGTTGTTAGAATTCCTCTTGGTGTCTGTTCCTGGCCTTAATTTTGGTAAGTTCTTCTTTGTGAGAATGGCAGTTGTTAATGATTCTCCTGAAAGTTTTTGGCACCAGGTAGAAGCTGATAACAGCTACTCCCCATAGCTTTCATAAGCCATTGCATGTCCTCCTTGCCTCTCTTCTCCCAAATACAACACAGTTTTCCCACTTCTCCTGTAAAACGCTGTTCCTAAATCATGCTTCCAGTCAATTAAATTCATTAATTAAAGAAAGATAAAGATCAGTGAGTAAAGACTGAGCTAATATATGCTTAATGCATTGTTATATCATGCTTTGTCAAACATACTGGTAATTGCTCATTTAATTTATTCATTTCAGCATTACTGATTTAAGCATCTTTCTGGACTTTTTGGAGTCAGCTGTCACTTCTTCATGTCTGCTGGCTGCATATCAAAATGTCGGTTTATTCTGCACAATACATTATCTATGACTTCAGTCTCCTTAAAACCTCTAATTGATGTGACAGTTTTCACAAAAATTTAGTCGTAATCTGAGAATTATTCCAATTCTGATATGAAAAGGCAGCTCGGTTTGCTTGGAGGTTTTATTTTTATGTCACCTTTGCATAATTGCAATGTCACGGGGACCGTTCCCCTCTCAGCTCCTTCACCTCTCAAAGCAGTGCTGGAGATAGTCACAGCTTCTATGTATGAGGTCGAGTTGTGCAGTCCTTCACACAGCTTCTCCTGGCACGCCACATCAAGTCACTTGCTTCCTCTGCTTGTCATCTGTGTGCAGGGAAACGTGAATCGTCATCCTGCAAAAGGACCTGGTAGTCTTCAGCAGCTCCCACTGACTCCAAAGAGGCCGTTAGTCTCAGTGGCTCTGGGTGCGTGGATGTGGAGGGGAGAAATAGAATGCTGTGGAAAGGATCGGAACCCTCACAAGTAAACCGAACTGCACTGGCAACTGTTGAATAGCAACGACTTGAAAAATGTCATTAAAATACATAATTTGGGGAAATATTTGCCTGGTGCTCAAAGAAGGTGTCCTGCTGAGCGCAATTAGCTCAAATGCCAAATCGGGTCCCATCTTGGGAAAAAGTCTAACAAAAGCCTCATCCTCAACGAAAGACTATTCTGAGAATGTTAAAACAATTATTCTTTCAGAAGAGAAAACAAAACGGATGAAGTATTTGGTAAAATGTCAATTTCTTAAAGGTCTTGAGACAAATCAATCATTGGAGAGCAGTGAGTGCAGGCTTTGGAGCCAATGATGAGATTTGGAAAGCAAGTTTGTAGCACAGTGTGCTCAGTGATGTGTTTGTAAGGTTTCTAAATGGATTTCATTCCAAATATTTAGCAGTAGTTTATGGTTCCAGTGTGTGTGCATATATGTGTGGCTATACCTATATAGATATCAATGCAAGTATTATTTTACAGCTGCTCATAGAGGCCTTTTATGTAACGAGAGCTCAGATCGTCATATGGTCTTTGACTTCGGAGCTTTTTATCAACAAGTTTAGGCTTTTTAAACAAAGAAAACAGTGGGAAGGGTGCAACTGGTACCAATGAGAGCAGTGTCTTAGCTCAGAAAAACACGTAGGATGGAAATAGGAGATCAGCATCAGTGGAAGATGGAGGGACCGCTCCCTCAGCTCAGCGCATCTGTCTGAGGTGAGCACCATTCAGGTGGTACAGCTCTGCTGCCAAGGTCCTGCTGTTCACTCTGAGTGTTGGGCTGTGAGTTGTATGTCACTGAAATGCCACTTGGACTGAGGGCTGGAAGCTGCAATGGCACGCTGTCCTCCTGGAGCTGTCACAGGGTTCTGCAAATTGGAACAGGCTGCCCAAGGAGGCTGTGGATGCCCCCTCCCTGCAGGCGTTCAAGGCCAGGCTGGATGTGGCTCTGGGCAGCCTGGTTGGGACCCTGCACACAGCAGAGGGTTGGAACAAAATGAGCATTCTGGTGCTTTTCAATCCAGGCCATTCTGTTATTCTGTGAAATTCTGCAACCGTTTTGATCCACCTCCGCCAGGTTTGCATAGTTTGTTTGATCACGTAAAGGATGGACATGGTACCTCTCAACCTTTATTTTCATGGTGGATTACTCTGAGGGCTGCCTCAGCACTCAAGGCTCCAATTCGAGGGTATTTTCCTTTTCTACCTCTGACCCTTTTATTTTTTTTCTATTCATCCAAAGCATCATTATTCGATTGCTGCTTTTAAGAATAGATATTAAACTCCCCCTGGAAATGTAAGAGCATTCAAAAATCATCTTAGAAATGTGCATACTTTGTTCTCTCATCTGCAAACACAATGTGTCATTTTGTTCTAATTCTCACTTCACTCCTACTAGGGAGCAACTGAAGTACGACAGCTCTGTGTTGCTATCAGTTTCACCCACACTGGGTGCAAAGCCTTGCAGGAGCTGTTGTAGCAGACAGAGGGGCTGCAGGAGCTGTGTGCATCCTCTGTGCAGTTCTTGGTCACAGCACAGCCTGCAGAGACCACTGCCTGCTGTTGAGTGGCCTTTCTGTTGTCACACAAAGCAATTCTATACAAGTGAGACTGTCTATTCTGTTCCAATAAACTTGGTTTTTAAACAATGGTTTTGAAAGTTTTCAGAACTTCAGGCTGGATTTCCTCAGCCATGAGCCTTATAGCAAACCTATGTACCTTTCAGATAGGTTCATGTTTTGTGCTGAGGGAAAAATAGATAGTATAAACCTTACTAAACTAAATTATTAAAGCCACTCGTTTTAGAAATAACGTGAAATTGTAGAGACCCTTTCGTTTGAGCTAATCTAGTGACAATAATATGTGGAGTAATTAATCATGAAGGATATCAAGAGCTTTGTTAGCAGTAGTGATGGTACAGCTAAGATAACTCAGGTATTTTGAGTTTCATTTTAGACTGTTTATCTCCAAACTCTAAAAATGCCAGAAAAAAGCAGCCTCCTTTTTCCTAGAGTTGGAGTCCAAGCAATACTTTTTCAAATGCATCAGTATTCTAATGGCTGAGTGGGGCAAGGGCAAGCAAAACAAAGAGAAATACAGTAGTGAAATTTCACACAGTGCTGGGGCTGGGCTAAAAGTAAATGAGTGACGTTCTGACTTGCGTGATTGGATGCTTGCACACTTCTTACCTACTTTGGGTTTTTGTGGCCTCTGTGGGAATCAGGAAGGCTGCAGCCATTCTCCTCATTTGGTGGCACCTCCATCTGCTTGCAGGAGCGTGTCCTGGTTGCATCCATGCAGCGCCGTTGGTGCCGGCACACAGAACGCACAACACCGGTCTGACAGCCCTGGCTCTGACTTTTATCCACAGCCGTGTGCCCTTTGCTTCCATCCCTTACAGCAGAGAAATTTCGGGTTTGTAATCCGCATGCAGAGCCCCAGAAGGAGACATCTTCAGGCAGAGCAGTCGTGTTGCTGCAGAGGTGTGGCAAAGCCTGGCCCATTAGTATGGCACTGCAGCAGCCTGAGACGCTCCGCTAACCTGCCCCAATTGTCGGTAATTACTGCTCTTCTGATTCATTTACTGATATTGGATTTATAAGACAGTTTGTCTATGGTTCCTATAATGAATTGTAAAGCGATGCCAATGCCTTTTGAAAAAGATGTGAGGTTACTAATTATATTTAGCCAGCGAATTGAAATTGCTAGTGTGTGTGTTTGGGAGCATTCTGGCAAGTTGCTTATTTGTGAGTAACAAGAAATGTGTATTACTGGATTATTATTATTTTTTTTTAATTACTTCATTACAAAGAGAAGTTGTTATAGGATGAAGTTGTAGTTAGGTCGGAAAGAAATGAACACGACAGCCTCGCTGCAAGCACGGCGATAGGTATAGATTAGAGGAAATGAAAAATGATAGGATGCAGAGTAGCAATTCAACTTTTGACAGTTTTTATAATAAAAAATCAGCTCATCTTACATTGAAAATCTCTGGTAAAATTTTTATAAGGTCTGGAAGGAAACCGAGCGGCATCCTGAAAAAGAACGGGAGGTTCCAGCTGTTGTGGATGAGTGCAGCCATGCCCTGAGGGCTGGGTGCAGGGCCTGCATGCCCTGCCGAGCTGGCAATCTTGCAGTGAGCAGAGTGCTGGAAGTGGTGCCCTAGGTGAGGATGGATGGCACAGGGCTCAGCCTGCAGAGATGCACACAGAGAGCTGCTCTTGGGGCTGCTGTCGTTCTCCCTGAAATTAATGCTGGGACCACAGGCAGCCACAGGCATGGGGACCGTGAGCATTGGCCCTGCAGGCAGTGAGAGCTCGGGCACAGCACTCCCAAGCAGCGGTGCTGCGTTGTAGGTTGACTTCCATAGGTAATTTCCAAGGTGTGTTTGGATGAAGCTGTTCAGCGCTGATCAAAGAGAACCTGGTAGAATTTTGCTGCTGTGGATGGGGTGGTAAGTCCATCTTACGTGCTACACGGAACAGTTCTCCTGCAGACCATGGGATTCAGCCATCAGCATCACAAAGCAGAATAGCTTGCACCACTTTGAACCTTGCACTTAGCTTTGGTTCACTCGTAACCTGAAAGTGATTGAGGAGTGCATTGTGTGGTTTGAAATATTTGCTGAGTTATCCGCATGGTGACATTATGATCAAAGCATAATGGGGAAGTGAAGAGTTAATCCAAATATACAAAATCACATACACTTGGCTAGATTGTGTTGTGCGTCGTTAGGTAATAACCTTCAGTATTACAGCTATTAGATGCTGCCCAAAGTGTTTACTACCACCGCCTTGTAAAAGAATTGCTGCTGATTGAAAGCACGTCAGCTTTGTGTTACCTGGGAACAACAGAAAGCTGCACAGCAGAGAGCAGGGTTTGGGCCCAGCACAGCTCTTCCTTCTGGAGCTCAGCTCCACAACCCTGTGCTCACCGTGCCGCCCTGCAGGCTCCCAGGGCTGTAACAGAAGCTCATTTCTTACACCTTTAAAATGAATCGCAATCCTTTCATCTCTGTACTGCCCTTAGATAGATCTGATAGTTCAAAAATACCTGAAATTATTCTCATTCTTACAAAGGCACAAGAATTTTAGGTTTGTTTTGTTCTCCTGTGGCTCCTTTAGCAGTGTCCTTTGAGTGGTGCAGTGAATGGCACCTTCCAAAGTGAAGGTCTGATTGGAAACGTGAGCTCGCCATGAACTTGCTCAAGGCTTTGCAAAAGGAAAAGTCTGATTTAATTCTGTGCCCAACCATCAGTCTGCAAACTGGAAACACACGAAGGGATTGTTGGGGGGCAGAACCTGGGGTGCTTCATGAGGGATGGAGGTGATGGCAGCGGGCTGCGGTGGGACCTGCGTGCCCCCCCTGCTCTGTGGGCGTGGGTGGGCGCCCTATGGGTGACAGGTAACAGGCACACAGCAGGACATGGTGCTCAGGGCTGCACTCAGTGGCATGGCTGTTCCATTCAGAAGGCTGAGCCCCAAACCCTGCCAGCATCCGCCTGCAGTTCATTAGCAGCCATGTAAATGTAACTTGATTGCTTTTGGTGAGTTTCGGTGCCAGAACATGCTTAGAGCCGGCCCAAGCATGGGGCCATTATGCTAATAACATACATTAGAAACTAATTTGAAAAACAAATAATATATTATTGACCGTCCCATGGCACTTAAGCCTGGATTTGATCTCTTCCTTATCTTGCTGAGGGACTGATGAGGCTGTTTGCTCTGGGCCGCACAAACGTTGGCTTTCTCTGTTCTGGGGACTGCAGGAGACGATCCGCTCATGTGTGGCTGTGTGCAGAGCTGGCTCATGTCTCAGTGCCTGCATGCCAGCACTCCTCATACTGCACATCTCCTTCATTGGGATAATATTTAAGTTAAATTAGAGAATAATAAATTAGCCTTCATACTTGATCTCAAGAGTGAGGATCAGCCAATTAGTGGACAGGATTGTCAGCGTAATCCTCCCAGAGCCACTGTGTCTGTAGTTCCAAGTGAGTGAGCTCTGAAGGTCTGTCCCTGCTGCACTGTATTGTTTATTGCATTTCTTTTTGTGGTGAATAATTGTTAGTATTTATCGTAGCTATTTACTTGTACTGTGTAGGGCTGTGCAGGCATTCACTCATCACTTCCACTGGGCAGCACTGCCCGTGTTTGGAGTACAGCCAAGCACTGCCTACGTCTGGAGTACAGCCAAGCATCCCCCATTCCTGTCATGGTGGCCAGAAGGAATTCCAAGCAGTTTCTTTCTCAGGTACTTCTTGAAATGCGAGTTCACAGCTTTCTCGCATCTGTCCTGTTTTGCAGAAGCTGATGCCCTGCAAAGCTGGGCCCTGCAGTGGGGCTTTGCACTGCTTGCTGTTGCTCCAGCCTCATGACACCAAGGGAAGAAGTTTTGGAGCCTGGTGCACAGCACTGCTGCTAAAGACAGGAGCTCAGGGCTTCTGCTTGTCTGCATGTTAATACAAGGGGAAGACAGGCTGTCGAAGGGAAGAATTAAAAACAACTGTTGATGATCTTCGTTAGCAAATGAAGCGTGTTGCTTTCTGTCAGATCTCCTTGTTCTGCAGACTTCCAGGGATGTGTTGGATCGTTGGGACAGCAAGCAGGAAGGCTGTGAGGGCTGCAGGCAGCAGTGTGGCCCTGTGCTGCCTCCACTGCTCTCCTTGTGTTTACAGGATGGAAACCTGAAGGGCTGATGCTTTGGGCAGTGAGGATTTGTGTTGTGTGTGGGCACAGATGCGGATTCTTAAAACACAGAACCATAAAATCATAGAATTATTCAGGTTGAAAAAGCCCTCTGAGCTCCCCCAGTTCCTCCCACTGTGCCCAATGCCCACATCCCTCATTGCCACTGAGGGCTGCTGACCCCATCACTCCCTGAGCAGCTGAACAGTGCTGGCTGCTCTTTGGAGCCTTACTTGTGGTTCTTGCTCAATAGCATAACTGCAGCTTGTGATTAAAATGTTGGGTCCGTGCTGTCAGAATACTCTTTCCAGTCACTACAAGATATAAAATAGTCACTGCTATTTTTTATCTGTAAAAATTCTTCATTTTATTTTTTTCCAGGAACAGGACCAAATGAATACTCTTTGCACAGGACATTTGCTTGTATGTTGGCACGTTTTTGCTGGTACAGTATTTGCTAAATGTTTCCAAAGAGCCAGCTGTGGTTGTTCTGGCAATGTGTTAATCTCTTTAGCAAATCGATTTATTTTATTATAATGAAATTACTTAACTCTGAGCCTTGCAGGCCTTGCAGTGTTACTCTGTGGTAACTGACTGGTGATGAATGCAGCCCGGTAGCCCTGGGCTGGAGGTGGTGCTGCCTGCACTGCGCACAGTGTTGGCATCTCATATTTGTTTCTTACCAGCATTACATGGGTGTTAGCAAAGAACTGTCTGAAAGTTCTATGCCCTGGAAGTAATTTGCGTATAGAACCATTATCACTGTTTAGAAAATCAAAGGTGTAACAGTGTGAGAAGAAAAAACAAACAAATCAGAAGTATGAAGTTGTGCTTAATGGAAATCGTTGGCGCATTTTGGAGTGATGGGCTTCTTCTTGCCTTCTGCATTTCCCTACAAGACCAGAACAGCGTGAGGCATTTGTGTTCCACAGCTCTGCAGGTGTCAAACCTGAGCGGTGCCCACAGCTCACCATTGGAGCAAAGCCCATCTGCTGTGACACGTTTGTATGGGTGTGGGTGAGCAGGCAGCATATCGCTTGGGTCGCGTCTTAACTCTTTAGCTTAGCACATTTCTCAAGTCATCTCCTGCTGCTGGGATTTATAACTTAAGAAGGTTCAGTGGAACCTGTGTTTAAATAGAAAATACACAGCTAACAGCTGCTGGAACTGTAACCTTTCTTCTCCTGTGCTGCTCCTTTTCACCTTTTGTTTTGAGATGCTCCCATTCAGAATGGTTTGCGTTCAGTCTCCTCCCCTTGCTCTAACAGTGTCAGTAACCTGGGCTGATACTCGCTGTCCTTTTCCTCCTGTTTAGATTCTAAACTACAAGAAAAACACTTTTCAATTCAGTATGATGTTTTACATCTTGCAGAGTAACCCTGGCTGCAGTTTTTTGGGCAGTGAGGACACATGAGCATCGTATGAGTTAGTGGTGCTCAGCCTGCTTTAGCAGGGTGCAGGGAGGGCTGGCGGTTCTGTTCATCCCCAGGCAGGGACAGCCCTGTGCATCCGAAATGCACCACTGCTGGTAGCTCCAGCCATTACCTGCACACGAGTGATTAATCATTAGGTCCATGGGGCCTCAGTGGAGGCTTGTTCTGTGCCTCTTCATATCACTTTGTGCTCATCATAGCTTGCTGCCGCCAGGCATGCTGCAGGGCTGGTGTTGAGCGTTGTGTTGTGTATCCTTGGCTTTGTGTTTAACAGGCTTTGATGGACTTCTCTTCCATTAATTTGTCTAATTGCCTTTCGAATCCATTTGTGTGTTTGGCTTCCCCAGCATCCTGTGGTAATGAGTTCCGCAGTTTAATTATATACGATGTGAAAAATACTTTCTTTTGTGTGCTTTGCACCTACTATCTAATTCTTTTCTGACAGCCCTTTGTTCCTGGGCTCCGAGGAGCAACAAATAGCTGTTCACCACTCCTCACTTCTGCTGGCACACGTGGTTTCCTGCACACCTTCTCCAGGCTGAAGCGTGCTGCGTTTCCCCTTCCTCTGAGCAGAATGCTTCCAGGCAGTTCACCGTCCTTGGTGCAGCTCTCATACCTTCCTGGGTCTCCTAAATCCCATGCTGTCACCCCCGACGGTGCTGTGCAGTGGTGTGGGGTGGTTTGGAGCAGCTCCTGCCCAGCTCTGTGCTGCCCTGTGCCCACTGAGCTCTGCCCTGATGCGTGGAGCTGCATCTGCACATAGGCAAAAGGACTGCTCTCTTTGTCATGAGGAGTACAAGGAATGCCATTAGTTTAGCAGAAATTGATCACTTCAGATGGCAAAGAAATTCAGATCAGGGTTCCTGCAAGGATTGGATGTTACCCTTTACGTGCAGCAGCTGTAGACCACTAAGCATCCCAGTATGGAGGTGCTGTGCACCTTGCAGACCGTTAGGTGCAGAGAGGAGGGGCACACTTACAGCTGACAGATGCCACAGGAAGATCACAGGGAGCCCCAGTGGCTCCTGCTTCCCTGCACGGCTCTGCAACCCTGGGCAGCTGGCTGGGGTGGTGCAGGAGCGGAACCCTCACGTTTCCCAGCCAGGCCTCAGTGTCCGGGAAAGGCTTTCAGCACAGTGACATTCAGCCCTATTTTCTGAGAGGTGCCAACGTTTCTGTATGCTCCTTTCACTTGATGAACTTTCTGCGTAACGGTAATTCTGAGTTTGGCTGAAAACTCTCATCAGGTTAATGACTCACCGAGAGCTGCATGTTTACCTGCAATTCGTTATTTCAACTCGAGTGCCTTTTAGCTCATTTCTTCTTCTACTTTTTTCCTTTCACTCATCTCATGCATCTGCAGATGTTCTCCGTTCCCCTCCCTGTCCCAGCCCATCCCCACCATGCCCGCTGAGCCGTGTGCCACATCTCCATGTTTTCCTACTTACAGGCTTAGGATTTTCCTACTTAAAATATAGGAGATGTTTCCTTGCCCTGCTCCCACAGAGGGACAGAGTGTCCTTCTGCACTGCTCTTAATCTCTATTTTAATCCTTGGTTACAGCATGATCCTAATGAGATCAGAGACTTGAGATGGTTTTATGCTACATTATTTAACATACAAGGCAACTTCTGTAACCATGGTTTCCTCTGGGTGCCTTTTTCACCGGAGCTGGAGCTGCTTCAACAGGGATAAATACATTTGTCAGGACATTCTGATAAAGTCTGAATCCGATCTTGCTTGTATTGGTGCAAAAGCAGCCAATTTCTATTTAAATAGCCCATAGGATGTCTGCACCCTGGTGCCATTTGCAGCAGTTGGGTCCACAATGAGGGCACAGGCACTGCAGCCCCACGCTTTGTGCTTCTGCCCCAGGCTGCTCCTTCTCTGGGGACTGTGCTCTGCATCTTCCCCCTGCTGCTTAATGCACCTGCCAGCTTCACATTTAGTGCAGGTTTTTGCAATCATGAACCATAGTTTTGCAGCCACTTCTGGGCAATACAAAATCACCTTGTTTTGCTTTGCTGTGGCAGAGAAGAAAAGCACTTCAACATCTTCCATTCCAAATTTGAGATCAAGACATACAGAAGAGTACTTTACATGGGGCTTAGATGTTTGCATACAGTTTGTATGGCATAACACAGTGCCTGATTTCAGAGAGATCTGCAGTGCATCTTCAGCTAGGGAAAGAAACACTGGTGAAAATGGTGACACCAAAAGCAACTGCCCACCCACCAACTGAATCATAGAATGGAATCATAGAATGGTTAGGATTGGAAGGGACCTTTAAGATCATCCATTCTCAGTCCTCTGCTGTAGGCAGGGACACCTTCCTCTAAACCAGGTTGCTCACAGACCCATCCAGCCTGGCCTTGAATGATTTCAAAGAGCTCTGGAAACAAGGCTGTGTCACCTGGGAAGAGTACAGGGATGCTGTCCGGACTTGCAGACGTGGGATCAGGGAAGCCAAGGCGCAGGCAGAACTGAACTTGGCAAGGGATGTGAAAAACAATAAGAAAACCTTCTACAGGTACATTGGCCAGAAGAGACAGGCCAAAACGGGTGTACCTACTTTGGTAAATTTAAAAGGAGAACTGGCTTCAACAGATGAAGAAAAAGCTGAGGTGCTGAATGAATTCTTCACCTCGGTCTTCACTGGTGGCCAGGATTCTAGTCTTTTTCACGTCCCTGAGCCCTGCATCCCCAAACCTCTATGTGGGGACCAAGGAGGTAAATCCCTCCCCACTGTAAGGGCAGAGCAAGTCCGACAGTGCCTCCTTAGACTGAATGAATATAAGTCTATGGGGCCGGATGGCGTGCATCCCAGGGTCCTGAAGGAGCTGGCTGAGGTGGTTGCCGAGCCGCTCTCCATCATATTTGAGAAGTCGTGGCTGTCAGGTGAGGTCCCGGACGACTGGAGGAAGGGTCACGTCACTCCCATATACAAGAAGGGGAGCAGGGAGGACCCGGGGAACTACAGGCCGGTGAGTCTCACCTCCGTGCCTGGGAAAATCATGGAACAGATCCTCCTGGACAACATGCTCGATCACATAAAGAATGAGCATGTGATCCGAGACAGCCAGCACGGCTTCACCAAAGGAAGGTCATGCCTAACTAATCTTGTGGCCTTCTATGATGGAGTGACGGCATTGGTGGACGAAGGGAAGGCGACCGATGTCATTTTCCTGGACCTGAGCAAGGCCTTTGACATGGTCCCCCACCACATCCTCATCTCCAAATTGGAGGGAAGTGGATTTGATGGGTGGACGACCCGATGGATAAGCAATTGGTTGAAAGGCCGCAGACAGAGGGTGATGGTCAATGGCTCTATGTCCAGGTGGAGGCCGGTAACAAGTGGTGTCCCCCAAGGGTCTGTCTTGGGACCGGTGCTCTTTAACATCTTTATCAATGACATCGATGAGGGAATTGAGTGCACCCTCAGCAAGTTTGCTGACGACACCAAGCTGAGTGGTGCGGTTGATACGGTGGAAGGAAGGGATGCCATTCAGAGGGACCTCGACAGGCTGGAAAGCTGGGCTCGGGTGAACCTAATGAGGTTCAACACGGCAAAGTGCAAGGTTTTGCATTTGGGCCGGAAGAACCCCAGGCACCCGTACAAGCTGGGAGGAGTGGTCCTTGAGAGCAGCTCGGCAGAGAAGGACCTGGGGGTCCTGATGGACGAGAGACTCAACATGAACCAGCAGTGCGCTCTGGCAGCTCGAAAGGCAAATGGGATCCTGGGCTCCATCAGGAGAGGGGTGGTCAGCAGGGACAGGGAAGTGATTGTCCCTCTCTACTCGGCTCTTGTGAGGCCCCATCTGGAGTACTGTGTCCAGGTGTGGAGCCCTCAGTACAAGAAAGACATGGAGATTTTGGAAAGGGTCCAGAGGAGGGCGACTAAGATGATCAGGGGGCTGGAGCACCTCCCCTATGAGGACAGGCTGAGGGAGTTGGGCTTGTTCAGCCTGGAGAAGAGAAGGCTGCGGGGCGACCTCATTGCAGCCTATCAATACCTGAAGGGAACCTACACCCAGGAGGGGAGTAAACTCTTCATAAGGGCTGACAATAGCAGGACTAGGGGAAATGGATCCAAGTTGAAGGAGGGAAGATTTAGGTTGGATGTTAGGGGGAAGTTCTTTACGAGGAGAGTGGTTAGGCCCTGGAACGGGCTGCCCAGGGAGGTTGTGGATGCCCCGTCCTTGGACATGTTCAAGGCCAGGTTGGACGGGGTCCTGGGCAACCTGATCTAAATGTGTATGTTTGGTGGCCCTGCTAGGCAGGGGGGTTGGAACTACATGATCCTTGAGGTCCCTTCCAACCCGGGTGATTCTGTGATTCTGTGATTCTGTGAAAGAGGACGCATCCACAACTGCTCTGTCTGTAAGCAGGAGCTGGGAAACCAACACGGGCAGGAGGGTCGTGTGCTGCCCTTTGGGTTTCCACAGATAGCATTGGTGCCTTGGAAAGTTCTAAAAGCTTTGTGAGACCATCCTCAAACTTTACTTCTTTCGTGTCATTCCTTCTGTAGAAAGCAAAAAGCACAGTTTCTCTTGGCTAAGCTACACTGGCCATAGGTAATTGTCCTGCTGTCGCTGGGTATCGCTTCGTTTTGGTTATTGCTTCACTTCAGAAGGCTTTTTAAATTGTTGTGGGTCTCCAGCAATTGCACCAAAAATCTCCCTTGAGATTTTGGGGCTGCTGTTGGCCTGCAGCTCTCCATGTGAGAGCTCCATGTAATTTCTTTGTAGTTCAGCACTGTTTAGGAAAAGCAACAGATTCTGGGATAGTTACAGCAGATATTTTCTGAAGATGAAAATGTCTGACAGAGACTGATGGTCCACATGTCTGATAGCTTTCTATTCCTAAAGCACACGTTTGAAGAAGAGAACATGGCAGGTCTAGCTGGGTCTGCCAGGTAAGTACTGTTTGCTAATGGCTTTCCCATCCCAGACCCATCAGCCCAGTACTGGGCCATGTTCCTAAACTCACATCCCATGTGCAGCCTGGGGCTCCCCATTGCATTTCTTCCACCCTTCCTGGGGCTGCCCCATCCCCTTTCGCTGTCATGCCAAAATGTGCTTGGAAATCTCCATCACTGGATCTCTGTTGTTGTGGTGGTTTCAGGAATTGTCTCCTTGCAAAGCCACCTTTCCTCACGTGCTCGTGGGTACTTTTTCAGGTCATCACGTTCTGTCGGCCCATTCTCATGACGGATTCAGTAAAGCCCGACACATCCATTTCAGATAGCAAATGGGAGGAGTGCTTTTATCGGTGTGATCTCACCTTCTCTTGGTAGCCCATCCAAATACACATAACAACTTTGTTACCACAACGTTCTTATCTCTGCTCATGAAAAGAAGAAGAAACGCGGATCATCTGGAAAAGTGGTTGAGATAGGACAAAAACATTATGAATAATAAACTGGAGGATTTAAGGTGCTTAACTTGAGCAAAGCAAACCAAACTGCAGAGAGGAGTGCATGGCACACGCTGAGCTCTGTAGGAGCCAGTGGGCAGCGGTGGGTTCTGCCTGCAGGGAGGTTTCCATTGGTCTGGGTGTGTGGGAGCTGTGCTTGTGCTGCTGGAGGTGGTTCGGTTCCCTCACCTTGCTGCAGTGTCTGTGTTACTACCTGATTTCTATTATTCTGTTAGCATCTGAAGAAGTGCTTACACATGCATAAATCAAAAACGATCTTCAAGTAGACAAAGCCAGCAACTATTTTTTCCTGGTGATCAGAGCCAATTAAAAAGTTTGTTGCGTGTATTGCTGCACTTCCATACAAAGAAGAAAAGCTCAGTATCTCAGTAAGCAGCCACACACCCTGGGCAGCGTTGCAGAGGCCCTGAACCCCCCAGCCCCACCTCAGCATCTCCTTTCCCTCCACCCCACTGCATGGTGCATTGCTGCCTCTGCTGCACAGCTTTGCACTGAGTCCTGTGCTGGTGGGGAGTTCAGATAGCAGCTGTAGTGGCAGCTCCTGCATTTCCTGCAACCTGCAGGATCCTGCTTTAGTGGGGGTTGGACTCGATGAGCTCCATGTGTCCCTTCCAACTGCTATGACTGTGACTGAATTTCTCAGGGCCGTGATTTAGCAGAGGTTTGTTAGAGGTAGGGTAGTTTGATTAGGTTGCAGTTGGACTCATGGTCTTTAAGGACTTTTCCAACCTGAGCAATTCTTTGATTCTATGATTCCTTTCTTTCCCACTTGTCACAGCAGGTTGCTGTGCTGTGAGGGTTTACCCTGCACTGCCTGGGTGCACCACATGCAGGAGGAGCCATCCCAGGGCAGTCCTGTTTTAAAGCAGCCTCACTCCGTTGTCACTTCTGATTACACAAGCATATAAACGAGTACCAGCGCTGCATTAGACACATGTATTGCCTTAGGTTGCAGTGCAGGAAATAATTTAATTCCAACAGTGGCATCAATTTGATCAGTGCTCTAAATGGACATTCAATTTAGTGTCTTTTCTGACATGGAATAATTATGCTAGCCATTAGAGAAGAGATGCCAGCGTGTGTTTGCACCAAACTGGCAGCCTGGGGCACAGTGTGGGGGTGCTGCCATCCCCCTGGCTGTACCAACCCCCACCTACTCCCAGGACCACCCCCTTATCATTGCCAGACCCCAGTCAGTGCTGAGTCACGAGGGCTTTCCATTTGTATTGATGTCAGAAAGTTCTTCCGTTCTGAAGGAGTGAGAATGCTATTACATCCTTAACGTTCTCTGGTCCTGTAATAAGGTGTTTAGAAGCAAATGAGTGGTGGCAGCAGCAATGATGTAAATTGTATTGTGCAATTCCAGCTGTGTCCTGCCTCTGAGTGTGTCCTGTTCTCCTCAAAACTGCTAAACACTGAGTTCTTTTTGACTTTGGCCTTCCTGCTTAGTGATGGATGTATCATTTTAGGCTAATTTTGTTAGCTAGCCTTTTCCTTCTTTTCTGTAGTTCAATACTTGGAAATTAGGCATTCCATTTTTGCAGAAAGGAATTCATTAAACCAAAAAAGAGAGATCAGAATCCTGACTGTCTGAATTCCACGTTCCTTCATGGCTGTCATTTCTGTATTTGTAGCTGTGAGGCTATGGCAGTGTCTGTGAGAGGCCTTGGATTTTCAGGTTTGAAGAAGCTGAGGTTGTGTAGTTCTCACTGAAAGTAAAAATTTGTGGAGACAACTTTTGGTTATTTTGCTGTGTTTTGGGTCAGTGTTGTTAAGCAAGTCTGGCTGACTTCACCTGCTGCTGAGGAGTTCAGGAGGTGCATGGGAGCAGTCAGTGGCTGTCTTTGCAGCTCGATGGCTTGGAGTGCTGTTTGCCTCTCTATAGCTTGATATTCCTTCTTAAAGAACTGGGGCTTTTCCAGGATCTGTGAATACTAATATAATTTTATTATTGTGCCTAATGTTCACCTGATCTGAATATTAGAGTGAAGTGAAGGATATTTGCTCAACGTGACTACAGCAGAAAGGCAGTGGCTGCAGTGCCAAGGGCAGCGCTGCCAGACAAGGCTCAGCCCTCACCCCAACCTCCTGCCAGAAGCTGTGGGGAGCCATGAGGTCTCCCCTGAGCCTCCCCTGCCCCAGATGAACACAGCAGGTCTCTCAGCCTCTCCCCACAGCTCTGTGCTCCAGAGCCCTTGCAGCATCGCTGCCCCTCTCTGGACATTCCAGGGCCTCGCTGTCTTTCTGGTAGTAAATAGCAGAGCGGGATTGAGTTGTTTTAATACATCTCTCAAATGGCAAATTGCTCCAGCATCTCCGTGAGCAGCCCCACTCTCAGTCTGGCTGCCCCACAGGCAGAGCAATTAATGACGCCAGTGTGCTGATGTGCACGGAGATGTGGGCTCGCTGCTCGGGTATCGGAGTGCATCGCTCTGTTAGAGCAGCAAGGTCGACGTGGTCAGACCTCGCATTAACACTGATGGGTGACAGCTCAGTAATGGTCATATTTAACGAGCAAGCAGTGTCTGTGTGTTCCTGCTGGGAATGGAGCATTCCACGCGCCTTAGCACTGCTGTGTCCAGTTGGTCCAGTTGTGCATCGCTGTGCGCCGTTCCCGGTAACCCAGGAAATGCTGCCTGGAAAGCTGCTCATTAGAAACTCAGTACGGAGACATCTGGCTCGCCTTGCTAATAAAACGTTCCAGTAAATATGTGCTTTAACCTCGGGTGCATATTTTATAGCTTAAAGTCTTTAATAGCTTTGCGGCACCGCTTGCTGAGAGGTGTTAGTTTATGTCACAGCGCTCAGGTCAGAGGGATTCACTCCTAAGACTGAGCAAAGAAATACGAGCACACCACTGGCGAGAATTCACTTCAATTGACAGTTTTATTTAGAATGAAACTGATCGCTGCCATTTAATATCGTGTTCAGGTGCTTAAAGTCTTGGTGTTGGGGAACATATTGCTCAGCTGTTGGTGTGGCTGTGCCCGCGGGAGGAGCCATCCTGGCTCTGCTTTTTGTTGCTGTTATTTTTCCTTCCGGATTTTGTTTTGTTTTTTTCTTCTCTTACCTCTCATCAAACCCCCCACTTTTATAAAGCTTTTCCCCAGACTTTTTTGTTATTTTCTCCTCCGGTGCATTAAGATGCAATTATGTACTTTGCCTAATTGCTAGTTACTTAATGTCAAAATGCATAATGTGTCTGAAATGTCCTCGGTTTTTCTCTGTCAAAATCATCTGTAGCTCAGGAAGAAGAGGCGGCGATTAAGGTTATGTCTTGTCAAGAATTTACCTGAAAAGCTGTTTTCTTCCCAGTGGAGCATGGATCACGTTTTTGGTTATGGTGCTGTGATTACAAGCATCCAAGTGCATAACCTGCTTCTATCACATATCCAGAGCTCTTGGGGGACATTACGTGTAGGATTTATTTACTCAGAATTATAAATTCCTATTTGGTTTGGCACATTTTTATGGGCTGATAGAGCTGGAATCGTTTAGCGGCTAATGTGACTGGACAGAGGCAAGTGCCAGATAGCATTAGGAAAATGGAAATCTGCTCTGCTCACAGCTGAACGTACCCTTTCGTAGACACTGAATGTGTTTGCATATTTTATTTCAAATCTGTGTGTGGTAAGGGGAAAACGGTTAAAATTAATAAATGGCATAATTAATGGCAGAAATAATAGCGGCACACCTGGTTGCCGACTGGAAATATGTTTTCTTCTAAAATTGAGCTTTGTGCAGCTCAGCCTGAGGGCTGTTGTGTTTTTGTGTAGGAGCTGTTAAGGCACTCCATGTGTAGCTCATGAACAATGAAGTGAGCGCTGGGCAAGACGTGGGGTTGGCAGTGGGGATGGGGCCCAGGATGAGCGGCCCCGCGTTTTGTAGCGTGCCTCAATTATGCAAGAACAGAGATGCTCTTTATAGCGATCAGTGCACGCGCTCAGGCAGGAGCTAGCGAAAACAATCACCAAACCAGAAATATCTTGATCTCTTCAGCACTTCTGCCCCCCGTGCCCCCTCCCCGTGCTGCAGTTCTCTGCTTGCCTTTCCCCTCTGGCACTTGATCCCCCCTCCTTGCCCTGTTCTCCTTTCCACACCCTTCCCAACTGTCCCCATCCTTTCCCATTAAACATGCCCCATTGCTCTCCATTCTGACCGGGCATGTGCAGCCAGCGGGGCGCATTTCACTGTGCTGTGTTTTGTCAACTTGAAGCACAAAAATATTGATGTTTACAGAGCTTGTTCTGAGAATCAATACTGCACGAGGCAGAGCAGAGCAGCTCTGTGTTGTGAAGCCAGCGCTGCCAGCCTGAGGGCTGATGGAGTATTGCTCAATGGGGGAGCAAACAAGCTCCAGGCAGTCCCATCCCCACTGTGCTCCATCCCTGGCGGCTCATCCATGTCCCTCCAGGATGGAAGTGATGAGAGCCCAGTGTGAGAGCACTGCCACACCACAGTGCTGCCTCTTCTCTTGCTTGCAGAGATGAGCTGTTATGGAGAAAGCCCTTCTCCACCTTTGGCCAATGCTTTGAGATGTACTGCCCTCAGTTCAATCTTCCTCTCTGCATATTCTCTTGGGGTATTGGCTGTCTGGTAACACATGCAGGAGGAAACAGGGAAGGGAATGAGCTCACAGGTGACGCTGATGGCTGCTGCCTCTTTGCTTGGGAGCATGAGGTCTTCCAATGCTCCTGGCTGGAAGGCACAGCAACCCATGGGGTCTGCCCATGGCCAGGGCACTGCAGGCGTTACCTTCACCAGCAGAGTGCTGGCCAAGCTGCTGCAATTAGCCACCCGAATAAAATACAGCAGTGAGACCGAGCTTGTTTCATAATTACCACGTTTCATAATTATCATGTATGAAATAGTTTCAGAATGAATCTTTCGGGGATCTTTCTTGAATCTTAGCAGCATTTTTAAAGCCATTTCTAATTTAAAGACTCTGCTTTCAAAAACAGTCTTTGTACATGCCAGAGGGAAAAAGCCAGCAATAAAAAAACTGAGTTGATACCAATGCAAATTCCCCATGAATTTCACAGCTTTGTGAACCTCTAAGCTCTTAAACGCCTTTGGAACCTCTTGATCCTGGTTTCTTGGCAAACTGTAGTCAATATCTTGTGAATTTCTGTTCCCCTAAGCTCTGGCTTGCCATCCGTAAGCACGGTGGCACCAACATACTTTCCTTTGGAACTGGAATATTTTATCACTTCTGTTCCTTGAAAATGTTTTGACGCTTTCAGTAGAATGTGAGGTTTGGTCCTTAAGCCAAACTTTGGTCAAAGCAATAAATGTATATATGTATTTCTTCCACTGAGAGTGGCAGTGCAGCCAGTACCAGCCGCAGGGACACAGCAGGGTCCCGCTGAGGTTGGAACTCCATTTCTGACTTCGGCGATGCCTTTTTTTGCTCATTTATTTTAAGCAAGGGCTTCATGACGGAAGCTAAGAATCCACATGCACAATGATTCATTCATTTTTTTATCCGTATGGGAAAAGGTTAACCGTTGATGAAATGTGCTTTTTTTTTTGTTCTATCACATCTTTGAATTTAGAAGGGGAGGAATAGCCTGGCCTCTGAGCAAGCCATTAATAACTGCTAGTATCACAGTATATGTAAAATTCAACTGTGATAATTTGCTAAGTAAGTCCATATTTCTCCACTTGAAGCAGCCTTAGGGAAGCTATAACTAAGACATCATTTTTTTTCCTAATTTCTCTCAGAAGTCTATATTCAGGGCTAGGTACTTCTTGCTCATTCAAGACACTTTACAGAAATTGGATGAAAGTGCTCCAGCCACGCTTTTCAGTCTACGCTATGAAAATATGATTTATATAAAACCCTTCCCTTAGGAATCGAGTCTTGAAGTAAGGGCAGTGTATGCATCCTGCCTTTCTTTGTGGGCTGGATGCTGTTAACGCAGGAGCGCAGGGATGTGGGCACTGCCCTCAGCCCCAGAGCTGCTCTGGTCAATGCAGGTTACGGGAGGATCCTCAGCGTGCTCCTGAGCGGCACTGCGGAGCACGCAATTTGAGGAATAATTAAGGATTAAATGTCACGATGGAAAGCAGCTAAAATGCAGGGAGCGGTTAAGCACTATAAAACGCTGCTGTGCGTTTGGAAATGGCTTCTCTGGTTTGTTTAAATTTTCTCGTTCTGGATCTGTTCTGCGCTTCTCTGTTCTGCTCCACTCTACGCTGCTCCACTCCATTCTTGTGTGTTTGTTTGTTCTGATAAATGGCTGCAGTGGATGCGATGGAGAGAGCTTCTAACTCTTGTGTTATTTGCATCTTTCCCTGTCACTGGTCATTCACTGCTGCTGATGAAGGATGACTGGGATTGTTGCACTTGCTGGGAATACTTGCTTTGAGTTCATAGAGTTGCAGTCCCATAGCAGTAGGGGGTACAGGTTGGATACAAGAGAGCATAATATGGTACAGAAAAAGCAATGCGAGAGGTTGTGGTTTGTTTTCTTTATTTTCCCTTTTCCTCTGCTGGTCTTTGAATCCTGACAGAGAAGAGAAAGCGATGGAAGTGTGTCTCAGTGTGAGACATGGCTAACGTGGCTTCACCCACGGGTCGTGCTATGCCTTGCTGCGTCCTGATGTCATCCTTGGACGTTGTGGAAGAATCCAGAAGCATCACGTGAGAGTGGAAGGACATTCCAACAACCAGGTCTTCTTTCTCAGAAGACATTTGCTTACCCTGCCTTCTGTGTGCTGTTGGTGGGGCTGCCCCAGGCAGATGCCCACACCAAGGAGAGCTTGCTTGGCCCTGCAGAACTCTGTGCTCTGCCCCTGGCCTTCCCACAGCAGCACCTCTGGGGCCAGAGAGCTGCCCAGCGTGAGCAGCCAGCAGGGCAGGATCTGTGTGGGAACTGCTGCATGGTGAGCTGAGATGGGTCTGGCAGGGTGCAGTGCAGCTGCCCTGGGAGGGGAGAATCCATGGCTTCCTTTGGCTTGAAAGGGTTTTTAATCTGAGAGGCAGGCAGGCAAGACTGCTGTCTTAGTGGGAACAGCGACAGGAGGAAATAAAGTTTTGTGACATTTCAGGTAAGGAAGTCTGACATTTGTACAATTTTATGCAGAGCAAAGTTTTTGATGTGCCAGTGGTATTTGAGAAATAGTTGAATTGCCTTTTTAATTATTTGTCAAGGGCACCTAGAGTCTTGGAAATGTATTATTTCATGTTTTATAGGTTGGAATCTAAACAAATAAATGTTGTTGAGAGCTCAAATGACTGTGTGCACAGTGTGCAACAGCAGTTAAAATGCTTTGGTGTATTAAAAGTATGGAATGTATTACAGCAGCACGTTGAACAATGGCACAGCTCATCTGGACCCACGCAGCCAATTTTGTTTGCCTACCCTAAGCTATAATTAAGATTGACAAGGTTATCCAGAGCAGGAGGATAAATATTACAGAAATTTTTGATATGTTGACACATGACTGAAGTACTGTAAAAATGAAATTTCTGGACAAGTGCAAACACAACTACGACAAGGTTACTGCTGGAACCTTGGGATACCAGTGAAGGAGTTCTGGTGGGCTGCAGGGCTGGTTTCTGCCCAGGGCTGCGGGGGCTTTGGTTGTGGTTCTCACCTGTGAAGAACAATTTTAGGTTAAAAATACCCATGTGATGAGCATTACTGCTGTGTGTAGCTTGGTTGGCAGCTGCCTCAGTGCCCACAGAACAGTGCACTTGTGGTATGGCTACGCCTGCACCGTGTGTGGGGCTCACTGCATGGGAGTGGGCATGATTTGGCTGCTGCTCCTTTTGTAAGCAAAGCTGCTCTCCCCCCCTGCTCCCACCTGTCTCCAACTTCACTGCTGCTTCACTTTCTCTGACCATAGGCAGCATCACACACCACGTACTTCATTCCTCTTTCCCCGGGGGCTAACCACCTACATCCTATTTTAAGATCTATTTTCAGCTCGCTCTAGCAATTAACATGCAGTATTGGAATAAGTCTGGCCAGCAAAATTATTGGGTCATTCCACTGAAATGCCCATTATAGATAAACATGCAATCAGGCATCTGTGGCCGTGCACGAAGTCAGCCCTCCATTATCCCCCCATACACGGATAGCCATAAACACGCTTCTGTACACACAAACAGAATTTGTATTAAAAATACTGGAAATAATTAAGTCTCACTCATCCCTGGGTATAAACACGGAGTTTCACTGCGGTTAATTGGAGCTGAGTATGTGTAACAGTTGAAAGCTAGGTCATTATTTTTTACAATCGTCTGCAAATTTGTAATTTATGTGCAATTATGTAGGTAAATTCTCTGTCTTCTACTAACAGAAACAAGAAACAAAGGCCAAGCATGCTTGCTTTTGAAAACTGTGAGGTTCCCCTTCCCTGCTCCCTTGGCGGTGGTTCCATCCCTCGGAGCCATGGGCAGCGGTCTCTGTGATCGGACCCAGCACTGTTATTCCCACGATGTATCTGAGCTCATTGTCGCTGTGCTGGTGCCCATCAGCACGACAGGATGTGGCCCTGGGTGTCACCTGGGGGCTTCAGTGCTGCTCCATGCCTGCCAGCTCCTGCAGCGGCACGGCCAGCTCTCCGTCACCCCACGCCTCATCCAACTCAAGGGCAGAACACAGCAGCTCTGAAATGTGATGATTCTGTCAATATTCTGAGTTTCGTATCTAGAGTGTCTTCCACTCCTTCTTGAGTTTGCTTAGAAAGCCCTCGCTGTGATGGGGCCAGGCTCTGGGGCAGTGGCATTGCTGATGTGGTGGTTGGAGAAGTCAAGCAAGCTCTGCCATTTGCGGACGGCAATCTCTTTGATAGTAGGGTTTCATGTAAGATGTATTACTTCAACAAAAAGTAGAACATACTGCAGATGCATCTACCTCACAGCAGAGAGAGGAATAATGGTGTTGGTATCTGAAAAATACCAACTGTCACTAAAATTTATACAGTTAATGAAAATAAATAGCATTTATTGCAGTAAGAGATGGGTTTGATCCATTTCTTGGTGTTTTCTGTTCCTTGTAGGCAAACAAACAAACAAGGAAACATGGGGTTTGCATGGAGGTACCTCGGGGTTTTGCACAGCAGGAGCTGTGAGCTGGGTGCAGGGATGGCCTGGCTTTGGATTCATCCTGTGCCCAGCCCCTAGACAGCCTCTGTTCATACATTCTTAATGGATCAGCAAATTCCTGTTAATTACCTTTCCTGTGTTATAGATCAGAGTAAATTATTGATGTTTGCCTAGTTGTTGTAAAAAAAAAAAAAGGAAAAAAAACCTAACAAATCAGCAATACTTTAACACCTTATGCTGAGGATATGACTGGGCAAAAAGGAGGTAATGCCTATGCGTGTTCTTTAGAAAGTGTTTTCCTGCGTTATTCCGGAGTTGCAGATAGTGTTTATGAGAGACAAGTCGATTAATCTCAGATATCTGTTGCTCTCCAAGATTAATAACCTCATTCTGAGCCGTGCTATTTGTGGTGCAAATGTGTGTCTTAAAAAATACTGAGAAGAAGTAGAGCCAACATCCTGCAGCCATCCCAGCTCACCACCCCAGGCTGACTGCGTTCCTCCCGTTGCTGCAGCACATTCTTAAGCCCATGCAGCTGGTTCCTCTTGCAGCCTGCAGCAGGACTTGCAGCACCACATACAGCTGTGATTCCGCCTGTGGGGATCAGCCTTTTTTCCCTGCTTCCTTGATGAGTTGCTAGAGAAAGGTCTTTGACCCTCATTCTCATATGAAGATGTGTTTGGGAGGTCGCTTTTATTGGGGTGAACTCTCTGGTCCCATCCAGCACTTGCTGAGGCCGAGCAGCCGAGGGCTCCCCTGGAGGAGGAGTTGCTCAGTGGGTGATGCCAGAGCTGCGACTTGGTGCACACCTGAGGGCAGCGCTGCTCACTGCTCCGCGGCTCTCTGAGCATTCTCATGGTCTGTGAGCGTGGCTGCTGCATTAATAACCCAGCAGATAAAGGAAGCCCAGGAATCCAAAAATGGCACGGAGTGGGCGGGCGGCTGGAGCCGTTCTGGCGAGCAGCATTCGCTGTGTTTGTCTGGGCAGGAGCAGGAAAGGTGGATCAGCAATCAGAGGCAATGTAGCTGTTGCTAATGAAGTCAGACTTCACAAATGTCATGGTGAGGTCCCACGTGGACTTTCAATTATTTCTGCCCAGGACACAGCCAGGTTTTCTGCTTGTTTAGGTGTTGTTGTTTTATTTTTTCTCTTTTCCCAGCAGTCTGAATTCAGTTCAGTTCCTTCCAGAGATACTTAATCAAAACCCACGTGGCTGTTCTTCATGCTGAAAGGCTGCCAGGCTCCGTGGGGCTGTCACCCACTGCCATTCCTCGTTCCCACTCTGCTCGGGGTGAGAGGGGCTGTGCCTGCTCAATGGTTCTTGTGGGGCTCAGGGAGTTACAGAACGAAACATATTTCATCCATTAATTTAAATAAACATATATAAATACATGTGTAGATGCACGTGTGGGATGAATTTCAAGCGAGGTAGGGCTGCTGCATAGCTCTTTCCAGTGAAGTGTTCCCATTTCTACTCTGGGACACTCGAAGACCAAGGGAGAGAGACCAGAATTGGGTTGGTGGCTGGGCAGCCACTGCAGGGACACAGCAGCTGGCTGCACAGCTGGCACGGCTGCTTTGCTGGCATGGCTGCATAGCTGGCACAGCTGGCACGGCTAGGTGGAGCGCTGCTTTCTGTGGGACTCCTCGTGCTGCTCAGTAATGCTTCCCACCATGTGCAGCATGTTGCCCTGCTGTGTTTGTGCTTGGCCATGACTGATTTCAACTCCGACTTAGGCAGCCTCCTGAAAAGGTGTAGGAATCATTGTTTTTATATGATGACCACGTAGCAATGCATATATAGAGCAACGTAGTTAGCAATTCAGTTATCATGCGATGTGTACATGGATACGTGTAACCATCTGGTTACATACACCGGATGGTCATGCAGTGCTCTATGCAGTTCTGTGCTGTGCGGTGCAGAACCCAACTGCGTGAGGTGGAGAGGAGCAAAATTCCATTCACTGGTCTGGTTGTTCACTGGGTGATTTTTGGTGCCACCTGTGCCGGCGGGACGGGGATGTGCCAAGTGTGGTTGCTAATACTTCTAATTCTAGTTCTCCAACACAGCTGCTCTCTGACCATTACGAGTCAAAACCATGCAATAAGGCATCATTTAATGTCAAAACATACAGAGATTTGTTTGCAGCTGTTCTATAGAAATGTGATTTTTAATGCGCCGTGCATGCTTTGCAGCGTGTTACCTCACCTGTTAATACACTCTACATTTTAATATACCACATACAGAGTTTATCAATAATTGATTCAGTTTTGAAAAGTCTATTTGTTCCGTGACACTGGAGATGTGAAATGGTTAGCTTTCAAACAACGTGGGTCTGTCATTCCGCCTCTTTTACAAGTAAAATATCAGCTAACATATTTTGAACATGAATAAGACGGCTGGATATTTTTTCAAAGGGAAAATATAAAGTGAAAAGAAAAAAGGAATTCCCACTAGTTATTACTTAAAAGCCTGTTTATGGGTAATGTGCTAAAGGAAACTACGCAGGAGCGTTTCATTCCTACACAAAGGTTATGCAAATGTTGTCAGGTTGCATCAAACTTTGCCTGGGAGCCCTCGTGCAAGCTGCAGTCATCTCAGAACAGATTCAAATGACACAAAGGATTTCTCAGGACTTACACAAATATTTGCATGTAGGTACTCACTGGATCACTGGATGGCTTTGGGGAGAGTTTGTTCATCCTTCTTCTGTGTACTCTAGTCAGTTATTTATTTCTCCAGAAAAGAAGACCTGTAGCGAGAAATGCCTTTTTTAGCATCCCAAATGAGTGCATTTAGTTTCCATGACTTTTCATGACTTGTAGGATCACTGCCTAACCCGAGCCATGGCTGTGTTGCACAATAGGTGTCAGCCTAAGGGCCTGATTCTGCGCAGGGACATCAGGCAGGCATCAGACATTGCATGCATCGCTGTGCGCAGTGCATGGCTTGCTTCTGAGCTCTGCAGAATCCATGCTGAGCAACTGGTCACAGACAGCTGTCCGTGCTGTCATAGGTTGGGGTGAGGTCTTGTCCATGCTGAGCTCAACCAGGAGCATAGAAAGAAGGCTGCCGTGTTTGCAATCCATCTCCACATCATGGCTGCATCATGGCCGCAGTATGGCCACTAAGTTAAAGACAGGAAAACAGAGTTTCAGATTGCCCGTGTAGCTTTTTACTTCCATAAAAGCTACAAAGCCAAGCACTAGGTGAAACCAGAATTTGTCCAGATTTATTTTCTTCCAGCGATTTCAAAGCCTTTTTTTGCTATAAATTGCCATGCTAAAAGCAAACACTTTTCTGAATCTTATCCATTATCGTAGAAGACAAATGATTTGTTTAAATTTTAAATGTGAATGATAGGGAAGACTTGGATATGGGATATATCTTGTAAGAGATGAGAATTCAAACACACCTGAGCCCACCTGAGCTTGGGGTTCTCCGCAGCACTGCAATGCATGAGCCTCACCAGCCTCACCTCCCTCCTCTGAGCACAGAGCTCATCCTCCCCTCCCGAGAGCTCCACCACAACGCGGGGTTGCAGCACAATTGGATTTCCCTGATTTTTATTTATTACTAAGACTCCAAACAGCAGTATATCAGCTCACTACATGTCCCTAGAGGGAAGCACAGATGGAACCGTGTACCGGCCCTGATAGCGGTCACGTGAATTACTCGGTTACTATTTTGGGTGGAAAATTCCATTTTATGGAAGCCTCGGAGATTTTAAATTTTAGCTTCCTTTTGCGGTGGGATGAAAATAACTTCTCAGGTACTTCCACTGAAGTGGAAGTGGTGGAATGGCCTCTTCTGCTCGTTGCCCTTCCCCAGCAGTGCAGGAGGTGTCTGCGAGTGCTGCATCCCCACAGGCGCCGGTGTCCAGAGTCAGTGCTGTGCTGAGGACACATTTTCTGCACACAGCACACAAACCACGTGCGTGCCCAGGGATGTGAACGTTTGCTTTGCTCCCGTGTGCTATGAGCAGCTCTGCAGTGCCAGTGCGACAGCAGTGAGGCCATGCATGCACGCTGTGCTGGCTACTTGTTTCCCAACTTCCGTCTCTGCTATAAAAAGATTTGCAATACCCCAATAATAAATGCATTCATCACCACATCTTCTGTAATCACTGCAGTTCCTGAGCCGCTATTTGGCACTCATTAGCTGAAACTCCCATTCACCTGTAATTTATGAGAAGCATACAATTATGTGTTATCACTACTTCAAGTGATTACTACACTGTATGTTTTTAAGATAATGGCACGAAGCACTCCGAGATGAATTGAACCTCTCCAGGTAGCTTTGCTTCTGTCATTAACTCTATTATTTTACTTAAACCGCCCTGGAGAGACCCATCCTGCAGGGCTGCTGGAAGGAGCCCTGGGCCAGCACTGATCTGATGAGGGACACAACACAGTACACAGTTACCTCCTGTCTCATGTGTCCTATTTATCTGTACAGTAGATGTTATTATAAGAAAACCCTAAAATCCAGCTTGCTTTCACTCAGTGTGAATGTTGGTTTTTATGAAACCTAAAGTGAAAAATAGCTTATCCAAGAGAAAGATGTGGAATGTAAAAGCTGGGCATTCAGAGATCAGCTGGCAGGGCAGCAGTCCTGTCGTGTTATCCATTTCACAGCATCATGTTCTCTGTAGGAGAAATTTCTCCTGCAAAGAGCAGTGTGCCCCAGATGCAGGGGTCACCACAGAGGCATCCACTGCTCCCACACCAACAGCGGGGCTCCCCGCTTCTGACACTCCTCTCCCATAAGGAGCAGCACAAAATACTGAAGACAAAGCCATGCATGAATGGTTTGCTGACTGTTCCGCATGGTAGAACTCTTCTGTGTCGTTTACAGAAGTTGTTTTTCCTTTGTCACAAAAGGAGTTAATCAATCCATAGCCGAGGTGGCAGCAGTGGGAAGTGCTGGGAGTACCAAATCACACCGCTGAGCCGGGGCTGTTAGCGGCGGCGTGTCGTGCTGCGGGCAGGGCAGTGTGTGTGCAAGGCATGCTGCTCTCTGCAGCTTTGTGCTGAAACCATCGGGCAATGAGGGCTGGGGCAGAAGGAGAGGCTTTGCTCAACTCCCTGCGCTCCGCCTGCCGGCTGTGTGCGGGGATGGGCCAGGGAACCGCGGCGCCCAACGGCGGTGTGGGCTGAGTGCAGCCTTGGTGGCACTGCAGAGCACATTGCTGCCATCCCGAGCTCACCCTTCGAGTCCTACAGTCCGAAGGGATTTCATTTAATCCTTTAATTACTCCTTCATTAGCCGTTTAATTAATAATTAATTAACCGCCCTTTTTTTGTCCTAAAATCACTTCCGTGATGCAGATAGAGATGAGCGCAGAATTAGAACAGCGTCTGCTCAAATTAATGCAAACGTTCTGACCCGTGTTTGTGGGAAAATATTTTGAAAGTAGAATTAAAATATTTTCACGGGAAAAAAAGCAACGCAAACCACTTCTAGCTAAACAAGTCACACCGTGCTGTGCAGGACTGATCCTCTACTGGTTTTCCATCAAAGTGTTCACATGTGGAGGCTGATCCGCCCCTGCCCTGAGAGTGGTGGGGTGCTGAGCAGGCTGCCCAGAGAGGTGTGGGTGCCCCATCCCTGCAGGAGCTCAGGGCCGGGTGGGATGGGGCTCTGGGCAGCCTGAGCCAGGACTTCATCTGGTGGTTGGCAGGAGCTTGGTGCTCCCTGAGGTCCTTTCCAACCCCATTCTGTGGTTCTGCAGTGATGTGGGGATGTGGGACATGGTGATGTGGGACATGGTGATGTGGTGGCGATATGGTGGCCTGGCAGAGGAGGTCAGGCCTGAGCAGTGTGGGTAACCAAAGCAGTGCTTGCATGTCTGCAGGGTCTTGAAGTAAAATGCTGCAAAGTTCATAAATGTCTGTTGGGAGCTGCTGGTTGTAGAGAGAAGCTGAAGTCTCCATCCATTAGGTCAGCTTTGCTTTATTCCTGGCTCACCCAGTGCTGCTGCAGACACGTAGCACATACATTTGCAATGGATTTTCTGCTTGCTGCGAGTCAACAGGGGGCAGGCAGCTCAGCACGCAGAGTGAGCTGTGCAGGAAGGAGCACTCATACAAAGCAGCTGAGTGCACCCCAGCTGAGTGCTGCTGGTGTTGTTAAGCAGAAAGCACTTTTAGAGGTAACTCTGAGGCATTGCTCATACAACGGGATGCTGTTTGCTGCCACTGGGTCTGCTCTGCTGCTGCAGGACAGGGCTCTGAGGTGGGATCTCAACCCCAGCACTTCTGAGCTCCTGCCCTGCACAGCTCCTGCCCTGCACAGCTCCTGACTGCCAGTCCCCCAACATTTCCTGCTCATCTCTTTGCATCTTTGCCCATCTGTGGCACAGCAGGCTCCCTCTGCAGGCTGTGTTCACCTCTGCATATTTCCTAAGGATTGAATGTTGTTTTGGGGGAAAAAAATATTAATCTTGCTAGGATTTAGATTTAAAAGTCCCTTCCAACTCTCAGGATTCTATGATTCTCTGACTAAAATGCTATTGGTATTTCTTGTTGGTAAACTCTTATATGAACACGACAAAGACCTGGGGACAGCAGAGGGACCTGCGTGGGTCTGAGACTGCTCCATAAGAACTGCAAAGCTGTAGGAGACATGGGGAGGTCTAATCACAACTGAACTGGGAAAAGAGAGCCTGTAATAACAGAATTATAGAATATCCCGAGTTGGAAGGAATCCATAAGGTTCATTGAGCCCAACTCAGTCCACCTGAGCTGTCTGTTCTCTGTTCAGGAGTTACTCCATCAGGCAGATGTTGAGATGTTCCTCAGAGCAGCCCATGGAGAACTCAGAGCAGCCGCTCAGCAGCTCATGGATGGAGGCTCTGCAGAAGCTCTCGGCACATCTCTGCGCCATTCCTAGGTCTGCAGCTTAGCTGCACCAATCTCACCTTCTGCTGAGCTCCTGAGCTGAACCCCGACCCACTCCCTTCCTCTGTGCTGCTCAGCTCAAAGCCAATCTCTTTCTAAAGCAGAGGAATTCTGACAATGCTGTTTTTTGCAAAGGTTTTCCTTGAATCCAAAGCATCTATAGCCCAGTCCTAAACCAGTTTCACGGGAGGTGCATCAGTCAGTGCTCTCCCAGCCTGTGCTCCCCTGCCCTGCCATGGAGCAGCTCACACACTGCAGGATGCTCCAGGGGGAGGTTTAGCTCCGCTCTTTCAGCACCCACAGCTCTGCCTACACCCAGCCATGAAGGCTCTTCAAGCCAAGTTCTTCTTGCTCTTCAGGGAACAGGCTGGATTCCAGGGTTTCTGGTGATTGGCATAGAAGTGTTCACAGCAGGGCTGCGGGTTTCAGAGAGGCAGCCTACACCAAGGTGGGGCCTGTTGTGATCCTGAGTGTTCCTCACTGATGGGGGCTGGACTCTGTGAAGGAGCATCTCTGCGGTGCCCCCCGGCACTGTCTCTGCACTGATCCTTCTGCTGCCCAGGCCCTGGGGCTGAGGGGTTGGGGGGAGCCCTGCGTGGGGACGCTGGGGGCGGGGGGTGATGTGGTGACACACTGACGTGGTGATGTGCTGACATCTGAAAGGGCTGCATGGGTTGAATTCAGCTCCAGATGTATGAGCCGGTATTTAATGCACTTATCCCCGCAGCTTTGCAATTCAGGTCAAGTCAGTAATTGCACGAGAGCTGAGGATAATGGTAGCTTTCGGTCTTAATTTAATGAAGATTGTTTTGTAATTTTTAAGTACTGACAAGTGCTATCCAGATGCAGCCCTCAAAGCGTGTATTTGAGACTGCTGGAGACAAGCTGGTGTCCAGCACACCGAGATGGGGGTTTGTGTGCAGTCCCAGTGGAGCATCAGGAAGAACTGTTTGCATGGAGATGAATGGCTCTGGGCGTTAATTACTGGGAAATGTGGCTTGAGAGCTGGGGAAGGGGGAGGCGTCACAACATAGGATGAAAAACCCTGTGCAGTCGGGGCGAGAGTGTGCTTCTCCATACTTACAAATTACAGAAGATCGGCCCCATTAATAATGATTAGAAAAATACTAAAGTAGTAAAATACTTTCATCCATGTGACAGCTAGCATTAAAATCTAGTTCTTGTGCTTCCTGAGTAGAGAACTCCTGATTACAATCATCAGTTAGAAAATGAGTAGGTTTTATCCAATCTTCTAAGTATAAAAATAGGAGAAATATCTTCTGAGTGCAGCTATAAATTAATCAATCCTTCTCCAAGCAACGCAAAGGCAAAAAGAGCAAAGAGCTCCTTTGCTTAAGGATTGTGGCATTTTCCTTAGTTGTGCTACGCCGCTCATATTAACTTGCAGTGCATGTGCATGGATTGATGAGTGGCACTGCGGAGTGCTGAGCACAGAGGAAGGGGCAGGAGGGTGCTGGGCAGTGGGGCACAGCTGTGGGGCAGCTGCATGTGAAAGCAAGCTCTGCTCACACTCATCACAGCGTTCTCAGGTTCGCTGAGCGCTCTTTGAACTCTTTGAAAGGGGAGAAAACAGCAGGACAAGGTTTTAATTTGAAGGAGGGAAGATTTTGGTTGGATGTCAGGGGGAAGTTCTTTGCTATGAGAGTGGTGAGGTGCTGGAACAGCTGCCCAGAGAGGCTGTGATGCCCCATCCATCCCTGGAGGTGTTCAAGGCCAGGTTGGATGGGGCCTTGGGCAGCCTGGGCTGGTGTGAAATGTGGAGGTTGGTGGCCCTGCATGTGGCAGGGGGTTGGAGCTTTGTGATCCTTGGGGTCCCTTCCAACCTGGGCCACTCTGTGATTGTGAGCACTCGCACTTCTCTGAAAGGCTCCCAAGGGCAAATATTCCACAGTGCAAACCCAAGTTGTCATTTCGTAACGCTCATCTTGGCGGCTCTGGCTGGCTGTAGGCTGTGCATGCAGGGCAGCAGCTCTGCAGCAGTGCCTGCTCTGTGCGTGGGGATGTGCAGCCCTGCTGCCTACCAGCTGCTCCAGAGTTGTGCGTGCATTTGAGAAAGAAGTGAGCGGTGCACAGAAAGAGGCGCAGTTGGTTGCATTAGAAACCATTTCTGAGGTGTATCACTGGATTGCTTCTTCCATGGAGTCAGTACACGCTTCATTCTTCACACACGGTGCGTGTACCAGGCTATGTAATGTAAAGGCTATCCTCTGCAAATGGTTTCAGCCACATTCTGCAATGTGTTCAAATCACTTCTTGCACAGTGAGGGAATTCGAATGGGTTCTGACATAGAGAAGGGGTTGCTTTGGGCACTGAAGGATTGTAGGAGGAAGAACCTGTTCCCAAATTACACCATTTGAATCCCATCTCTGGACCCAGTGTGCTTACACACCTGACCTGCTCAATGCATTTGTAGAGATTCCTTTGAGGGAATTTTTCTTCAAATGTGAAAATGTTCCTCAACAGCTGAAAATCAGCTCTGTCTGTTCCTTGGCTTTCACGTTTCACACAGCAATTGTGTGCGGTGTTCTTTTTGTTAATTAGTACTACACAGAGCTTTAGCAGGTGTTTGTGTCTATCTGTGACACCTGTTCCCTGCAGGAGCGCAGGCGTTAACGGACGATGCTCCTCAGTTGTTTTAGAAGGCTGTTGGACCAGGTTGGAATCCCACTGCCATCTTCATCAGCACCGCAACCATCAATGCCTGCAGCCCTTCAAGGCAGGGCACGTTGCTCCCACAGCTGGGGGGGCTGCCCTCTGGGGGGGGGGGGATCACACATTCAGCACATTTGTGGCTGTATGTGCACCAGTGAGGCAGCAACGTGGAGCCGTCCCTCCAGGAGCACTGATGTAGAAGTGATGCTCCTAGCTGCTGCAGAAACACACTGCAGAGGTTCCAGGGAGCACCCGAGCTCCTCAGCTTCCCCTGGCCTGCTGCTCACTGTGATCCGTTTGGCACAGAGCAGCTCCTGGCACTCTGAGCACATCCAGCTCCCTCAGATCCCTGCTGGGATTCACAGCCTTCCATGGAGCCCTCCGCCCTCAGAGGGACGCTTCCCTCTGCCACCCCCATTCGTGTCTTACACATCACACACGGCTTCCATCTGAGCTGCCTGTCTATTCAGATTCCACCATGAGACCCTTAATTAAATGACTGAATAGTTATTTTTGCGATCATTTGTGAAGAATTTCAGCCCGACGCTTCTGGTTTCTTATTTCTAATACGAATGTCACTTTTCCCATTAAACAATGCTGCCATATGCGTAAGCTACTAAATCACCATTTTCCCCTACCTAACAGTTTCCATAGTTGCACTATTTAAATGCTTTATCAAAGAGATTTACCGCATTATCTCCTTCTGTTGGATTTCCTTCATGTGAAAAATCTCTTTATCAAATAAAAATGTCCCATTAGTCTATTGCACTTTGAATTATGTTCCTTAAACTTTTAAAGTCATTTTAAAGCCTTAAGTTCTATTGTGCTCCCAGTGGTTAGCCTAAAATTTGCCTGATTCGCTTTCCTCATTTCCTTAAGTACAGATAATACAGTTATTATTTTCCAGCCACAAAGTACTGCTTTCTCTTTTTCTCCTCCACCAAACCCCCCACGCTGCTGGATTTGTGGCTTTTCACTCTCAGACCATTCCAGCTCTCTCTGCTGCCGTCTCCCTTTTCTGCTCTGCCTTTTCTGTATGTTTGATGTCACCTGTATGGAAAATGGGGAGCAGATCTCATCTAGGATTTGAGCCACTCCTCCCAGCCTTGTGTTCCCTACCTGAGCTGTCGCTGTTCTCTTCTGCTCAGGTCTCATCCCCTCTCTCCTGTCCTCTTCTTAAGACCAACATTTCCGTGGCCAGGAACTGTTCTTGTGTGTGTTTTCCTTCCTGTGTGAAGCATCTTTGTACATCATACAGCCATGCTGTGCTGGTGTTCCCCAGTTTTCTTCGCATTGTTGTGTTTGGTTTCTCACCGGCTGCTCCTTCAGGATTCCAGTTGCTGCTCACAGAAGTCATCCTTCTGGCTGAAGGTCAGGAATGCATCTCTAGTTTAGAAGATTTTCACTGATCCCTTGTTGCTGCCACACGGAACATAGGTTGTATGCCAGGATCTCAGGCTGGATATTAGGAGAAATTTCTTGTCCTTAACAGCACTCAGCACCAACACAGGCTTTCCAGGGGGTGGGGATCACCATCCCTGGGGTGTTCCAGAACCACGGGGATGTGGCATGGAGGGATGTGGGCAGTGGGCATGGGGGGAGGGCTGGGATGGGGTCAGGGTTTTGAGAGGGCTTCTCCAACCTCAGTAATTCTGTGATTCTATGATAGTGACTCTGTCCAAGCAGTGGATAAGCAACAGCCACAACGTGCATGGGGCTGAGGAATAGCCATCAGTGCCCTTCTTGTCCCCTGCTCTCCCACCTGTCCCTGAGATCCCTAATTTCAAACAGAAGAGCCCAAAACTGTTGGGCTCCATATCACTGCACTGCCACAGCTCGCAGCAGCGCACCTCAGCCCTACGCCCAGGTGTGAGCTTTCCTTCCTGCATCCTTGGGCTCAGTGGTTGTACTCAGGTGCTGGCACCTGCTGCCACAGTTCTTCAGTGGCTCCTTCCTGCACAAAGCCAAAGGAGCTGCCGGATTGCAGTGCTGCCCTTGGGACTGCTCAGTGACATTCAGGGGCATCTCTGAAAGAGCATTTCTGCTCACCCAGGTGTGCAGGTGAGCGATGTGAGATGATAGGAGGTATGATCTATTTTGGAGAAAATTGCAAACATTTTCTAATGCGGAGCACAAAATACTGATAACAGCAGTGCCTAATTGCCTTGGTGGAAGGTTATGCTGCCGTTACACCCAGCTTGTTGGGTTGGTGGATTTTCTTGGTTGCGTATCTATAGAAAAGATTTTCAATTAATACTGACCTTTAATACTCCAACTGGTTTTTGATTCTGGAGATGGTAGAGCAGACTGCAGATGAGGTTTCCCAGCACACCTCGTTCTCTATGTTTTCCAGCTGATTGCTTTTGGGCAGCTGGCAGTGCCTGAGCCAGTGCTGTGTTCAGACCCCGGTGTATTGGGCAGGAGTGCTGCCTCACTCCTCAGGCAGGTGTATTTTCTGTCTCTGGCTGCACTTTTTACTCACTGGGAAAAAAAAGTCCTTATGGAGGAATATTCATCAACTATAATTTAGAAAGAGAGGAATCTGTCTGGGGTGCATGTGGTTGTAGGGCACTGGTATCTCTGGCCCCTGATCAGAGGGACTTTGCCCTGAAAAGCAGCCTTGGTGGTAACTATTCTTATGAGTGATTATTGCACAAAACCCCAGGTAAGGCACTATAAACAAATCACACCTACTTGTGCCAGTACCACGCCACTAAAGTTCTAAATAGATTTCATGGAACTGTGCTCTGTTTTCACGTGCTCGTGGTTTTACAGCGGTTTGCGAATCAACGAATGCCCCGTATGTTTTGAGGTTCAACTCTAAGACGGTGCAGCTGTTTGCAATCTAAAAATCGATAGCAGGTTAATGGTATTCAGCAAGTCTGAGTTTTCACACCTACGGTTTCCCTTTTCCCCCCAGGTGTTACTTGGAAGATGGAGCTTCCAAAGGCGCGTGGCTGAACCGCTCGAGCATTATTTTTGCTGGCAGTGACAAATGGTCGGTGGACCCTCGAGTTTCCATCGCGACAGCAAACAGGAGAGAGTACAGCCTGCAGATCCAGGACGTGGACGTGACAGATGACGGTCCCTACACCTGTTCTGTGCAAACCCAGCACACTCCCAGAACGATGCAGGTGCACCTAACTGTGCAAGGTACGTGTTTAAGCTAATTGCAAGTTGGCGTTGGGGGCGTGCTGTAAAAGCAGCACAGTTCAGCAACGAACACCGAACTGAAGAAGTAAAGACAAAGGGAGGCTGATCTTGCTGTACCAATCCGTAGCCTTCGTCTCGTCCGCACCACAGCTTCCTCATGGAAGTACTGCCTGTCGTTAATTAGAAAAGTCCATTTATTTTCACGAGATGGTTTTCTGTTTCGAGCTGGGCTGCCAGCTTTACGCGTGGAGGTAATATTGATTGTGTTGTTCTGGGGAGAGCAATCCTTCGTTCTGATTGTCTGCATGATAGTTAATGCCCCCGCACGAGGGGCTAAGAAAATAGTTGGAAATTAATTGCATTTATAAAACATATAAACAGGAGCTTAAAATTAATTAGGCTAACTGCAGGAATATAGAGAAATAATAACTCAATAGTTAAAATATGCATAATTATTAAGCGATTGCATTTATATCTTCAGAAATGCAAAGTATAACCTAAGGCTTTAATTTATTAGTCTTTGGTGTAATCATCATTAACATTTTCTTTTGCATTTTTATGAGTGATAAAGCAATGAATATAAAACAGAGGAATTGAAATGGCAATCTCTATTAATCCATATGGCACACACACAAATGATGGGTACCTAATGCTTCTCTAACTAATTGCTCTTAACTGCCGGACCTCCGGAGCAGGGTGCTGTGTGTGTCGGCTGGACTTTGTTGGCTCTGAGGGCATTTGGTGCATGAAAAATCTCAGTGCCACCAGAACACCATCGCTGTGTGGTCCCCACAGAGCTCCCCAGAGACTTCTGAGTGTGCAGAGCTGTGTGTGCTGCTCCTGGGGGCTGGGGGGCATTGGCACACAGCTGGGCTGGGAGGCTGAAGGGAAGAAGCAGCGACAGCATCAGTTATTGTTTTGGTTGTATATATACTGCATTTCTCCAAGATTATTTCCGTTTTCTGTGGTCATTTGGGCTACTTTTTTCTATCTTAGCTCCTATTTTGAGGTACCAAACAGTATGAACAGTTATCAGCTGTGCAGGGAGGGTCTTGCTGTGCACACCTGGCAGGTGGGCCGCCATCGCCTGCACCCCACATGGAAAGGATCCCTCTGTGGGTCATCACAGGCTGAGCACGGGGCTGCCCAGCTCTGAGCCCTTCCCCTCGTGCTGCTCTATGCCCATGCCTCACCGCCATGTGCTGGGCTTGGAGGGCACAGGTGGAGGATTTATGCATCCTGAGAGAATGGAGACAGAGCTGCCTGAAAGTAACAGGCTGTAAAGGGAACATCAGCTAATTGGCACTGCAGCTTGCACGTGCTTTCTTGCAGCATAGGGTTCACGGGGATGACATCATAACATTTCGTGGAGGTGGTTTTATGTTTCCTTTTCATACCGTTCATGAGTTTGTATTGAAAGATGAGAAGTGACTTCTGCTATTGGGGAAAAATAAATGAAGGGCAAAGCAGATCTTTAGCCCAAGTGGAATCATTCCATCAAAGGGCTGGGTTCCCATCTGTGCTGTGAATGAGTGATCTGCAGCAGCTCGGGAGCAGCAGATGAAATAGAAAGAGCGAAGGAAAATGTAAAGGCAGCAGCACAGCCCTTTATCACTCCCCTGCCCTACAGACTGCGTTCCATAGAATAACACTGAAAGAAGACCTTTTCCTGCTGAAAACAACAGAAGTGGAGGAGCCAGGGGTCGTAAATTGAATGGACGATGCTTAGGTCTGATCATAAGCTCTCAAATAGGTTAAACTGCAGACTATAAAATTGTTTGCTGTGAAACCCCCACTTCAAAAGCTGTGTCCATCCAACTCAGTCTCTCTCTCTCTTTTTGTTCCGTTAGATCTTTACATGCACAGATGCAGTAGGTTTCATTTTGAATATCCTTTGCTCTGCTCCTTGGGCTGACAATTTCCAATCCTATGCATCCGAGTGTTTCAGAGAACCCATGCATTTTAGTGGGCAATCCAAAGTGCCCTGATTTCCATTAGTAAAACACAGAAAGGCAAAGAGGTCCAAGCTGCAAAATGGCCAGAACC
The DNA here is from genome assembly GCF_951394365.1 of Tetrao urogallus. NCBI lineage: Eukaryota > Metazoa > Chordata > Aves > Galliformes > Phasianidae > Tetrao > Tetrao urogallus. The sequence continues at coordinate 771,100 of NC_136818.1, forward strand.
TGGCTAAGTGTGGGCACGGCTCCTGTTTTGTTGTTGGCCCCAGAGTTCAGCAAGTTCATCATGCCTCCATTACTTGCCTTCTGATTTAATCTATTTTCTGATTCACGACAGCAGCATCCCCAGGCACAGCTTTGGCTGTGTTACCCCAAATGCTGTGCACTCACAGATTAAACCACAGATCTCATGCACACAATACTGTGTCTTGGGACGTGCTCAATGGCTGTGGGCTGCAGGGAAGCAGCTGCTGTCCCATGCCTGCCCAGTGGGACGGGTGAGAGCAGAGCCTGATGGGGAATTCCACCTCTCCAGCCCCTGCTCAGGGCCCTAAGGAAACGCTAAGTCAAGCTGTGGTCACTGTTACTGAGTGCTTGGGCAAAGTATTTTGTACCAAGAAAAAAAACTGAGGTAACTGATAATAAAAGAAAAATCCTAACGCGTCTTTAGCCCCCATTTACATCAGAGAAAGGAAACCCAGATGAAAGGGAGGAAGATAATCCAGTTTCCTTTACTTCAGTGATCTTGTTAAATAGAAGTGAGAATTACAAAGTAATTAAATTAAAAGTTCAGAAGGTAGGAGTTTGCAATCAGCATAATCTACATCAGAGCCAGGTGCTTGATCTGCAGAGCCGTGAGCTGCGGATCGCAGAATCACAGAACGGCCAGGGTTGGAAGCCACCTCAAGGATCACAGATCTCCAGCCCCCCGCCACATGCAGGGGTGATGTCACTCTCAGCTGTTTGCCGAATTGAAGTCAAAAAATGAAATACTTCTCACCCCTACGTATTAATTATTTAGCTGCTCTGGCCGTGCACAGAGCTGACCTTTGGGGGAGGCAATGCGTGGGTCACAGCGCAGCCACCAGGAGGGCTCAGGTGGGTGGGAGATGCAAGGTGAGCCCCAGCCAGGCGCTGCTCCTGGCACCTTATGCCACCTGTGGGTATTGCCCACCATGCCCACTGCGCACGCCGGGCGTGCAGATGTCTCAGCTGTCTCCCTGAGTGCCATTTACAGATTTGGTTGGAAACCACAACCTATATTTTAAATTTATGAGTGTGTAATATTTCCAAAGTAATACTCAAGGCCTTTTTTTCTGCTTAATAAACCTCTTTAATGTCCCCTAAATATTAATGTATTGATTTAGTCTTTGCAATGTTTGCAAAGTCTAATTTGTTTCTTCAGTCGGGCCAAGAGGGACCTGCGTTTGGAGTTAACGAGATAAATCTTACCCAAATTTATTTAAAGTGGGACAAAATAAATATGCAAAAGACTTCTAAACTCACATAGCAACCACTCTCCAGCTAAAACTGACAACATGTTACTCTTTGAAATTGCCAGCACTCGAGCAGGATGTCAGCTCTTGGTATAAGATTAACTCACGACTGCCAACCGCTGTTCATGGCTCGTCCCTGCCCAGCACACAGAGCAGAGGGGCTGGGAGAGTGGGATGGGAGAGCTGGCCCCACGTGGAGCCGAGGTCCCATGTCCCCTTGCAGGGCTGATGGCACCAAGAAGTGCAGGATGCTCCCTTTAGGGCTTGTCCTCCTCATCCATTCATTGGATTGCTTCCACACCGATAGCTGCAGGGCCTCGTTCTCTGTAAGATGTCTGTGTATGGCTTTCTGCCCTCTTTAAAAGCCTTAAATCATGGCAAGTGTTTGCACTAGCAGGTGATCTCATTTACTGGGATGTAAGTCTGGAATATTTCATCTGAAATAGAACGGGGCTCTGCCGGTCTGCAACTCGTAATTCCACATGCTGGAGCTGCTTTATGGTCACGGCTGCAGCTGAATTTCCATTATGAGCCTGAAATTTCCATCTTCTGAAATCTGCAAGCAAAGGGTAATCAACACAAAGTAATCATTTGCTCTCTGGTCCAAAGTATATTAGTTCTGATACATTTGAATTAAGCTGAATGAGCTTTTTTGTGACCTGTGAGAGTCCTGTGGAAGAGCCCGAGGTGACTTTCAGCAGGTCCTGGCAGTGTGACGCAGTGCCACGAGCAGAATGGAAGGAGGGAAAGTAAGGGGGGAATGGGGCAAGGATGAGGAAAGAATGAAGCCTCTCTTAGTGCTGCCCAAAGCTTCGGCCCGGTGAGCTCCCACCCTACAAACACGAGGTAACAGATGCAGCCAGCTGGCAGAGCTGTGCGGCACTCCAGTTGTCAAAAGAGTGATGAACCCTTCTGAAAGAAAGCTTTAAAAAGGGGGTTTTGGAAAGAAGGCAAATTCAGAACGAGAATGTATCAAATGTGGCTGTGACAGCTCTCCTCGGTGGGTGTCCTCTGGGGTGTAGCAGCATTACAGCAAATAGTGGGCAGATGCATGGCTTTGCATAAGGACATCTGAAGTGGATGATGAGAATAAAAGCTGCCTGCAAAGCCGTTTTGTGACTGGATCACAGAGTGCCCCAGTCTGGAAGGGACCCACAAGGGCCGTGCAGTTCAACCTCTGACCCCACGCAGCAGCACCCACAGCCCAAACCTGACTGAGAACACTTCCAAGGGCTTGGTTCCCTCTAAGCATGTGTGTCTGATGGCCATTCCAACAGCTCTGCCACCCCTTGTCCAAATGCAGACCCGTTATTACAACTAAAGGCAGTGGCCGCCCCGGCACAACTGAGCTGCTAATTATTTTGTTACTCATTACCATCACTGCAGCATCGCAAGCAGTTTTGGTAGTCTGTACCCTGAGTAAACAGTGTAATATTTTATTGAGCTCTCTGCTGCCTGTCACTGTGATCACTGTGATTACTGTGATTTACCTGATCCTTTCTTCATTGCATTTCCCGTTATTTCTGCTTCTGTAATTTCAGACTGTCACTTATCAGGAGAAAATAACGTGTTCCAATCTTTAAACTTAAATTTTTCTTTGGAGCATTGTTAACAAAGACAGAAAGTTGAACAGATGTGGAAATTATCCCACCTGATGGAGGTTACAACTAGAATTACTTGGTTTTGTCTTGCAAAAAGCGTTTCACCTGAATACTTAGTGAAGTGCAGCCTGGCACTTGTTTTCCTTAGGTGAGTCCAGACAGTTTAGAAAATCCTTATCTTCTGCTCTGCTGAGATTGAGATGGGGTCTTCTGCCCATTGGAGACCACTCTGCTTTAGCAAAGCTGACATCCTCGAGGTGTTGCCAGAGTATTTCTTAAAGCTGCCTAAGTGATCCGTAGTAGAAATGTCCTTCCTCCCATCACCATGAAAGGGTAGAAAGATCTCATGAGGAAAAGCAGATAAAGAGTGGAATATATGGAGTTTAAGAACTTCAGCCACTGTGGATTCTGCCAGAGCCACCGAGTCCTTGGTCTGGGAGGAGAAGTCTCTGCCTCAGAAGCAGCCATGGGCTGCACTGGAAAACCTGCAGCTTCTGCCTGGAATTCATAGGGCCCTCAATGCATACACAGCCCCAGAGTGTAAAGTAAGGATGGGAAACTTCTCCCATTAATTACATAGACCGTATCTCCGGGTATTTGGATTGTAGTTGCAAAAGCTCGGTCCTGAAAAAGTGCATGTATTCACCGTCCTGGTCTTGGTGCGTTCATATCAGGCTGCTTGGTCTATTCCAAGTCATAACAAAGCTCATTAGGATTAAGAAAGTTGCCATCCCTCCTGGGCAGCACAGAGGACTGCCCCTGGCTGCGTGTGTGTTGGTGCATCTCCCACTGAGCCATGGCAGGAGCTCCCTGCGTTGTGTGATGGTCCAGTTAAACTGAAAACAGGAGTTGGGAATGAGCTCTTCAGTTCCCACCTCCAGTTGGCGCAGGTGTGATTCTTCCCTTTGAGTTTCCTTGGTGAGCATCTCTGCGTGCTTTTGTGAGCTCAGAACTCAAGGGGAAGGAATATTTTGTGCTGGGAGTTTGTTGGATTCGTGGCCATGAGAGAATTACTGGGAATGAACAAACACGGGGAGGGATTTGTAAAAGCACATCCTTCTGATACCGTGCTTTCCTTTTTGTATCCTCTGCAGCTTAGTTTGGGTTTTGTAGCTTAGCGAGGGAAAGAGGATGATGACGATAGCTGATGTTCTCAAGCAGCAAAATCCACCACTTGGAAGGAGCAAAATCAAATGCGTGTCTTTAAAAAGAGCTCATGGTGTGGGTTTAGGAAACGTTCTGGGTAGGGCTGGAAAGAGCTGAAAGCAGAATCACAGGATCCTGCTGTAATACGGAATAGTAAATGTAAAAGAAAGCTCTCAGGGACAGAGCTTGAACATTTCCTGCTTGGAAAATCTTTGTTTGAAAAAGTTTGTCTTTCATTGTATGGCTTTCATAAGGATGTAAAGAAAACTTGGCAGCTTTCATGTGTCAGAGAGCTGTGGGCCAGCAGGAGCAGAGGTGATGTGACCTGAGATGCAGCACATCTCAGCCTTCGGGCAACAAAGGAGCCCTCAGGTGCAGACTCACGGCCAGAAGACCCCGTTCCTAACGACCCACTGTAATCAAGTCACTGCATGGCTCATCTGGAAAGTGCCTGCATGTGGTGTATGAAGCCATAACTATACCATCATTAACGAGATGCAAAAAACAGTTCAGCAGCTACTGAAAGCACGGTCTACTCTGGAATCTCTTAGCAAAAAGTTTTGAGTGTGTTTGTTAGCACTTTAGTTGGTTTTCCCATCCAGCACTCACTCATGAGCTGAACCCACCCCACGATGGCTGGGCAGCTGCTGCTCCTCTCCAGGCAGATTCAGCAGCATCACCCAGCTGGGGCCAGCAGCCCACGCTGTCTGTCCTGCTGAGCACCCAGTGTCTCTGTGCTGGGGGCTGCAGGGTGCAGCGCTGCAGGGGGGCCTGGGGGCAGAGCAGAGGGGGGTGGAGCCCTCCCCGCCCCACTGGCTGGTTTGCTGATGTGGTTATGCCAATGACCAGCATGCCCAGGTGCAAGGCAGCAATCATGTCCCGAAAAAGGGCAGGGAGAATTGCAGGAGAATGGCTCAATGAGCCCCAAATATTGCCATAATCCAATGCAGCTGCCTGCCCACAAGGATAAGCTAAATTAGAACACAGTTTGCAGCAAACAGTAAATTGAATCCCTCCTTGAGGCAATTAGCAAAATCAGAGCCTCCTCCAAAGCAAACAGGCATGAAAATGCCATTCTTGCAGTAATTTCTCAAATGCTTGATTTTTCAACTTCCCGGAGCATCGCACAGTGCATCTGGAGGGCAGCAGAGCCCCCTGTCCATGCAGCAGGGAGTTTCACACCATCACCACGGATGGGAAAGACCTCCAAGGTCATTCAGTCCACTTGCCAGCAGTACTTCCCCACTACACCGTGTCCCATCACCCCACTCCACCATGAGTTTGGTGAGTGGCTTTTTATTCACCCGGATAGATAAGGGTGTTCTCAGTAAAAGGAGCGATGGAGGAGCCACTGAAATAAGCCCCACTTTGGGATGAGGTACCAGGTGCACTTCCATCTCACATCTGCTGGGCAGTGACACCGTGGGGATGGGGAATGTGCCAATAGAGCAAAGAGGGAAACAGGGGGGAGGTAACCACGGCCCCATCTGGAAGAATGAAGTGTGTTGCTCTCTTTCTGCAATGTTTAATTTCATTCAATACATCCAACAATGGTTACAAAGCCAACATTCATACTGTGCCCTGCAGTTGTGGTTCACATCTCCATCCTTCAGCACTTGAGTAGAACTCTTTAATTTTTAAAGGGTGTTATGTTCGCATTGAGGCTTCCATCAGATAATGCCTGAGGATTGTATCTCCTTTATCCTGCGTGACTAAGTGGTGTGTTCCCTTCAAAGAACAAGTCGTATGGCACTAACTGCTCATTTACAGGAACAAATCCTTCATGGAAATGTTCTGAGGAGTTTCCTTAAAGAAACCGTGTAATGGAAACTGTATGACTGAAATTACTGGGGCTGTACTTCTTGTACATTATAATTTATGATCAAGTAACAGTGATAATGAACGGTACAAGATGTATTACAGCACCATGTAAGAAGGTGAAATGAAAACTGCGTAACTTTGATTCTTAACACAGTCCCATAGTGTGACTCTGGCTCCTGTCCTGCTCCTTATAGAATCACAGAATCAGCCCTTCCAGGACCTTTAATCCAACTGTTCAGACCAAGGCTTTGGGGGTTTGCAAACAGAATAGCCTCACCCCATGAGGAAATGCTGACCCCTGTGCTTCAGGAGATGCATGTATGAAATCTGTTCACTTCCTGCCAATTTCTGGCATACATGTGATGTTTTGAACAGTTATGCCTTTGGTTTAAGGTGTCCACTGAAAAGAAAAAAGGGAAAAACAAAACCTCAGAGCAGAGACGTGGGCTTGAATTTGAGTTTGGAATGAATTATAGAGCACTTTAGGAATTGGTGCATTGATAATCCTGTGATTTTCAGGCCTACCTCAGGCTGGCACTGCTGAAGACATTGCAGAGAGACAAAATAAATAGTTCAATGTTGGCTTATCTCTGATGCTTTGCTGTACTAAGGGCTGGACACAGAAGGGTAATGAGTTACTGCATTGTCCCTGGCAGATCACTGGTTTGTGGTCCTTGGGATTCAGAAATGTTCTTATTTTACTTAGGCTGAAATTTTAATGACCTCCACTTTGCATTTTAAATATAATATTAATTCCCTTTCTGTCATCTGTTAGGGAAAATGGGAAAAATTCCTTAAAAGTTGGCAGATTTCCTTTGTATTTAAAATAGACCCAAGTTGGGGGGGGGGGTGGGAGGAGGAAGAGAGGATTGAAAAGATTTTAAAAAGGGGGAAAGAAAAAGATAATTAATGCAATAGTTCCACGATACAATAAAGGAGTTGTTTCTTCGTAGCCATGAGTTCAGCTTGTGAAAGCATTTTGGCCATAGGTAATCCAAAATCTATGCGTGATAGCAGCCGTAACTTGGGCTGCTGCCTCTCATGCACGCTGCTCTTCGTAGGGCTGCTGGTTGCAGGTCACTGATGGCTGTACGACTTGCTTAGACAGAAGTGCTTTTTTGTCACTGGGACTGAAAAAGCAGAAATGATTTTGAAATATTACATTTCTGTATCTAATAGATTGCAGGAAATGTTGGTGAAACAAATACTGGTATCTGATGGCCTGAATTAGAGAGAAGGAAAGTAAGAACCAAGTGGGGCATCACTCGAGGATGGTGAAGCCGGAATGGTTCACCCACAGACCTTTTTGTGCAGACCTTTTTGCCAGGGGTAATGCAGCTCTAAAGCAGCTGATAAAATCCAGACCCAATTCAAAGCAGTGTTAAAATTTAAATACCATCATCTCAGCAGGATCATGTTTGTCATTTACTTAGCACAAGGTATGACCCTGTGGGCCTTTCAGGGATGGTGTCCCCTGAATTACATAGAATCACAGAATCACAGCATGGCCTGGGTTGCAGAGGAGCACAACGCTCATCAGTTCCAAGCCCCTGCTGTGTGCAGGTCGCCAACCAGCAGCCCAGGCTGCCCAGAGCCACATCCAGCCTGGCCTTGGATGCCTGCAGGGATGGGGCATCCACAGCCTCCTTGGGCAGCCTGTGCCAGTGCCTCACCACCCCCTGGCTGAAAAACTTCCTCCTCATATCCAACCTAAACCTCCCCTGTCTCAGTATAAAACCATTCCCCCTTGTCCTATCACTATCCTCCCTCACAAACAGTTGTACCCCCTCTGGTTTATACGTGTGAGAACTGGCAATGGGAATAGCTCCGTAGAAATGAGTGTCTCGTGCCTTCAGCTTTCAGCTGTCCTTTCCAAAACAACTTTCATTGAGTTACTGATGGGGATGGGGGGTCACATCTCTGGAGGTGTTCAGAGCCGTGGAGATGCGGCATTGGGGATTAAGGGGGGGGGAGCCGAGGGGGCTGGGAATCTCAGAGGGCTTTTCCAGCCTGAATGATTGTGTGGTTCTGGAATAATTAGAGAGATACCTTCCTCACAGCGATGTATGGGGATGGTGATGAGCTGACACAGAATACAATAGAAATGCAGGCAAAATGGCGATGCTTTGTCCCTACAATAGGGCAGTTTGCAGTTCCTGCCCTCCTCTCTTCTTCCATGGCCCAGGATGTTAGGAAACACCTGTGTGCATTGCTGGCATCCTTGGGATGTTGTGGGGACCATCACTGTGCATAGCGAGTTTCTGACATCTATATCTTTTGCTTTAGCCATGATCCCATAGTCTTTTCTAAATGATTAAAAACCTTAAATCCCAAGTAAAAAAATCCCTAATTCACAATTCTGTAAAGTTATCATCATGGCTGCTCTGCAGTCGTGCACCCACGAAGGCCTCAACTGGTGATGTGGTTCTGCTCTGTGTGTCTTTAATCTATTTCCAGCACGGAGAAATTCATTAAATGGAGTCCCAAAACTAATATTTTACAGGATGTTCTTAATAACCTCCACTGCTGAGCAGTGGAATGAACAAAAACAGCGCAGAGCAAATCCTCCAGCCTTGCAGTGCAAACACCCAGCTCATCCTGGCAGAAACGCCCACTGATGGCAACGCGCTGCCATGGGGCTCCCGTATCACAAAGTGCCTTCTGGCAGCTGGAAGAATCTCGTTGAGGATCATTGTTAATTAAAACTGAAAGTGATGGTGGCGACCCCCAGCCTTGCAACACCCCAATGCACAGCGCTCCATCACACGTGAGCATCACTGTGCCCATGGATGGGCAGCATGTGGCTGGGAGCAGCAGGGCTGTGCCTGCTTCGTGCCCCTTCTCTGCTCCTCTTGAAGGAAGGTGGGTGGCACAGATGTGGGCAGGTGGAGCTGCATGCCCCTGCTCTGCACATGGCCAGCGTTTCCCTTGGAAATAGCACAAAGCTGGGCGCCTTCCAGGCTCTGTAGGACGCTGGGGGGCACTTTCTGGTGGTGCAGCACTGTGTGTGATGGCTGCAGCCCCCCTTTGCTCCCAGGCATGCTCAGGGCTGGCCCACCCTGCCTCAGCTCCATGCAGGGAATGCAGAACATGCACACGGCCATTCCTGGGGTGTTTGCACTGTTCAGTGCCGATGTATTTGTATTGGAATGTTTGTGCTGTTCCACCCATTGCTCCTTTCTTCTCCAAACAGTGACCATTCTCCAAGAGCTGGCATTGCAGCATTGATGCTGGGGCAGTCTGTTTTTGAACTAGGCTAACCGCTGCAAAATTTTTCACCTTTGACTCTTTTCAGACTTAATTGTGTTTCTCCTTTTGGTGTTCCTGTTTTCCATAGCGATACACCATTAAAACCACATTATCATCCGGGTACGGATGTACTACATGTCTGAGTTCACTACACCGGAAAGGATCTTCAGGAATAACCTTGTGTCTAATCTACATTTGAGTCGGGTACAGCGGCACCAAACTCCAGCACTGCCCGCAGCACACTGCAGGTCCTGGCTGATGGCCTCACATCCGTGGGTCACAGCACCAGGCAGAGCGTGGGGAGCAAGGAGACCCTCCCAGAGTCAGAATGGAAAGGAAGTTGGGTGTCATTTGCCTGTGAAATCATTAAATGCATCATTTACTTACTGACGCATGGAAAGGATCCCTGATTTCTCAGAGTACCTTGGTATCAGTGTGTGCTAATTTAGCTTAAACAAAGCAGCTAAAATGGGATGTTGTTTGTAGCTCAGACCTTTTGCTTGGCTCGCAATCAGTCACCAGCTGGGAAACTTTCAGTTTTAGCCATGGGTTATTGCTTTTTTTCTCTTTTTGCTGCTTTTCACACATCCTCTTGGAGCCCCCAGCAGCAGTAAGAGTCAGAGCAGCAGGGGAGGAATTCCCCAAATTATCCCTTTTCTCTCCACACTCTGATAGAACCTATTTCACATGTGCAGGGCAGCACAGAGCCCCTACCTGCGCCACCCCAGGCACACGGTGGGACAGTGATCCAGGAACCACCCACTTACAGACATGTGGTTTTCTCTTTTCCCATCATTTGGGTTCCCCATGCAGCTTCCAGTCGCTCTGCTCCATGCATGCAACAGCATATGGAGCCATCGGAACCCGGCACTGGGCTGCGTGGAAACCCACCTGCTGGCCTCAGCCCCATGCTCAGCATGCAGACCTGCCACCAACAGGGGACTCAGTGCCCCAGTGCCCCACAGCCTGCAGCATTCTTCTGCCAGGGGAGAGAGATGCAGAGCTGCAAAAGAAAAAGAAAAGGTCATGGGATTTTTGGTGCGGTCAGGTTTTTCTGATTTGAAGCTACGTTTTTGCAAATCAATTAACAGAAATAGCTACTTTATTTTCTACATTTCTTCTGCTTTACAAAGCATCGAACCGCTGATAACAAATCCATCTCAAGGCAAAGAATATAGCTTTTCTATTTCTGTATTTTCTCAGTGATAAATTGAGTACAGTAATGAAAAAATGTAGGAGAGTGATGAAAGGGCTGCAGAGAGAACAAGCGCTGTCCTTCCCCTTCTCTCCACATTTACCGAGAGAACAATATGAGTCACCAAAAATAGGGAAAATCTATGGCATCAGAAATTGAAGAATGATTATCTGCAGAGAGCCTGCTTCTTCATTGATGGAAAAATGGTTGCATGACAAAATAACTGCGGGTAAGAGATGAAGATCCTTTGATTTACCTGGAGAAAAGAGAGCTGTCACGCTCGGCGCTCAGAGCGCTCTCAGCATTGGAACTGCCAAAGGCCGTCAGCGGGTGCCAAGGTGAGGCTGGGGCTGCCCCCCACCCCTCTGCCCATGGAGCTGGGTGCTGGGTGCTGGGTGCTGGGGGTGGAAGAGGCACCGGTGTCCTTGATCACCTCGTGGTCCCATTTGGGCCCAGTCTGTGTGTACGAGAGCATCGGTGAGAGTTTCTTGGAAGCCTTTTGCTCTCTAGCTTTGAAGAACATAGGTGGATGCTGAGCTTTAAAAGCTTTGAGAAGTGCTACGTTTGTGATGTTTTCCTCACATTTCTGCGTTGACCTCAGATGAAAATTCTTGATGAATCGAGAAATTGCCATTTTTCTCCCCTGCCCACCAAAATCAGTTCCATCAGAGCCGGTGCCCGTGCTGCATCCGCACCCACGGCAAAGCGAGCTCAGTAAGGGGAGGTGGGGAGGTGTGTGCAGCTCCTCAATCAGCCACTGCTGGGATCTAATCACATCAGTGCCCACAGAAAGGATATTCTTCCTCTTCCCAGTTGGTGACTGATTGCTCCATAAGCAAAGGTCTGCGCCATGCCAGAACAGGCTCCTATCTGCTTCTTATACTATTTGGTCTGCAGGTTAAATATCTGTGTTAATCACACTCTTAAAGTCATCTGTTGGGGGGCTCTGTAAACTTCCAGACATGGGGCTCAATGCATGGCCCTGTTCTGTCCCCCTCTGTGGCAGGAAAAACAATCTCATCTCATGCCGTGGAGTGGGGAGTGTCTGCATTCCAGTTTTTTGTCTGTGGCAAAGTTGAGCAGAGCACAATAATATTTCTTGAGTGTGTGTTCTGAACAAAGCGTATGGGAAAGTGGAGCTTTGTTTTACATGTTGGCATGTAAATGATTTCAAACTGCAAAAAGCACAACTACCTTTACTTATGGCAGAGACTATGGCACAATATGTTCAACCACAACAAAGGCATTGTAGAGGAGGGCTTTGTTGTTGTTGTTGTTGTTTAAATATGGTATTTTAGAGATGGCAGTTGGAGGTGTTTAGAGGATGGTACAAATTTTGTTGGCAGGTCTGAGGATGCAAACTGCACACGTGTTCACTGGAGAGACGGAGGGTATGTGTGGACACAAGTATCTACAGATGCTGACACAATTAAGGGCATGTTTGAGCAGCAAAATGAATTGAAATATTGAAATATTTGAAACAACCCGACCCATGAGAGCGTGCATGTGGTGTGGGAACGCTGTGACCTCCTTCACTTCCACTTTTGCTTTCACTTTCACTTCTTTTTCCCCACACGGCTGTGTGCTACGGCTGTGCTTTGTCATTCCATCCCACGTTGCTTCGTCCTTTCTATCATGGAAAGAACAAGAGAGGGAAAGAATGGGAAATGGTGGCTGTCTTACAAGAAGTCTTCATGCAGATGCCTGGGCTACGATTTTTGGAAGGCAGAGCCGTTTGTCAATGAGGGGTGTTCCAGATGCTGCTGATCTGCTGCCTGCGAAGTGAAGAGTCGTATAGATTCTCAATTAGTGGCAAATGGAGTTCATTGCTGGTTTTAATAACCCTCATAAGCACATTTTAATTTTTCTTTATATTTGTCATGCGAACGAATTATTGTGTCCTAGCCATAAAACAATAATCTATTTCTTGTGTCATGCTGGTGATTTCTAGATACTACGCAAGATAATGAAATCAATATGCAGATTAGGAAAGCAAAGCAATAAATCACTCCGGCTGCAGAGAGAAATCAATTCTCATGTTTTGCAGCATCTCCATCAGTGAGCTCTGTGCAGGTCAGCCCAACGTGTGCTCCTGCAGGGTGAGCCCAGGCCTGGAGCAGCGCGTGGAGGCTCTGTGCAGCACAGCCATCCCATGCCCCAGCACTGCCCGTAGCCTCTGCCACAGATCAACAGGTTTTTATCATGAGTATTTTGGAAATTTTAGAGTTTTTTCAAATGGCAGAAGTGCAGAAAATATTAGAAAATCTCAGTAAACCAGCACACATGGGGGGAAAAGTCAGATATCGAAAGGCGGGCTCTGGGAAAACGTGGAGCTGCCAAAGTGAAAGGGTGTGGGTGCTGAGTGGGAAGGGAGCTTCTGCTGCACCATGCTGTGCCATGCAGAGCCATGTTCTGTAGTACTGTGCCATGCTGTACCATACTGTGTCACACTGAGCTTCACTGTGTCATACTGAGCCATGCTGTGCTATACTATGCTGTGCTGTGTCATACTGAGCCATGCTGTGCCATGCTGTGCCATGCAGGCAACAGCAAGAGGGGAAATGGCCTTAAGCTGCACCAGGGGAGGTTTAGGTTGGGTATCAGGAAGAACTTCATTACAGAAAGGGTTGTGGAACAGGCTCCCCCGGGGAGGCGGTTGAGTCACCATCCCTGGATGTGTGTAAGAACTGTCTGGATGTAGTGCTCATGAACAGGATTTAGTGGTGGGCTCTTAGAGTAGTATGGTTAGGTTACGGTTGGGATTGATGATCTTTAAGGTCTTTTCCAACCTGAGCAATTCTACGATTCTATGATTCTATAGCGCGCCATGCCGTGCCGTGCACAGGCAACACAACTCGCTCATAGGGAACCTCTTGAGCTCCCAGTTGGGTCTTCAGATGCTGCAGTGAGGTGTTCATCCCCTGCTCTGTCACGGTTTGCTCCAGCCCTGTGCCCCTACTGGGTGCTGAAGACTGGAGCTGGTTGCAGGGGTGAAAGATTAAGATGCTCATAGATCAGTGCTAAAAGGCCTGATGGGACGCACGCATGCAAAATGAGTGTGTTCGTTAGGTCTGCGTTGTGATTATGTATATTTATGCTCTGGTCATAAAAAATTCCACAGATTTTAGTGATCTGGATGTAATGGTCCCCAAGAGCCAGTAAATAGCAGAAAACCGAGCAGCACACCAACATACCACAGAGCATTATTTGTCACTGAGGGTCCAGAAATACTTCAAAGAGAAGCCAATTCTTGCCATGGGAAAGACATTCTTTCCAGGAAACGATTGATGAAAGTAGAATCTGTAGTTTTTCACAGTCATCAGATCATAGTGAATAATTTCTGTAATTTTACAGAGGTTCATTGTAGAGCAGGGCTGCACTGGAATGTTTACTTGTCTGTTGTTTTGGTTTGTGCATTGCTGGTGTTCATTTATTTTCCAGTTCTATTTTGGAAATGAGTAAATTGTGCAACCTGTTTCATTGCAATGAGACTTTCAGATATCTTCTGCGAGATTTTATTTAATTTCCCCATTATAGAGCCCAGATTAAAACAGAACCCAAGCAATTAGAAAACAAACAAAGCATGTAAGTGAGAAAAATCCACTTAATCTGCACTCCCTGAGCCTAGAGAACTCTTCATCCTGTGCTGTGTCACAGCTGAAATCTTCCCTCAGAATTCTCACTCTGTGCTGCTCCGTTGCTGTGCCCTTGCATTAGTGCTGAGCCCCTGCATTGATGCTGAGCCCCCTGCATTAGTGCTGAGCCCCTGCATGGATGCTGTGCTCCTGCATTAGTGCTGAGCCCCTGCATTTGTGCTGTGCCCCTGCATTGGTGCTGAACCCCCCTGCACTGGTGCTGTGCCCCTGCATTTGTGCCTTACCCCTGCACTTCTTGGTGCTGCTATGCCCCTGCATTTGTGCTGCTTCCCTCCTGCAGCTCTGCTCACAGGCAGCATTGCTGCCCTCCAGCACAGTGCTGCAGAGTGTGGCACTGGACAACCCGGAATGCAGTGAGTGGAGGTTTTGCACACCCCTGTGCCACTGCTGGCTGCCTGCCCACAGCCATCGGTGTTTGCACAGGTGGAGCAGCCAATGAATTAATTCCGGCCACTGAGCTGCTGAGGTCAGCATCTTCCCTCCCCCTGCTGACTTATTGTTAAATTATGAAATTATAACCAGCAAAAATGGTCACTACAGATAGAGAGGCCAGGTGTGCAGCCCAGCGTTTGGCTGAAGGACTTTGGGGTACTGGGGATTGCGGGGACTCCTCAAATTCCGGTGGCAAAATCCCTCTTCCCAACTCCCACATGTGACACTTCTGTGCTTATAGCCAAATTCTTCTCATAGTTTTTATACATTCTACTGGAACTGTCAATATTCTGTATATGAGAGGAATTACTACATTATAATCTCAAAATGGAGCTGGCGGCCTTAATTTTAACAAACATCACTAAACCAATGTATGCTAGGGCTTGCCATCACCCTTCCCAGGGTTGCTTCCCAAAGCAGCAGGGCTCCCAGCTGGGTGCAGCTGCAGTCCCGTGCAGACATGCAGGCACTGGGAGCTGGCAGGACGTTCCAGCAGAGAGCAGCATGGCAGCACACGCTGCAGCAGAGAGGCTGGACGCACTGCTTTGACTCCAGGTTATTTGCCTCATGACTCTAAATTGTGATGGAAATAAGTCATCCTCTCCCATGTCCATCTACAGGAGCAATTCAGTCCTGCAGTCATTCCCGTGACAGCAGTAAGCTTTATTACGCGGCATCGTTTATGTGCACTTGAATGTAACTGAGAATATAATTCCAGTCCTTGAAAATGAGAAATGAGGCACAGTGAAGTACAGACTCGCTGTCAGTCCCCTGCACAATAATGGCTCATATAACTCTGGGCTCTGGGGAGAACTGTGAGCTCAAACACGCTTGTAGTTCGTGGCCGGAGAGCCCCCTCTGCCTGCTGCTGCTCCAGACACCCCACGTGTCTGCATGGTGTGCGGGGAGCAGAGAGATTCCTACAGGAGTGATCAGCAGGGAGGAACACACTGATGTGCAATGCGGCCTGCAGGAGCCTCGGGATACTTCATCGTTCCCAAGGAATTTGGAAATTTGTAAATAATGTAGGAATAATAATTCAATGCTTGTGTCTTTTCTAACCACACGTAAGTGATGTTTTTAACAACGCAAGAGAGTGCAATAAGACCCCACATCCAGCAAAGCCACCTGCATCCCCATAGACCTGCTGTTCCTCACCAGCGCTGCCAAGGGCCAGAGCTGGAGGGTGACGGGGGTGGCAGTGGTGATAGGGATGGTAGGGATGGCAGGGATAATAGCCTGGATGGTGGGGATGGTAGGGAAGGCAGGGATGATGGAGGTAGTAGGGACAGTAACCTGGATGGTGAGGGTAGTAGGGATGATGGAGATGGTAGGGGTGCTAGGGATGGTAGGATGATGGAGATGTTAGGGATGGCAAGGACAATAGCCCAGATGGTGGGGATGGTAGGGGTGATAGGGGTGGTAAGGATGATGGAGATAGCAGGGATGGCAGGGACGATAGCCCAAATGATGGGGATGGAAGGAATGGTAGCTTGGACGAGGACAGCAGCACTGAGAAAGAGGAGTAGAGCTGAGATAACACAGTGTGCTTCTGCACGCAGCACTGGTAAGGCTCTCAATAGACTGTTACGCTGTGTTCCACTGTTCACGTGTCAGGATGATTCAGACAGTCCTCAAAAGAGAGAAACAAATATTATCTATCAAGCCTAACGAAAATTAAGCTTGTACTGCTTAAATCATCTGCAGAGAAAAATGAAGAGGTGATTTATCATGTTTTATGGGTCCTTAGTCATAGAAAAGATACTTGATAGTAAGGGGAATGTTCAGTCTTGCAGACAAAAACATAATAAGATCTGATTTCTGAAAGCTGAATTTAGTGAAATGCAATTTTGAAGAAAGATGCTATTTCCCAGCAGTGAGGGGTATTTAATTGCTGGAAGCGCTTCCCCGGAGTGGCAGCGTGAGCATCACCTGGGACTGCCAGGATAAGCACAGCCAGAGTTCTGCAGCACAGCCTTCCGGCCACCTCCTGGGAAGCTGCTGGTGCTGGGAATGGCTGAGCTGAGGCCAATGGCCCCGAGCTGCCCCTCTGGCCAGGTGCTCCCAAACCTGCAGCATTTCAGTCCCAGCACACACGTGCTGCATAACCACAGCTTGCACGTCACACTGACGGGTGAAGTTTTTCTGATTATTGGGCCATTGGAACACATGGTTTTATCAAAATTAAAGCACTTCACAAAACGGTGTAGATTCGGGATTTGAACAAAGCACCAAAGCCTACAAGAAAGAAGGCAACAGCGGCGCTCAGCCGTGGCTGCCCCCAAATAACAGGGCTGTGTTCTGTGCTTCATGTGAGCACAGACGGGAGGCGGTGGATGAGAAAGAGTGCTCAGAGCCTCATGCGAGGGCAGGGGCAGAGGAGGGCAGTGCTTGCATGAGGCAGCGGTGGAAAGAGCAGACCGTGCTGATCTTTGTCTTGGAAAGGAGATGCTCGTCAGTGCGAGCTGAACGAAGCCCTGTTGTTTCAATGCGAGGTTCCTGCCTATGGCAGTGCTGTCAGTGTGCTCTCTTTGGAAACCTGTCCTTCTGGAGATTTGACTGAGTGCTGATATGAGCCAGCTCTTCCGCCTCATCCTTATGCCGAAGGACTGCAATCGAGCACACCTGAAATTCACATTGCTGTACTTCTAAGAGGTTTTTACCCGTCAGCCTCAGCCCATGCACTTAGCAGTGAGTGGGAGGCTCATGCATCCACCTCTGGCAAGACATGGGGTCTGCTCTGACCCTGAGCCTGACGTAGGCTGAGCTCCAGGGGACCGCGGTGTCTGTGGGGCACACAGGTGCCACGGGGGCAGCAGTTCCAGCCAGGGCCCCTCTGTGTGGTGACCATTTACAGCAAATAACTTTCTGGGGTAAATAGCACCGTGTAGCAGCTGGGTGCAAACCCACTCACAGCACTGCATAATAGTGCCGAAGCAGGTGCCAATCCCTATTTTTCTACCATCGAGGGTGCAGAACCTGGAATAAGAAACTGTTAGAAGTCTTAGGCTGTGATATCTATTGTATCTGGAAGACATTCCCACAATTCTAGATAGACACCAATTGTAAGTATTTACTTGTGAGAAGGGCTGCGCTGAGTTACCGAATTCCTTCACATAACTTCCCACAAGTATGCTTTTTTTCTGGAGGAATAAGAAATACGTGGCTCAGGCTTAGGAGGATATTTTCCAAATACTGTAGGCTGGATAAAGCTGCAGTGTTTGCTGCACTGCTTGTGATATTCTTCTCTCCAAAGGATTTCTGCGTCTTCGCTGGGATGAGGCTCAGGGCAGCTGGGCAGCAGCTCCATCCCTCCTGCTGTGTGCTCAGCACTCAGAGCTGCTGCTCAGGGCAGGGGCTGCTCAGAGCACAGGGCTGTGTGCCCCGGCCCTGCAGCACCAGGCTGTGCAGAGCGGGGTTGGGCAGCGGTTCCCTGTGGGTTGAACTCTGATCAATGAGTTGTCAGTGCCTGGAGGCAACTCTGGCTGTGTGGTTCAGCTCCTGCAAATGCTGTGTAAGGACTGTGTGCTTTCCCTGGGCACCAAGTGGACAGGAGGAAGGGACTGCTGCCTCTGTGAGTGAGCTGCTGAGCTCAGGCGGCTTCTGCTGTTTCAGTGGCTGTGTGTAGATCTGTTTGAACTTCAAAGGATAGCAGCACCGACCTTCACTCTCATAGGAAGTTGGAAAGGCCTTTCCCAGACCTTTGGACTCCCCGTGGACGACGTTTCTTTGCTAATTAACAATACGCTGCAAAGACTTTTAATTTTCTTTGCTCACAAATGCGTAGCCATGGGCAAGCACAGGGAATTTCCACCTTCCTTGAAGTTTTCTGACCCCGACTCATTCTGATGCACTAACTTCAATGGACCCATGGAAGGGTTGGAGAACGTCTGCAAGTGGGGATCCCAAAGCACACAACATAGACACATAAAAACATAGAGCCATGGAATTACTGAGGTTGAGAAAGCCCTGCAAGATCCCCAACAACTCCCTTCCCCCATGCCCACTGCCCACGTCCCTCGGTGCCACATCCCCACAGCTCTGGAACACTTATTTCTTTTCTTATTTCTCTGGAACTGCAGGCTCCCTACAACTCCGTGCTATTTTTGCTCCGTGTGGGGCTCTGCCTTATGAGCAGATGGACGAACAGTGGGGTTTAGGGAAGAAATCTTTCTTTATCAAATACTGCAGACCTGAAAGGAACACAATAGAAACAAATGTGTTTGTTTTGGTCTCCTTGTTGAACAGATACAACTCCCTCTGTATACATGGATGTAAACACCATTCTTTCTTAAAGTACAAGAAAAATTTAATTACATTTTCTTTCCAAGCTGTCACGAGTAAGCTCAGCCTTCTCACAAATGGAAGCATCCATCCATCAGCAGCACTTTACTGGGGTCTCATAGCAATCCCTGCTCTGTACAAAACAGAGGAAACTGCTGCTTTCCTATTTGCAATATTTCAAGTCCCCAGGCTGTGCTGCAGACGTGATTGAAATGGCTGTGGTCACACCTTCACAACGCTGCTGCTGTTTCTTTCTGCACTGTGACCTCCCAGCCGGTTTGTGTGGTTCTGTGGCCATGGCAATGCACAGACACAGCCTGCTCAGCCTCTGCTCTGATGGCAGCACTGTCTCAGTAGCGCTGACTCGATGGCATTCCCTTACAACCTCTCCTCGTTTCCTTTCAGTCTCTCCGAAGATATTTCGTATTTCGAGTGACATCGTTGTGAACGAAGGCAGCAATGTTACTCTCGTGTGTCTGGCCACCGGGAAACCAGAGCCCTCCATTTCCTGGAGACACATCTCTCCATCTGGTAAGTGCCCGGAGCTGTCGCTGGGAGCTTCCTGCTGAGTCCCAGCAGTAACAGCTTTCAGAGGTGGGACAGCACTGCTTTTGCATGCTGGCCAGGATGTGTGTCTGACCAGAGGTGTAGAGAAGGAAAGCGTCATCAGATTTAAGCTCACAAGAGTGAAAGCCATACTGCAGCTGTTACATGGGAAGGGACAAAAAAAAGCACCTGAAAGAGGGAATGCTTTTCCTTGGGGCATTGGTGGCTCCCCAGGGGTACAGGATAAGGTAGTGGCTGTCTCAGCCTGAAGAGCCAAAGCTCATTTGAGCAGGAGTTCTTTTTAACAGGCTGCAGGGGCAGTGACTGTTTATAAAGGTGAATAGTGATAAGACAAGGGGGAATGGTTTTAAACTGAGACAGGGGAGGTTTAGGTTGGATATGAGGAGGAAGTTTTTCAGCCAGAGGGTGGTGAGGCACTGGAACAGGCTGCCCAAGGAGGCTGTGGATGCCCCATCCCTGCAGGCATTCAAGGCCAGGCTGGATGTGGCTCTGGGCAGCCTGGGCTGCTGGTTGGTGACCTGCACACAGCAGGGGTTGGAACTGATGAGCATTGTGCTCCTTTGCAACCCAGGCCATGCTGTGATTCTATGATATGATCAGCTCACACTAAAGCCAATCCAAGGGCTCTCTAGAAGTGAAAGCTGAAACATTTCATGGCACAGATTTGAGATTTCCCTCCTATTCAGCCTTACAACCTGCAGCCCACCCTGGAGGATCCTCACTGCTGTGCCAGTTTTTGTGGAGCAGCTCTGTATTGAGGGGCCCGTGTGCTGCAGGGAAGGGCGGCTCCATGGGTTGCTGCTTTCTGCGGGCTGTCATCATCCAACAGCGGTTTCCTTTTTGAAGTGAGAGTCAGAAAAAAACCTAACTTTTGACCTTTAAGACAATGACAGTGAGTTCTGCTGGAAGTATCCATTGGGGGACAGGGGGAAAATCAGCTGCAGCAAAAAATGGATTTTAACTAAATGTCAAATAAAATTTTATTGGAAACTGCAGTGATACTTTAGAGTAATAGCATAAAGCATTAGGGTTTTTACAGAAAGGAGTTGCTAAAATTGTCCTATAGAGGAAAATAGCAGAAGAGGAGAATGAGTGCACCCAGACTGATGAGCAGGACCCCCCCACCTTGAGCCCTGGCAGAGCTAGTGCTTGGAGAACAGAGCTCTCAGTGAGCCCTGTGCTCACGTGTTGGCCCAAGGGCAGGGGAGGAGAAGAGGGCTGTGAGCTGTGGGCTGAGCTGTGCTGATGGCACTGCCCTAAGGGCAGGAGCACAATGGCGGTGTGTGTGGGCACCTCTCTCCAGGATGGCATCGAGGCCATATTAAGTTTGCTGCTCGCTCGTACAGCCTTGCTCCCCTCTGCTCTGCAGCTGCACATCAGCCCATGGCTTCCAATGTGCTGCTGGGAGCAGGCGTGCAGTGAGCAGAGTGCAGTCCGTGCTGCAAGTGTTTCAGTCACATCATGCTGTTCCTGCGCTCAGCTGCACGCCCTGCTGTACCGACAGCCACACAGCCCTGAAATCCAATTAAATGCAGGAGAGCTGAGAACGCCAGGTTGCCGTATGGGCTCGTATTATGCCTGCAGCAAATTACCTTTATCTACACGTGAGCTTCGTCTGCACTTTGTAATTTCTATGTTTCCCCCCTGTAATTCCCGGTGGCGCTAATGAGGATTACACACAAGTGTCGCATCTAGAACACAACGCTAAATTATATTAAAGAATTGCATTTGTAATATTCTGAAATTGTTTGTCAGAGCTGCTGCTGGAAGATAAGAAATGGAAAACTCAGAATACAAATGATTCAATGTAGACTAATGCCAAAATATTATCGTGATTTGCATCGATGCAGCCTTTACTCGGGTTGGGTCAGATTCCATTTTTCCGAACAAGAGATAAAATGAACTTTTTGGAGGAATAAAAATAAAACGTATTTAGAGGTGATTTTTAACTTAGTACATAAATTATTGCCCTGTAATCTTTACAGTGCGTGTTTAACTTGCAGTCATTATGGAAATGCATTCATTATATAAATATTCATTATGCAAAGCCATTATGTAAATCTGCCAAATCTACACATTCAGCACAGCACCGTAAGGAACGCGTCGCCGCGGTTTGTAATCTGAAAATCTGGTATTGTTGAAATGTCATCGGAATAAATTGCAGGTATTACTTATTTTGTTCTGACATTTAGGAGCAAAGTGCAGCATCAATAGTTTAAGAACGAAACCAGAATTTTAAAGAATTAAGGTCTGCTAGAAACGTAATTCCAGTTCTTCACACTTGTTTGCGCAGCACGCTGCTACAGTTCCATTTCTGAGAAGCAACTCTGCAAACACTGCCACCAGCAGCAACAACAAAAGCCATTCGGAAGACTCGAGATGTTAGTGCTGTGCAGAACCCTGGTGCCATACGCATGGAAGCTTCCTCCCAACTCACTCTTGGCCAGACCTTCCACGGGGAGGTTCCTGATGCAGCTCAGGGCCGTGCAGGCTGCACCCAGCACTCCAGCACTGCACCGCCGCTTTGCGGCTGCTGAGGAGAAAGGGGAGCCCAGGGTTTGTCCAGATGCAAAGCAGGTTACATGCTTTAGAGAAGCAGAGCTCAGCCGGTGCTGGGCTGCATTGCACAAGGCCTCGGGCACACTGCACTGTGTACACATACAGAGAGCAGCAGCCACAACTGCAGGAGCAGCTTCACCTTCGGCTTTGCTTGGAGTGCTCAGCTTCACAGTCTTACTTCCAACAAGCGGCTTTAGATGAAGCTGCACACATCTCACACAAACACCGGCTGGTTTGTGTGTGAGCCACAGCACTGCTAAGCATGGTTGGCTGTGCACAGCGCTGCAGGACCCCAGCAACCCCAGCACTGCGCTGCCCAACGGCCACCCCTGCGTGCAGCACAGGGACAGAGCAGCAGCTCAGTGCAAATGGATGTGGCAGTGTACATTTTGCTAGCGAGTTGCAGAGCTGCAGGAAAAAGCAGTGACTGAGTAGAGGAACCTCCTTCTTCTGTGTAGTTCTATGGCAGCTTGGTAGTGTTGACTACCCCTTCTTGATCATATGCAACAGTCTCTTCTGGCTTCCCATTGCAGCATGCAGCCCACCCCCTACCTTGTCCCACCCCCTACAAGGCAGATTATATCAGGATCAACTGCAGAACTTGTAGAACACTGAAGAAATGTGAATTCTGAGACACTGGGACTTATGTATCCCTCTTCATCTCTTTCATCTCTTTCCTCCTTCCTTCTGGGTTTATGTTCAGTGTTCCTCAATTGTCCTAACATCCTTCAAATACATCCTAGTAAGGAGAAATGATTTTAATTTGAAGGAGGGAAGATTTTGGTTGGATATCAGGGGAAGTTCTGTGCTGTGAGAGCGGTGAGGTGCTGGAACAGCTGCCCAGAGAGGCTGTGGATGCCCCTTCCAACCCTGGAGGTGTTCAAGGCCAGGTTGGATGGGGTCCTGGGCAGCCTGGGCTGGTGTTAAATGGGGAGATTGGTGGCCCTGCCTGTGGTGGGTGGAGAGGGGGGGTTGGAGCTTCATGATCCTTGAGGTCCCTTCCAACCCAGGCCATTCTGTGATTCTGTGGCTGTAGTTGGTCTCAGACAATCTAGTGGCAGGGAGATGCAGTGAGTAATTACGTTCTCCTCATTGATGTAGATGTTACCTCCCTTGGTTGATTCTTCCTCTGTCCTAGTGTGGTGGCCAGTGGCACCAGTTCACATTGCTATCCCAGTGGGAGAGCAGTCACCACTCAGGTGCCACTGAGACATTTTTACTGGGCATGGTAGTGATGGGTTGATGGTTGGACTTGATCTTGGGGATCTTTTCCAGCCTTTATGATTCTCAGTCTATGGTCTCTGGTGACTTCCAGTTTCACCCATTCTAAACCTTCCCTACTGTCTGCCCTTTCCCAATGTTTTGTTACCATCACTTCTAGTCCAGTTTCCATATTTTTCCTGAAATACGAGGATCAACATTTCATA
Organism: Tetrao urogallus; assembly: GCF_951394365.1. Classification (NCBI taxonomy): domain Eukaryota; kingdom Metazoa; phylum Chordata; class Aves; order Galliformes; family Phasianidae; genus Tetrao; species Tetrao urogallus. Next base: position 794,307 of record NC_136818.1, read on the forward strand.
CACACACACACGTTTGGGAGTGTAGGTTTGGGTACCCTGTTCATCCAGTCTCATTCCCAGAGAAAGGTGGCACTGAAGTGTTTCCCAAAAACAACCATCCAACCAAAGGAAGAACTGTTCAGCACACACAGAATAACAGGTTTTTTTCATGAATATTGAGGAGATCTGCACTTTCCTAGTAACTACTCTGATGTTAGGTTGGAATGTATTCATGCCTGCCTCCTTCTGCTTCACACACACATTTCACTTGCCCTTGGGGTGTGTGCATGAGTGTGATAGGACTGAGTGGAGCCTAACGCCAGTCCTATCGTTCCTGGACAGCCCCAAAGCCACAGAGATGTACTGCATTAATGTATCATCATAGCTCTGTCGTTCTGATGAGGTATTAGTGTAATACATCTTCGGTGCACTCACATGGATAGGGCTGTCTGGGAGGAAGAGGTCTAAGAGCTGGTTCAATTCAATTACAGGACAAAGGCAGCGCCAGCCCTGAGCAGGCAGTGCTATTCCTGGGGGATGCAGACTGCAATACAGGGCTGAGATTTGATGGGGGTGAAAAAAGCAAAAAGGCTTTTTTTAAACTTCTAGCTAAATCCTAAGAAACAAACAGAAGCTTGATATGAGCTCGGCTAATGTCAAATATTTTGTTCCATTTGCACTTCTGCTAGAGAAACACTATTTTTCAGATGTTATCCACACATCTGCACGTGACAGAAATAAGAAGTGTTTTGTTGATGTGCGAGTGCTCTGAGCCGGGATTTGCAGGCTGATAATACCTAACTGACATGAATTACCAGGGCTTTGCGAAAGTACAGAGTGCAAACTTGTCTTTCTCAGTGTTCCTTCTACTGATTCAAAATGGTTTTAAAACTAAAGGTTTCAGAAAAAGAAGAAAGAAAAAAAAAAGGGGGGGGGGGTTTCTGGCTTGCGTCTTTTGCCCTGCTAAGCCCTGAGAGGCAGTGCTGCTGGTGGGGGTTATCTCAAACCAACGCTGCTTCCTTCTGACATGTTCAGTATGTGCATGGTAGCATTGCTGGTGGGCATGGAGCTGCTTGTACTCCTGCAGGGTGCCACGAGCTCCTGCCCCACTGGAGGTGTGGGGCCGCGGGTGGCCCTGGCTCACCACCAGCACTGCTGGCAGATGGATGGCCGCAGCACACCGAAGGCGCAGCTCCTTCCCTCCAGGTGTCCAAGCAGCAGAATGCAAAATAATTCAGTACTCTAATCTGATAAGCAGCGACAGTGATGTGCCTCCCTTATGCCATCATCACTCATCTCGCCAGCAACAGCTTCATTACGCTGAGCTCCTCGTTCAGGTGAAGCATTACTGGGCTGAGCCGAAACATCTGCTCCATGCAGCTGGGTGGGAGGGCTGGGAGAGCAGCCAGCAGCCCCCAGACCTGCTGGGGGTGGTGGGCTGTGGCCAGGCAGGGGGCCCAGGCCCTGTGTCTGCGTTGGTCCCTGCACGGGGCTGGCTGTGGGGACAGGGGCAGGCTGTCGGCTCTCAGCCGTGAATGCACTGCACAAATGCAACTCTGCTTTGGAAGCACGGCACCAGCTGGAGCCAGAAATAATGCTTCCCTTTGTGCTGACACAGGCAATGCCAAATGAGGCTCAATGCCTTTGGGCTCTACAGGGCCTTCATTTGCTGGCCTTGGCTGGGTTTGTGGTTCAGACCCTTTCTTCTTCAGCCCTGACCTGGTCTCTCCTACACCACTCCAAGAAGCTCTTGGTTCTCAGTGCCTCAGTGCTTTGCACAGCCCCTTGCTCTGCATGTTTATGGAACAACACAGCACTTTGCAACGGTGACTGCGGGACAGGAAAGCAGCTTGAGGCAGCCACTTAGTCACTGGGAGCCAGGATTCCTCCCTCCTGGTGGCCCTGTGCCTTTCTGTGGGGGCTGGAGCCCCAGCAGGCCCAGCTGCTGTGACACGCATCACTTGAAGCCCATTCTTCATCAAACAGCCCAACTGGAGCCCCAGCACCACATCACCCCCCAGGCTCCTCTTGTGCTCCAGATGTGCTGTGTGCCCTGCAGTGGGGCCGTGCCACGCTCCTCTGCCCACCGCGGTGAGGGTGTGAATGGGACAGCAGCCCATGGGGAGCCCCTGCTCTTACACAGATAGATCTGACTGCACTGCAGCCACGTGGGGATTGAGAGTTCTGTGATTAATGTTTCGTACGGATTTAATGGCCCGGCTGGTGATTCTGAAGCGGAGTGTTCCGTTGCAAAGGCATCACGTGCCGTTCCATCAGCGCTTCCTTCGTATTAAACATGCTCCTGGCAGCATCCCAAGGACTCGAGAGGAAATGGTGTGGAGCTCAACGCGGAGTAAATGAGGGGATTAATTAGCAGTTTAAAGACAGCAGTGCAAATATTAGCGCTTAATATAAACGGTTTGTTGCAATTCTTTCCTTTGCCTTTGGATACTGGGAAAATAATGATCCTCCAAAGCCACACCTCTCCCATGCGAAATACCATGTCTTCCGATTTCAGGCCATGGGCCTTCTGGCCTTTCTTTTCCTTAATGATGCTCCTAACATCATTGCTGGGGGAGACGCGGAGCAATAGGATCCAATTAAGTGACATCCAGTACACGATCTGTCGCGCCAGGTCAAGTGACATTACACTGGCTGTGATTAGTGGGCTTCTGAGCAAGAATTCTTAGAAAAATGTCATAATTATCGAGACTGGTCCTGAACTTTGAGCATCCCTTCAGGAACAATTAAAGATATTCCTAGAAATCCTCGAGCCTTCTTAAAATCTTTAAACAGACTATAAAAACCCTCTTGTTAGATTGCGGTTGTCAGGAGATGAGTGCTTGCGCTGTGATGGTCCAATAATTGGGTCTTTGTGAAGGAACTGAGGATTGAGAGTAAGATTCCAATCTCAGTGAGTTAGAGATGGGAAAACGAAAACCAGACAAAAGCGTCGTGCAGAAATAATAATGAATTTTTGACAATTTTATAACGAGAGGAATGTATTTCTCACTTTTCAATAAAAGCAGATGAACTCATTAATAACTCATAAAATGCCATGAAAATTAAAGTTTTAAAACAGGCTTAGTTTATTCCCTCAGATATTAGTTCATTTTTATTTGAGAAACACTGCATTTGTGAGTGAGGGATTTATGAATCATTAAAGATATTTCAGTGAGACCAAGTCTCTAGCGCTGAAAACCAAGCCAAGCAAGTGCAGATTTCCTTCTCTCCCCTTCCTTTGGTGTAGCATCTTTCATGACTGCTGTGGAGATGCTCATTTTGGAGCAGAGCATGCCAGTGCTGGGGCGTGCACAGATTTTTGGAGAAGGTATTTCCAAAATCCAAAAGATGCCTCTGTTTTCCATTTAACGTTTCAATTTCTCTTTTATTTTTAACATTCCTTTATGCTTATTGTTACTCTTTCTCCCTTCCCCCAGCTGGGCACAGGCTGCAGATAGAAATGGAGGCTGGGCACACCAGTGATGCTCAGGAGGGGATAGCAGGTGACCCGCAGGCACCATAGATCCACAGAATCACAGCATGGCCTGGGTTGCACAGGAGCACAACGCTCATCAGTTCCAACCCCTGCTGTGTGCAGGTCGCCAACCAGCAGCCCAGGCTGCCCAGAGCCACATCCAGCCTGGCCTTGAATGCCTGCAGGGATGGGGCATCCACAGCCTCCTCGGGCAACCTGTGCCAGTGCCTCACCACCCTCTGAGTGAAAAACTTCCTCCTAATACCCAACCTAATCATTAAGGCTGGAAAAGACCTCACCACATCTAACTATCGACCCCTCACCACCATACCCATTAAAGCCTGTCCCTAAACCAGGCCTTCACATTTCTGGAGCCTGCAGTGCTTCCGTTTATTTCCCAGAATCATCTCTTTTGGCCATGTTTATGAATAAATCCTATTTCAAACATATCAAGAATTATTTTAAAAGGCACATGCTTTATAACAACCGTTAGTATCTTTTGAGGGATAAGAAGAAACATGAAATGAAAAATACAGTCATCAATGATTCGTTTATCTTCAGCAGCGTCTCCAGTTTCAACAAACTACAGACAGAAAATGAATGTGCAAAGGGAGGGACCTGCAGATGTGCTTGAGTCGAAGAGTTCTCTCCAAACAGCTCGCAGGGCACTGCTGCCTGCAGAGCATCGTTCTGAGAAGAGGGGGGCTCCTGCAGGGGCACTGCGTGTTGCTGTGGGCTGAGCTGCCCTCCCCAGCCCTGCTCATGCTCACATGCAGCTCCCTGGGTAAGAGGATCTCTTCCAACACCCCCCTGCCCAGAGGAGCTTCACGTGCTGCAGCATGTTGCCTTCCCTCCGGCTGTGTGCGGGACCTTGGGCCAATGGAAAAGCTGGCGCTGCTGGCAAGCTGCACTTATTGTGCAGAAGTAGTCATTCTTGGAGAGATCAAAAGAGATCAAAGAGTACACATGAATCTGTAAATATCCAGGTGACACAGCGTGCAGATACCTAAGAACACTACTATCTGCAGTGGGTGTGTGTTCTGCTCTGATAGCAGTTGACTTCTCTGTGAGCATTGAAGTGGAGCTGGCTCTCCTGAACACCGGTGCTCAGTTGCTCAAGCAGGAAAGTCAGAATGTATTCTGGGTGTGCTCCCTGGTGTGTCTGCAACAGAAGACATTCAAAATTGCTCCAAATACTGTAACTTAATAACATAATGTGTCTCAGATAGGTAGCACAGTGTGGCAGCGTTCTGTGCAGACAGAAACAAATGTAACTTCAGGGAACGCAAACAAGGAGATGTGCCTCCACCTCCTGCAGGAGCAGCCTCTGCTCTGCTCAGCCTGGGAAGCTCAGAGGAAGCAGTGGAAAATGAAAGATCTACGTGTGGTTTCTAAGTTGCCCAAGGAAGTTGTAGATGCCCCATTGCTGGAGGCATTCAAGGCCAGGCTGGATGTGGCTCTGGGCAGCCTGGGCTGCTGGTTGGCGACCTGCACACAGCAGGGGTTGGAACCAGATGAGCGCTGTGGGCCTTTGCAACCCAAGCTATTCTATGATTCTATGACTCCATGTTATTTCCCCTCTGCAGTTACTATGTAGTGACGAAACTAAGGAAAAAAAATGATTATTTTTTTCCCTTAAAATGTTTAAAATTTGCTGATTAAATTTGCTGATTTATGCTTCTTGTGGAAAGAACACTGTCACACAGTTTGGTGGGGACCCACGCAGTCCTGTGACATGCAGCAGCTCCCAGTTGCTGGCTGAGATGTGCACTGCCCATGCAGCTCCCAGTGCTCCGTACCTATATATCACAGGTACAGATCTGACCTTGTTTGTCTCCACCTCTGTAACTTTCTGCTTTGTCAGCCGCTGTTTGCAGCCTTTCTTTTATCAGCACGCCTTTCTCACCAAACTGCTTTTCTTGTTTCATCTCTTCAGCGGGGAAATCTCCTTCAGCCCTCAATTTATCTGCCACTTTCAGACATTTTTTCTTTACATTTTATCTGATTTTTCTTTACAAATGTGGAGTGTGGCATCGCTAAAGCTAAATGGCCTTACGCTGACAATGTTTAAATGGTGCCTAATGTGGTAGGCACATTCTCCTAACAGACAGCAAGCTGTTCTGCTAACCCACAGCCCCTAGGAGAGGAGCACATCCTGTACAATTACAGCATCTGATGTCGTTTGAAACCCTGAATGCATGGCAAGTAGGAGGAGCAGCTTCAGATTATTGTCCTGGTTGAATCCAATTGTTTAGGCTGTTCTCAGCATCCTGTGACAACTCCTCTGCAGGAAAGAAGAAAGGTGCCTCTGTGATCCCAGCTTATAAGAACTGATGGGCCATGGGTGCTTACGGCACAGCCAGCATTCAGATGGCATCCTGATGGCATTGCCACTGGGGAGCTTACCTGCTCATAGAATCAATCATAGAATCATAGAATTGTAGAATCGTAGAATCGTAGAATCGTAGAATCACAGCATGGCCTGGGTTGCAAAGGAGCACAACGCTCATCCAGTTCCAACCCCCTGCTGTGTGCAGGTCACCAACCAGCAGCCCAGGCTGCCCAGAGCCACATCCAGCCTGGCCTTGAATGCCTGCAGGGATGGGGCATCCACAGCCTCCTTGGGCAGCCTGTGCCAGTGCCTCACCAACCTCTGGGTGAAATTAGGATTCCTCCTAATATCCAACCTAAACCTCCCATCTCAGCTAAGTGGTTGCTCACACAGAATCCATACGAGGCAGCATACATGCGGGTGAGCCCATGCTGGGGCTTTCAGGCTGCATGGGGATGCTCCCCAGGCTGTGATCTGCAGCCATGATACAGCACACCTGCATAGCTCAGCCTCCTGCTTGTAGTCCCAGACCATGCTGGGCTCCTTGTGCTGACACCGGCTCAGCGGAGCACCATGGAGCTGGGCTGGTCCCACTGCCCAGTGGGACCTGGGGTGCCTGAGCTGGGGCTGCATTGTGGTTAAATATCCCAGGAAACATAGAAAACAAGCAAACAGACAGCAAAACAGCCTTGGCTCAAATTAAGTCCTCAGAGTTTTTCAGAGCCCCCCCTGGACTCGCACCAGATCTTTCCTCTTACTGACTTATGTTTAGCAACAGGAGAGGAAGATGCAACCTTTGTAAAACCCATCCATCCACGCTTTGGAAAAGCTGTCCATATGGCGAGGTGTGCTCACGCTCCTCCTGACGCCAGAGACCATATGGGAAACACGATTCTTGTTGTGCTCTCTCCCAGGAGTTACACGTGTGCTGCTTTGTTGGGCACTGTGACACCACGCAGCGGCTGGACCTGGGCATTCCAGCTCAGCTTCACAGCTGCTTCCCTCCCATGCTGGAGAACCCTCTCCTATAGCCCAACATATCCCCAGCAGATAATTACATATCATTGCCCATTTCAGCATGTCTAGTTTTAGCTTGGAGAAGAGAAGGCTCCGAGGAAAACTCATTGTGGCCTTCCAGTACTTGAAAGGAACGTATAGACAGGAGGGGGAATGGCTGTTTACAAGGGTGGATAGAGATAGGACAAGGGGGAATGGTTTTAAGCTGAGGCAGGGTGCCAGGATGCACTGCACAGCAGCCCAGGGGTGGGGGTCAGCATCCCTGGGGGTGTTCGGAGCCGTGGGGATGTGTGTGCCACTGAGTGATGTGGGCAGTGGGCATGGGGAGTGGGCTGGGGGTGGATTGGGGTCTTTTCCAACTGGGATGATTCTGTGGTTCTGTCTTTAGGTAAGGTCCCAGCAGCTCTGCTCAGCACTGCTCCCATGTTCTGTGCAGCCTGTCCCAGGGGTGGGGGCTCTGCGGTGCCCAGCAGCTCTCCCATTCAGCCCTGCAGACCTCAGTGACCCTTCGGGTGCTCTGTGCTCAGCCTCACCTAATTGCTTTCTCTGATCATTTTATTTCAGCAAAACCATTTGAGAGCGGGCAGTACTTGGACATCTATGGAATTACAAGAGATCAGGCTGGGGAGTACGAATGCAGCGCAGAAAACGACGTCTCAGTCCCAGACGTGAAAAAAGTAAAAGTCACAGTAAACTGTAAGTCACGTTGGTTTCTAATCACTAAATCCAATGGAGGAGAGGGGCTCTGCTGGGAAGAAAAATGTAATGCAGAGAACTGCTGCTCGTGATGAAACTGTAGATCTGTTTTTTGGTGGAACAGCAGCGAAAAGCCTGCGGTGTCTGAGGTGCAAGTGGTTCTGAGCAGAGGTCGGTAGGAGAGGGCCAGGTTCAAACCTGACTGCGGTGCTGGCAGCAGTGTTGGGCCAGCATGTGGCCTGGGCTGGGCTCTGCTGCGGGCTCTGGGCTTGGTGGTTATTCACTGAGTAATTTCTGTGATTGCTGGTCTGAAACGTTTCTGGTTTAACTTGTGGTTGTGCAACGGGACAGGGAGATGAGAAATGATATGGCACTCTGTGTGGGTGTGAGAGTGGATCCCAGCACAGGCAGCGAGTGCGGGCACTGCTGGCACAGGGAGCTGTGCTCTGCCTCTCCTCCAGTGCTGTGGGCACTGCTGTGGGTGCCAGCATGGCCTCTGGTGGGGCTGCAGCCCACAGTTCTGCCCTCCTCGGGTGTCTGCAGAAGTCGGATGCTTTCTGGTTTGGGATCGGATTTGATTTGACATTCAGTACAACATGAAATGTTCAAAATGGTGTTCTTTTCCCTTCCAAAAAATGTTTTAAAAAAGGGAAAGAAAATGGGAATAATTACACTAATCCACTCTAGCTGTGAATTTTCTTAGGTTAAGTGCAATTACGCAGCTTGTGATTTGCAGCAGTTCCTGCTCTGAAAATCACTGTGGCATCATTATTGATTTACAGATGCTGGAGGCCCTGGATTTGTGTCCCCCCCACCCACAACCCACAGGCTGAGTCCATCACAGTTCTCTGTAAAACCTGTGGGCTGAAAACCACAGTGCTGGTGGAACAAGTGACCGCTGGGCTCTGTGCAGGCCGTTGTTACTGGAAGACTGTCAGGAAGAGGCGTTGTGCAGATATATGTGCATAGATGGAGCATTTTGGTCAGGCTCTGGCGCAGCTGCCCAGGAGTTGGGGGGGTCAGCATCCCTGGGGGTGTTCCAGAACCATTGGGATGTGGCACTGAGGGAGGTGGGCAGTGAGCACGGGGAGCTGGGCAGGGTTTGGATTGGGGTTCTTGGAGGGCTTTTCCAACCTCAATGGTTCTGTGATTCTATAAATGTGAGGGGGTGTTGGGGGGTGACGCCCTTCACACCCCAGGATGTGCTGTGTGGTTTAAGTGATGCCTGGTGGTAGAATCCAGAAGGGGCAGAGAGCTCTGCTTGTTTTATCAAAACAAAAACTGCCTCTGAAGACTTTATGTCATGGGAGCCTTAAGAAGGCTGATCCTAAAAAGGGAGAAGATGATAGCCCTGCTTAGCATATTTCATTTGAAAAAAGAAAAGAGGAGTGGTAAAAAAATCATGAAATCAGCCATTCTCCCTCATCTTCCGAGCCAAGATCAAAACTTGCACAAATCCTTATTTAGATAAATCGTCATGTTCATGTGTGTTTGGATAAATCATCATGTTCATGCTCTGGCCAAAGCCAGAGCTCTACTTTAACTGAGCAGTTTGTGTAGCATACTTGTGCCCTGTCAAACTGCAATTGCTTCTGGGATCAGTTCCCCTGTTTCCTAGGGACAGTTATGGTTTGTCACTGTGTATGGGAAAGATCAGCCTTGTGGCACTGCTGAGAGCACGGAGGCCAGTGGGACCTCCCTGTGCCCCATGGCCAGAAGCATTGGCTGTCAGGCAGCTGAGCTGCAAGGGTTGGGATTTGACCTCCCTCAACACCAAGCCAGGGGGGCTGTGATGACGGAGGTGTGTGAGTGTCAGTGCCAGCCACAAGCAGGGCGGCTCGGGTCTGACAGCAGGGCACTTCCAGTCATGGCAGGGGGAAGTTATCAGGAAGTGTCCTTGGCTGTAGCATGGGTGCACCTGGCGCCGGGTTTCTGTGCCAGATTCAGGCAAACTGCTAGGTCTGCACTGGGACATGCAGAGTAGTTTTTCTCAGTCTCTTGCAAGTAAAGAAAGAAGAATCAGAAGCAATGCAAAATTAGGATCTGTCTACAGCTTGGAACTGTTTGTATATGTGAAAGATTTGTCACAGTCAGCAAACTGCACATGCACTTCAGTGTGCTGAGTGTGCTGTCCTCACGCTCAGCTCTGCAGCCCCTGCAGGGCACATCTGGTGCAGGAGCCCCGAGCTGCACCTCATTGCTGCGAGCTGTGCTCTCCTCTGCCACTCACCATCACCCCTGTCTCCCCAGCAGCACATCAACAAACCCTGAGCGGTTCTGGTGAACATAAGCATAATTCTGAGTATGGTATTCATTCCATATTGCAGCTGTTCAGTCATCTCAGCAAAGGAAATGGCCAGGCCTAGCTTACTTCTAAACTTCAAGTTTGGTGGCTGTGCAGCCCTGCATCCCCAGGCAGACATAAGCACTTTGCTGGCCACCATGCTGCATACGCTCTGCAGCTCTTAGTGATTCTGCTTTGGGACTTTGGGTTTGTCCTTTGTGCCATTTCATGTCCCATAATCCACATTTTGTACGTAACTTATGTGTGTCCGCATGGTTTCCCTTTTTAAAGAGGTGTTCCGAGAGGCTGTGGTGTTTGTGTTTGCATTCTGAGGAGGAGAACCATTGGTGGGGTCTCAACATTAGGTGGTGGGAGGGGGATCGTTCCTGAGAGAGGACAACTATTCCCAATCATGTTGAAATCAATAAAATAGAATATGATTTCACTTCAAAGCAAAACTTACTAGCATTTTCTACTGCAATTTATAAAGCAAATGCTGATGGATAGATGCTGAATTCAAAGCCCCTGTGAACAAACCACTGCCTGCTTAGCAGGAGCTCAGCAGCAGCTGTGAGCAGCCCCGTGCCCCACAGCTGTCCCTGCAGCCCCACTCACGCTCTGGTTTATGGTGACACACTTACAAAGATTAAACACAACCATCTCCAGAAGCACTGCAGCCATGCTGAGATGATGAAGAATGAGGTGTGTGCATCACGAAGCCGGCGTTTATCTTAATTTAGATAAAATTTTCTATTACCCAAATAAATAGTCAACGTGGGCTGTGTTGCAGCATTCCTTCTTTTCAGATGCCACATAACCGGTCTCAAACAGCTTTGTTATAGCTGGATCTTGTGGACTGTACTGAATTAAGTTCAGCTGCCTTTGGAGAGGAAAGAGAAGCCATTCATCTCAAACTAAGAGGCAGTGATTTAATTTCAGCCTTGATGAACCCCATCACGTGGCAGATTGAAGGCCAGGTGTGCTGGGGCTTGCTGGGGAAGTGCAAATTGCAGTCGCGGTGCTGAGGATGTGCGGCTGCAACAGAGGAGGAAACTGCTCTGCAAATTCAGTGGGCAGCTGACAGGGAAACAGGGAGGTAACCCAAACTGCTCCCAGTACAGAATGGACCACTGCCTGCTTGCAAAACCATATCCTTGCACAAAGATCCATTTGATCAGGAAATAATAAGGAGGAAAGAAAACAGACATGAGCAGATGACCTGTACCCAGCCACACTTTGCCCTTGCCTCGGTGTCACCATGGGACACTGCCTGGTCACCCTGCAAAGCATCCCCAGCTTTGTTGGGTTGGGGACATTAAGCAGCACACAGGCAGCACATGCTGCTAATGCCAACCTGTTCGCTGTGCTCAGCCCATGGGTTGCCCCAAAGCACTGAGCCTGGCCCTACTGCAGCCAGAGCTGATGGCCCAGCACGCCCTGCTGACAAACCTGCTGGCAATCACATTGTGTCGTGGCATCTTCCAGGTGCTTCCACATCTTTGATTACCTGAATGGCATCATTATGGGGAGTGAGGACAAATGGCCTGGTTTATAATTCCCTGGCACCTGCCTGTGGTTCAGGAATGCTGTAGTTTTCGCATTGGCATCGTCCAGGCCTTGGTGGCACCCATATCTGGTGGCTGCTGCCCAGCCCTGAGTGGAGCGAGCAGCATGAGGCTGGGAGCTCAGCAGGCACCAAGCACTGCTACAGGTGGCTGTGTGTAATTCTGCACTGCTCCCTTCCTGCTCCTTTCTTTCCTGCTGCAGTGGTTTGATAAGACATCCTATGTTGTGTTTTTAGTGGAGTTTTTTGTTGTTGTTGTTGGTTTTTTTATTTTCTTCTAGAGGAACGTGTGATTTTGTTGTATGAATTTTAAGTGCTGTGTTTGTTTTTGCTTGGCCAGGTTAGGGTTTTGCAGAACAGCTTAACTCATTAGCATTTCTTAGAAGTCTGCCTTACTGTTGCTATGATATTTGCATAATATTATGCACAGTGCTCTGATTTTACTTTGAAATCAGACATACTGTACAAGCCACTCTAACCTAATTACATCAGTAACCTGAGACCTACCAGGAAACTCAAGATGGGACTCAGGTGTGTGCTGGGGCTCCCAATGCCCAGACACAGGGCTGGGACTTTGTGCTCCCAGAGAGTGCCTTGCTGCCAGCCAAAGGAAAACATTTCCTGGGCAAGGTTCTTTATGTACAGTCAGCAAAGAGATTTTCCTTCCATCAAGGTGAATATGCTATGAAATAAAAAGGCGGTGGTCCCTTCCAAGCCGTGCCATTCTGTGTCAACTCTTCAACCAGAATCACACCCAAATTGGATGAACAGATATGCTCACATGTGACCGTGGCACAGAAGGTCCCTACCTTGAGGTGGCAATGGCTGATGCTGTCCCTGTTGCATCACACTGCTCCTTAATGGTGAGGGCCTGCAGCACTGTAACAGCACAGAGCAGTTTGCGGCCCCAATTCCCACTGACCATTCCGAGAGGCACATGTGCACGGTGCCTCAGAGGATTTAGCTCCAGAATACTGTTTTGAAGTATCTAAATTACACTTTAAAAGTTAAAAGCACTCCGGAGTGTCAGTTTAATTGACTTCCTGTGAAACACGTTTCTCTGAATTCTCTGGTTACCTTTCAAAAAATGGGATTTTTGGCTTCCAAGTCACACTGGGGACTCGTCAAAAACTCTGGCTGCTGGAGAATATTTGATTCTGCTCACAGATCCGTGGAGCTCAGTGAGATTTTTCTTGGAAGTACTGCTCTGTGCACATCCTCTGGGTGCTGGTGTGCAGGCGGTGCCAACGCAGCCATGGCTGTAAGTCAGTCTATGGGCACAGCAGAGAACGTGGCCGGGCATGAGCTGCAACCATTGCATGGCTACAGGTCTCCTCATTTGTCATATATCTTCTGGTTTCTCTGGAATGAAGGCTGAGAGTGTTGGTCTGCTTTCATGTTACCCCACCAGCATTGCTGGGAGCACGCGGTGTCCTCCCTCTGCTCCACTTTTTTCTGTTTCTGTTCTGGAAAGCTGTGCTGAAAGCACTGGGGGAACCTTGTGAGTGGTGGAATGGGGCTGCCCCATGGTGTGCTGCCATGGGCCAGGGGCTGGCTGGGCAAATAAATGGGCAGCATCATGGCTGTGGGGATTCCTGTGTCCTGACCCGTGCATCCTGTTGGTGTTAAATGTTAACCTAATCCTAATGATCAGATTCTTTGTGCTGTCCAGCTGGTCTGGTTCAGTAGCTGTATCACTTATATCAGAGCTGCTATTGTAGTAAGAAGGAGGTGGGAAGATCCGTAGTGGAAAGATGGAGGAGGCACCTTCCTGCAGCACTGCATGCACAGCTGAAGGCAGAGGGGTGATGGTGTGATCTGCTTCTGTACCTGTGGGCCAGCTCTGGAGGATGGGCAGCCACCTGCCCCAGCTAAAGGTGAGGCAGCAGCTGATGCAAAATCACAGGTTGTCATTGAAGTTGGTGGTAGAGCTTCCCTTCAGGTCCAGCCCCCAGAAGAGGAGCTGCCTGCAAAATATTTTACATGAAACCTGTAAATACAAACAGTTCTTTCGACCTAAGGTAAAGATCTTTGAAGAAATTTATGCTATTCTTTAAATAGAATTTTCAGTCGTGTATAATGTAATCAGAGTCAGGGCTCTCTAACTTCTGTGGCTTTGTTGGGTTTTTGGTCTGCATTAGTGCTAAACTCTGACTTATTTAAGCTGCAAATTGCCCTTATCTCTGAGCTCACATGTATGAGATATATGACATACCATCCCACAGTAACACCTAATGAAAAGCAGCTTTTACCAATTCAGATCAATAAAACTGGTCATGTATTTAAATCCATCTCAATTAGAGTCGGGAGGAGAATAGAGCTGATACAAAGAAAATGGTTTTCTCCTCATAGGTGGGGAAAGGAGCGTCTTCTGAAGGTAATGTTTGTCATTTTTTGTCCTTCAGGTATTTTTATTAGCATTTCAGAAGTCAGATTAGAACAATATAGTTCAGGTTACTGACTCGAGAGCGATTTGGCTTTGGAATTAACATTGATTTCTTTCTATAACAGTTTACTGTTGGGTTCTGCAAACTGCTGTGCGGGCGCTGCTTATCCTAGAAAGTGCTGCTCATATCGAAGCGTGACAGAAGTGGTTATAAGATTCCTTCATGTAGGTGGCATTCCGTTGCCACAGCACACGGTTAGGGGCTCTGGCAATGTGAATCGAGGCACTGTGTTTGGAGGAGTTGGAGTGTTGGTGCTTCACGTGGCCTTAAGGCTGCCGTGGAGTGCATCTCTTGGTCTGTGCTCCTCTGGGCAGCCCTTGGCCTGTTTGGCAAACCAGCCTGGCTGCGTGATGGGATGGAAGAGGTGCCCAGTGTAATGGCAGCACCACTGCAGCACCTGTTGTGGCTCCAGTGGGAAGCTGTGTGTCCAGCACAAAGCTGGGAACCTCGCTGGGAATCACTGTGCTGCTCAGCTGTTTTCCAGCACATCTTTGCAAGTGTTCTTTCCTTGGGAAGCAGCATTTCCAACTTAGCCATTAACAGATTCTTTCTGCAGCTCCAAACTGGAGCTGGCTGTTTCAGAGGCACATGGGCGCTGGTAATTTGTCATTGCTGCAGTTCTAATGCTGGGGACTGCCATGAAAACCCATCTGAGAGTAATCTGTTCCCCATCCCCAGGAAAACCCCCAGGGCCATGGGATAAAAACAGCTGCACTCGTTTGCACGTATCTGTGCTCTGCCAGTAGTTACAGGTCCACATCTTGTGTCATTATGGTGTGCCATAATGCTATAAATGCTATACAGTGTGTTTATGCATCTCTGGGAAACGGTGTTGCAGCAAATAATAGAACACCCACAGCAGTGCTTGAAAAACATCGCCAGCAGGATGCTGTAAGGGCACAACACAAATGCTTCAGGCCACTGCTGGGAGAACCTCTGGGCAGGAGAATGAGTGGCCAGAAACAAATGAAGGGATTGTTTTTTCAATAACTGTTTAACAGTAACAGATTTGGTAACTATTGTGCCACCATTTCAAAGACAAAATAGGGTTGCAGAAAGGTTGTGGGCTCTCTCTCTCTCTGCATCCTCTTCTCACATCTCCTGGAGGCTGCAGCAGAGGACAGCACCAAAGGCAGTGGGAACAATGCCACCAGCAATGACAGCACTGACAGCAGTGGCTGCAGCAGCTCTGCTCATGGCTGCTGCTTCGAGCCTGCTTGGTCCCAAAGGCTCTGCGTGCAGCCCACCGTCATCCCCAGAGACATGAAGGTCCCCATTCACAGGCAGGAGGGGCTCCTGGCAGCTGGTGGGATGCAGAGTGAGGGAGGGATGGCAGTGGCAGAGGAGCAGCCCTGTGGGCAGCCATGCTGGCTGGAGTGAACGCTTTCTCCCAGCTCTGTGCCACCGCGCGCTCCTCAGCCTCCAGGTGATCCCACTCTAAACACTAGCTGAAATACAGTTCATGAAAATTAAAGTATTAATAGGAGATGACTCATCTGTAAAGAGCTTATGCATTTCAAGAAGCAATTTAAAGTATACAGCAGGCTCTGTAATACTCCAGACTAGAACCAAAATTAATGGAGAGCTCTTCAGCTCCCAGGAGTGTTCACTTGCCCAGATTGCTCTTCAGCAAAAACAATTACTTAAAATATTTCTTGTAATAGTCTGTACATTGCGCAGCAGTATTTCTCCTGGTGGCTGCAGTGCTCTGTGCTGCTGCAGGCTGTGTTCCCTGGCTTTGCAAGGTGGGAGCTGGGAGATGTTCGGGTGCATCTGGTGATGCCAACTGGACCATGCAGGAGGAGCCAAGCCAGATCTTCCAGTCCCTCAATAGTTTTATCTTTTCCTGCAGCCGTGGCTGCCCTGAGCTGGTATAGATATAGTGTGTGCACACTATTAGAAACTGCACACAAGCAGTGTGCATGGCATGGCCGTGGTGCCACGGCACCCTGCACAGTGCTCCATTGAGGCACCCGGTCCTGGTAAGGCTGTAACGACATTGATGCAACCTGCTCATCCCCAGCCAGGTTGCTAAATTAGCTTTTAACAACTTCTGCCATTTGGCCGGTGTTAGCAAGTGTGCGTGGCACAGGTATGCAGAGGCACTGGATCTCAGCTGGAGGAGCTTTGAGAAGCAATATTTCTGTTTTTATGACTTAGAACAAAGTAGTGATATTGACACGAGAGAAAGGGAAAGCTGCCAATGTTGTTCTTTGGGTGTTATAATTCATAAAGCTTTTGTCTGCTTCTTCTCTTGCTTTCCAACCCTCCTCAAATAGAAAGGAACTATGCTGAGGTTGATTTGGATGTTGGAGCTGCAGAGCTGACATCAACACTTGCAATGAAGCTCTGACAGCCAGCAGCAAGGCTGTGCTCAGGGTCTGAGGATGGGGTGCAGTTATGGATTGAACTGCTTCAGTGCTTCAGCAGCTCTGACAGTGGCTGCATGCCATGCAGTAAGATCGCGTTCACCATGCAGTAAGACAAGGAGTTCAGTTCAGAACGTGCTGTCTGCAGTGTATTTTGAGCAAAAGTAGGATTAATATCAAACTCAGCATTCAGGTTCTCACTGCTTCTGCACCTGGTACCGTTAATGGCAAAAGAGCATCTCAGGAATTATCTTTCAGTGCAGCAATTGAATGTGCAAGTGGAAAATCCCACTGCTCCAGACCTCTGGGGAAAGAGGTCTGCATCTCACTGCACCCAATGTTGACTTGAGAGATGTTGCCTGCTGTTAAGAAGCATGCAGATGTTCCTTAACAACGAGCAATTCTAACACAGCCACCAAATGTTCATCAGGAACAACCTGTACAGCCCTGTGAATGTCCATGCAAGGCTCTCTGGTTTCAGCATTGGGCTTGCTCAGAGCTGTGTGTGCTTCGCTTTAGGGTTAGGGCATCCATTGCACTCAGTCCTTTGGCTGTTATCTATTGAAATGACACAAAACTGAGGATGAAGGAATGATGTTATATGGACAATCTTATAAGAAAATGCAGAGAGAGGCTCCTGAGGTGCTCTTGCTTCCACAAAAGGCCTCTTCAGAGCAGCAGCTGGGCTTGGTGCCCACAGGTGGCACACTGGGAGAGGCTCTGGGCTGCTGCAGAATGAATGGTTCCATCCCTTGGCTGAGATAAGCCAGCAATCCCTGCCCCACACTACCCAGCATTGCCCCGGCCCAGCTTCACTCCTGCCCTTGCTTTGGTCCAGCGTGGGTTTGCAACACCCAGCGCTTCGGTGACTTTGCTGCTTAGAGTCAGAGAATCGACTTTGAGCCTGACCAGATCCTGTCTGTGTGTTTGCTCGTTGCCTCTCTGCATGGATTGCCCTGGTTTGGGAAACTTACTGCTGCCGCAAACTGCTGAGGGGGAAAACCTTTCTGTAAACTTCATTTCTTTTTAATACAGAGCAATAGCTCCTGGACCCTTTATGGCTCTCCCTCATTCTCCATGAGATACATATGTATATCAGCTCTAGCACGCTGTCAGCGAACAGTGGTTTTCAATCAAAAAGACTGTCAGTAAAGCTGATTCACTAACAAGAAAGCTGTCAAGCTGTGACAGCTGCTGTCTTTGCAACCCCAAACAATCTGTTCGGTGCTAACTCTGACTTATGCTTCCATTTATTATACAGTAGTAATGAGTACTGTCCTTAGAAATATCATTTTGGAGAGTACACCTAGCTGCTTTGTTATGTATGTAGAATACATCAAATTGGATCCAAGCTGCACAAGTTTTTGACAAAAAAGTGGTCCTTGTCATCTGAATCACTTTTTTTTCCCTCAATTCTAAATGTTGTTTCAGCATTTACGTCATTTTTGTAGTTAAGCCTCAGACTGAGAATTGTATTACTATTAGAAACTGAGACAAATATAATTTCTGCTTTTCCCATCATGTTGGAAAATGGCACCTAACCCTGAGCACAGCGCTCATACCTACAGAACTGGGTAAAGAAGGGTTGTTGTGATGCTCCTGGGGGCCATCACACCTCCCAGCCCACGGGGAGAACCGATGCCGATGCTGCTGATGCTGCTGTCCAAGCGCAGTGCTGGCATCCAAATGCTTGTTAATGCTTCCTTTTGTTTTCTTTTTAATTAAATAAGAGCACGTTGGCAGTCTCCTTCAGCAAACTCTTCCAGCAATAACTTCTAGCTTTGCAAACCTAGATCTCTCTTGTTTCAGTTACCATCGCTTGTCCTGCCCCTCAGTGAGAGAGGGAAGAGCTGATCCCATTGCAGTTCTGTGTACACCTCCCTACTAAGTCAGCCTCTCTGCTTTGCAGCCTTGGTCCCTCAGCCCAGCTCAGCTCCCGCTGGTCCCATCCAACCCGCACTGTGCACACGCTGTGATTCCCACCTCCCAGTGCCTTCCACCTGCATTTGTGCTTCCTGAGCATGCAGGGCTCGGGCAGCTTCCCACCCACACTGTGTGCTGTGGTTTTGTTCCAGACGCTCTTTCCTTGAAATCCTCCCAGCCAGCTTTAATTCACTTTCTCCTCAGCTGTGCTGCCAAGAGACCTACTTAGCAATTCCTGGAATTTGTTGAAGTCCATTGCTTTCATCTCCCTTAGAGGGAGAGAAGCGGCACAGTGAGAGCACTCATGTTTGTTCTCACCCGGGCATGCGGCCAATCCCTCCTTCTGGGTTGGCACCGACGTTGCCCATCGTACCCCAACTCCCTGCAGGACTGAAGCATGCTGAGGCTCACCGCCCCACTGCTCGTGGGCACCAGGTCTGAGTGCTGCAGGCAGAGCAGCAGCACTGTGCTCACAGCCATGTGCACTGGGTGCAGAGTGGATCCTCTGCAGGTAGGTCTCTTTGGGGCCAGCACTCCCTCTTGGGTCCATCAATAGGGTTCCATCATCACTAGGTGTTATGTTTGGAGGCAAACGTGTTCATTCTATTGTCTCAGGTGAATGCAGACCCTCCCATGGTCTTTGTTGATGGGAAAGTGTCAATGACAAAGCTTAAGTGACAACATTTCCCTCACATCGCAGTGGTAAGAGCAGCGATACAAAGAACAGTTTTGTTGCCATCGTGCTTTTTGCCTTTGTTTGTTTTGAAGACTGTGAAATTCCCTTTCATTGCCGATCTTACCAGGCCTCATCCACAGCCCCTCTGAAATCAACATAAAGATTTTGACATCAGTTTAATTTGAATGACACTTCAATGGCCAATGGAAGATGAAACCCTGCCCTGGTGTACCAAGCAGTGCCAAGCAGTGAGCACATCACCCTGGTCGTGTTTGGTGCATCTGCTTCCTCCAAATGGCCAGCAGCCCTGCATGGGTTTGCTCCTTGCCCACCCCCACCCAATAGCATCAGCAGGGCCACATACATGGATGGGACACAGCTGGGACTCAGCCCTGCTCCCTGGTGCTGGGGAACAGAAGGGTTGGGTGAGCGAGCAGCTAAACAAAGCCTGATGGACAGGAAGCAGAGCAGCCCCTGCCACTGTGCCCACCTGCTGGGCTCTGGGGGTGGCTGTTGGCTTTGTCAGGTCTTGGAGGTAGGGTTGCTCCTTGTCGTTCCTGTCACTCAAGCACCTGTAAAACGCATCATTAAGCATTTCTTTCCGCTGCCTATTATTCACCCTATGTAATTTTGTGTGGCTTCTTTTCCCCCACGAAACAATTACTTCTGGATTTTAAGCTCTCCTCTCATCTTAGCACCGGGAGGTTTTAAATTCAGGAGGCACAAGCGGCACCACAACCTGTGATTCTGTGATCTGCCATAATGCAATAATCCATCGGGCAGAGCTGCGGGAGAGCCTGGGGAGCCCTGCAGTGCCTGCACTGTGTGGGATGGGGCTGCTCAGGATCTGCTCCTTCCCTGCAGCTCCAGGTGCTCCCATGGCTCTTCAGTTAATCCACGTTCAGAGCACACCTTCTGGGGTTGTTATCCTGAATAGGAAGGAGAGAAGCAAAAAAAGAGACGCTGGGCCGCATCTGGAAACATACGGGCTGCATTGAACTCTTAATGCGGGTTGTGTGTTTGCATGTAGCACTTAGGCAGATGTGCACATCAAGACCCTGCTGAATTCAGTATGTTTTGGTAACCTTTTCAGAAAAGATGGGAAAAAATAAGGTTTTCAGTTGTTTGGCAAAAAGATTGCTGCACCAGTGTTTGCCTGAAATGCTGCCCCAGCCCAGAGATGTTTCTGCTGGAAGGAGAGCTTTGTGAAACCATTGAGTTGGGAACAGAACAGAGGGGCTGCTGCTAGCCAGAGAAAGAAAGTCTGTGGGCTGCTGGAAGAGCACCTCCATTATCGATGGTGTAATATTGCTTGGCTTGGAAGATTTGTTGCTTTATTGAGAAGGTGCAGTACGTCTACACAGAGTGAATGCATCAATAGTGCTCGTGTCTGGCTTTCTGCAAACTGAAGGAGATCTTAGGAAACCTGTTCTCTTACCTGAAAGGCTCCCTCTTAACACACCAGAGAGCAATTTTGCTAATAAAAGAACGCATTAGGATGCCAAATTAAAGGCTGATGGAAATAAATAAAAGACTTTTTTTTGACATTTACAATTAATGCCACAAAAATGTTGGTTTAATCAGACAATATGGTTAATCACAAAGGTGAAATTGAAAGTTGCCAGCCCTGAATGCTAGTGTAAAAGTTAATAAATTCAGCTCTTAATCATTATGCACATGCTAGTTATAATAATTTACTGCCCATACCAAATCTTTATAAGCATTGTAATTAAATATAAAATGCACATTAGAATTATAATGAGTAATTAGGGCAACATAACTAATATGCATAAAAGTCCCGAAGCTCATTAAAATGTTAAAAGATGGAACCTGTTGTAGCGGAGGGCTCTGCGTATCCGCTGTGCCTGCCCGAATGCCAGCGTGTTTCACGCATTGTTTTTGCTGTTCCTTCAAGACATTTGAAAGCAAAGAGAAAATATTTGGGTAGGAAACCAGACTGTGCAGAGCACTGCATCATTTCTGGCTGGAGCATAAGTTGCAGAGTTGGGTTTCGCAGCCCAAAGGCTGACTCATGCACACGTGTTGGTGGCAGCAGCCGAGCGGAGCGGTCGTAGCAGAAGGAGTGGAGGTGATGGCTGCTCACAAAGGCGCTGGGAGGGAGCTGGAGCACCAGGGGCACCCAGCACTGCTGTGTCAGGCTTTAACGTGAGTGCTTTGCACAGCTTGGGTTGTTTCACTGAGACAAAAGAGGATGTGCACAGTCCGGGTGTGTGGGGGCACTCACTGCCACATTGGTGACCCTGACATCACCCTGAAATGCAGGCACCCCACGCTGTGCTCCTGCCCTGCCTGGGCCTCCTGCTGCTGCTCCTGAGCAGGAAGGAAAAATGAATGCCAACCACAGAATCCCATGGGGACTTCTACATGGTTCCCTCACAGAGGCACTCTGCCCCAGGACAGGGTGCTCCTCTGTGCTCACCTGTGTGCTTATCGTCATTCAGCGCTCCCAAAGTGTGCCTGCGTTGTATAGTTTGTTCTAGAAGAAGGAAAACAACCTGACAGTGAAAAATATGGTAGAATGGTGATTCTAAGCCTTCTGCCTGTTCACATCAGCATTAGCCAGGGATTTCCCAGAGCAAACACTACCAGCAGTTACTTTCCCTTCTCCTGACCTCCCAGCAAGCAAAGGCTGGGCTCCTCTGGGAGGGCAGCAGGGCCATGGGGTCCCACCTGGCAGCTCATGGCTGCTGGCAGAGCTCACAGGCATGAGAGGGTTTGCAGTGCACACACGGAAATGTGAGCTGGGATTTTCTGTTGGGATCCCATCCAGCTGCTGACTGTGGTAGATTTGGATAGTTTGTGATTGAAATGGCTGAGCTGTCAGCAGCCCAAACCACACTTTTGGTTTAGGAGAGCCTTCCGGATGTACTGACTCAGTGCCCTGCCCTGCTTCATCTTCCAGGATTTCTCCCTGGTACCTAGGCTGGAGGTGTCTGCATGGAGCAGGTTGACCCTGGATGGCTCAGGGGGCACCAGGCTTCTGCCACAGAAAGCACAGAATCGCAGAGCTGTGGGGGCTGGAAGGAACCTCTAGAGCTCCCCCAGCCCAGCCCCCCACAGCACATCCATACAGCAGATGCACACAAAGCATCCAGGTGGGTTTGGATCTCTGCAGAGGAACCTTCCCCCCCCCACCTCTCTATGCCAGAGCTCTGTGCCAGGGCTCTGCTACCCACACAGTGACGTTTTTCCTCATGTCCAGATGAACTTCCTGGGCACCATGGAACAGAGCCCTGACCTCCACCCTTCAGATATCAATCAGCACTGATGAGATCCCCCTCAGCCTTCTCCTCCACAGACAAACAGCCCCAGGGCTCTCAGCCTGTCCCCATCAGGAGGTGCTCCTGCCCCCACCAGCTCTGCACCCTCCACTGGGCTCTCCAGCAGTTTCCTATCTGCCTGGCACTGGGGAGCCCTGCACTGGGCACAGTGCTCCAGTTGTGCAAAGCAGAAGGGGAGCTCCTCCTTGCCCTGCTGGCCGTGCTCCATGCGATGCACCTCAGGGTCTTACTGGACTTTTTGGCCACCAGGGCACAGTGCTGGCTGGCGGTCACCCTATTCGCCACTGGCTCCTCCATATTGCTCCTTTCCTGTAGCTCAGCCCTGTACCTGTACATCCTCAAGGGCAATGTGGGTAGAAGCACTGTGGCAGGAAGGCAGGACGTCCCCAAAAAGGCCACATGCAGACTGCCCAGGGCAATCTCTGCCCCTCTTGACGGAGTCCCTCATCACCTGTCTCTGTGTGTGTGCTGTGCTGGGTACTGCAGGATGCTGCCATGGGGTGGTGGGCACAGCTGTGTGGCAGCCAACGTTCTGCACCTACATACACGCCTCACAGCAACATCTGCAAAATTGCTTGGGAAAAAAACCAACAGATTTTTATTTATAAGTTCCGTGTTTGGGTTTTTATAGCATTTTATGATGCGCATAAATTGTTGTTTAAAAACAGAAAATGTAAGCGAAATTCTAGGGGGAAGGCAATTGTTGTTCAGCCCTAACTTTGATAATCTCCTTCCTGAGGAGTTCGCTGTCTTCTGTTTTCAGCTGGCGGTTGCCTTTTGCTGGCAACTGAGAGAGGCAGCTATGGCTTTTTGGCTTTATTTATATCTGCAGTTCTGTGCTTGAAATATTTATTCCCCTTGACTGTGTTCACTGTTTAAGAAGACAGAATGTACTTAAAGAAGCAAGCCTGTACCGGTGTAGTGGTGGGGCAGCCCTGCCGTGCTGTGTGGCTGGGTCCTGGCTGCAGGGTATGCGTGCCTTTGGTGCCCAAAGGAGCTCCAACGCCCCAAGCCCTGTGCTGCTGCGAGGACCCAAAGCAAAGCAGTGCTCATGGTGGTCCCCACTTTGGGGCCATAGAATCACAGGATGGCCATGGTTAGAAGGGACCCCAAGGATCATGAAGCTCCAACCCCCTGCCACATGCAGGGCCACCAACCTCCACATTTCACACCAGCCCAGGCTGCCCAGGGCCCCATCCAACCTGGCCTTGAACACCTCCAGGGATGGACGGGGCATCACAGCCTCTCTGGGCAGCTGTTCCAGCACCTCAACACTCTCATAGCAAAGAACTTTCCCCTGACATCCAACCAAAATCTTCCCTCCTTCAACTCAAAGCCATTTCCCCTTGTCCTGCTGTTATCTACCCTTTCAAAGAGTTGAGGCCATGCCTTGCCTGAACCCGACAGCTGACATCACTGTGCTTTGTATTGAGTAACTGAGCAGAACGGATTGAAAAAACAGACTGTTCGCTGTGGGATTAATATTCTCCATGTCTCAGTTATGCTTCTGCACCAGATATACAGATCTGTGTCAGAATCTGCTGTGTGGGATCATTTTTGCAGTGCCGGAAGAAAACACGTTTGAATGTGACTCAAGCTGGAGAACACGCGCCAGGCTGAGTAACGTAGAGAGCGCTGAGGAGAAGCAGAGTTCGGCCGTCTTCGGATTTGTATGCAAATGTCTATTTTACAATTTTTTTTTCAGTTGCTCCCACAATTCAGGAACTTAAGTCCAGCGGAGTGATGCTCGGAGGGAACGGCCTCATCCGGTGCGAAGGCGCGGGCGTTCCTGCCCCGGTCTTTGAGTGGTACAGAGGAGAGAGGAAGTAAGTACCTGCCTGCACTGCGAGCTGCAGAGCTGCCCAGGGGGAGTCGTGGAGTTTTCTTTCAGCTTTTGTTTCTGTGCTGGTAGATGAGGCATAATAGTACTGTCCGCAGCTGGGCTGTAATGGTGATAATTGCCATAATGAGCCTAGGGTTTAAAAATGCTTTAGTAATTACAGCCTTTGAAGTACAGCAGCCAGAAAACGTCCACTGGAAAAGTCTAATAAAAAGAGATTTTTTTTAAGAATATGGGTTTTTTAAGCCATCTCCGTAGGTTTCCTACCGCGGGTTTCAGGGGTGGCTCATGGAGGTGCCCACAGCCCTTGCACAGCAGCAGCAGCACCTCCCTGCAGGAGCTCCCAGACTGAGTCCAGCAACCTCAGTGTGCGCCCCGGTGTTTGCATCCAGCTTTGCTTCTGCGTCGGTAGTGCTTGGTAAAGGTCAGATACCTCTGCAGGATTGGCTTCTAATAGGAGGTTTTGCTTTGCACTCTCACCTCATCGAAGATCTTGAATCTTCGCGGAATGTGAAGTTTAAACATTGGTGCAGGATAAAATCCTGGTAGATGCTGTGCAGGTACATCTTCTAGCTGCTGGAATGTCCTGGCTTCTGAACACTGGGTTTCTCATCAGCTCTAAGATCCCATTACACGTGGGAACTGACACGAGAATATTAATGACCATATTTCATAGGGAACCATCTGTCAGCTCATTTCTCACTGGCCAGCTGCTCCCCTTAGGAGCGCTGCTCTCCCTCCTTCCTGACTTCCCACAGCAGCCGCAGCCATCTCACTCTGACCATAGATCAAAGCATTCTGGAAAACACCATAATCAACCTTTACTACATGTAACAGCACAGACTTTCCCTCTGTTGGAGAAATTCATCTGCATCCTATTTCCAGGGGTGCACGTCATATTGTACATATGTCGGGGAGGAGTTGTAGCAGAAAAAAACTGTTGGAGCACAGGTTTTAATATAGACCATGGCACTCTGGATTCAATTAGCCATTTCCAGCGTGATAATCACCTCTCTATTTATAAAAGTCACCAATTCCCTTCTTCTTGAGTGCATTCAGTGTCACAAGAGCAGCGGGAAAGGATAAGCAGAGCATTTCAGGACACGGAAGTTGTGCCTTCTGTTTTCCATTTCAGTTGCTGTATCACCTGAGGCTTGCTATAATCAGCAAGACAAGCACTGTCCTGTTGTGTCTCACTGCTCAAATATTCTGTTAAATCTAATGGTACATCATTGTTTGTCCAAGAGCTGCTAGCAGACTCACAAAACACACATGGCCACAGAGGGACTGGGAGCCTCCAAAGCACCACTCACAGGACAGGGAGGGCTGCACACACACTGTTCATTCCTACTCCCAGGATCATCTCATCATAAAAAAAAAAGTCAGTAAA
Organism: Tetrao urogallus; assembly: GCF_951394365.1. Classification (NCBI taxonomy): domain Eukaryota; kingdom Metazoa; phylum Chordata; class Aves; order Galliformes; family Phasianidae; genus Tetrao; species Tetrao urogallus. The sequence continues at coordinate 819,604 of NC_136818.1, forward strand.
ACTAAAAATAAGACCAGCTAAAGCCTATGTCCAGCTCCACCTATGAGGTGTTTGCAGGACTGCTCCTCTCTCTCCTCGCCAGGCTCGCAGCAGTCACTGCTCATCAATTCTCCATGCATTCCTGCCATGCTTTGGGAACACCGAGCTCAGGGCTGAGAACTGCTTGGGGAAAGCAGGGGAGGAACCCAGGGCACTGCCTGCCATCCCATGGGCGTGCAGACCACACAGCCCTGGAGAGCCCACATGGACTGAGGATCAACTGAGGGAATGGGCTGGTTCAGTATGGAGAAAAGAATGCTCCAAGGGGGACCTTATGGGTCTCTACAGCTCCTGGCAGGAGGTTGGAGAGATGGGGTTCAGCTCCCAGGAAACAGCGATAGGATGGGAGGTGCTGTGCCAGGGCAAGGCAGGCTGGATATGAAGAGAAATCTCTTCTCCAAAGAGCGGTCACAGGGCTGCTGTGGTGGCACCCAAGAAAGGAGCTGGGGAAGGAGCCAGTGTAGGGACTGCCCTTGAGGGCTTTAAATTCTGAGCAGGAGCCAAAGCGCTGAAATGCATCACATTAAAAAGGGACTGGGTGAAAAGTTAGTAAAAGCTTCTTAAAATTATGATAGCATTTGGCTTCTAAAGCCGCAGAGGGATTCCCTGTGGAGGGGAGGAGGCTTTGCTGTTCTGAGTCTGGTATCTGAAACTCACAACTGCTCAAGTATGCTGTGTTACAGGGCTGTGAAGAACTGCATCTCAGAAATTGAACAGCCACAGGGAAAAAGCCCAAAAGCCACTCATCTAAAAATATTAATTCTCTTCTACTTGATAAAGCAAACAAGACCTACATTTGAAATAACAAAACTTGTTATAATGGCTTAATATACTGCAATAATGTGAAGTCATTCAAATATGAAACTAAAGGTAGATATCCCCTGGGACTGGCACAGACACACGGTGTTCTCCTCATGCATTGGCATAGTCTCCAAAATAAAAATGAGATTCCATTTCCATGTTCAGCTCATGGAACGGAGCAGTGGAGTAAGGAGATGTGTAGGGTGGCTGCACATGAGTGGAGATGCTGTGTTCCGAAATGGAGCTGCACACAGGTAGCAAATGCAGTGTGCAGTCAGTGAGCTGGGCAGGGATGTGGTTGTTGGCTCAAAAGTGAAAGCATCAGGTCCCTACAGCAGCAAAATCGGGTTTCTACAGCAGCAAATGGAGGTCCTGCAGGTGCTGTGTTCATGGTGACCAAAGCTGACCACAGACCCTGGCAGCTACGTGGCTCTGTGCTGTGTCCCCAGCATGGCACCATGTCATGGGAAACGTGAGGAATCCACTGTGAGCAATCAGCTGTAGCTGGCACTTTAGTAACATGGGTACCGTTCCCATCTGACAAGATGTGGTCTGCATACAAGAACAGAATTTGAACTGATTGTCTTCCTCTGTGCCAGAGCAGCGGTGTTTCTGACACGGCCTGGAAGCAGCGCTGAAAGCTGCACGGTTCGTATGGGACAGAGCCATGGAAGTCTCAGCTCAGGGAAAGGGAGCCCAGTGAAAACGGTTGTGTTTGGGCTCCTCCTGCATTCTGTTACCTGATTTCTGTTCAAGTTGCAGTCTCAGGATGCAGTGCTGCGGTAGCGCATCCTTCCTAATTGCAACTGCAGTTTGTTGCTATAGAGGTCTATAAAATAAATTGTGGTCTCCATCCTAATTAATCTCCTTCTTGGCTACGTAATCCCAATCTACCATCAGTTGGAGGTGCACAGGGTTGCGAACAACCACCACTGTAACAGTCAGAAGTGGGCACAGTGTCTTTAGGGCAGCGCTCTGTCTCCGTGCTCCGTCCTACTGCCCACCCACAGCCCGCCCTGCCCCTGCTGCAGCACTATGGGTGCTGGGCACAGCAGTACGGATACATGCAGGTGGGCACTGGGGGTGCTGCTTCCAGGCCAGCCGTGGGCCAAACTGCCTGAGGCTGCTCCCCTCACACCTCCAGTGCTGCCTCCCAAAGCAGCCCCACTGATAAGTTCGTTCAGCAGGATCACGTGCAGACTGGTTACTGTGCTATCAGCTGTATCTGTTAAAGAAACGAAATCAAAAAGGCTATTGCTTATGGTATATAAGTTATAGACTTTTTTTTTTCTTACTTTCTAGACTGATCAGTGGTCAACAAGGAATTACTATTAAAAATTATAGCACGAGATCACTTCTTACTGTTACCAATGTGACAGAAGAGCACTTTGGCAACTATACCTGTGTTGCTGCCAACAAGCTTGGGATGACCAATGCCAGCCTGCCTCTCAACCGTAAGTAATGTAGATGTGTGACAAGTGTTCGTGCTCGTTTGTTTCCACATGCCTGGGTTCAAAAGCAGAAAGATGTCAGCGTGCTTTTTCTTTCCCTCGTTTTTATCACAAGGCACACAAGTACCGTTACATTCCTCAGCAGTGGGAAATAGCTGGTTTTTTCCTCTGTGCTGCAGAAGGGCTTCTGTTTTGGAAGCAATGCCACATTTTGGGGGCAGCAACAAGTTGTGGATGTACAAAAAGACACATGAGGGCTCAGCCTGCTTTGTGGCACGGGCACTTAGCATGGCACAACCTTTCTGTAGTGGCCGGCCAAGGCAGCACTGTGAGCACCATTCAGAACTCCTTGGGAGGTCTCCAAGGGGCACTATGAGCCCAGCACTGCATGCCTTTGGCTGCACACACCGGGCGGTAGGGTGAGCAGAGGGGACGTGCCATGGAGTCCTTTGATGAAGACAGCAGCCACTGGGATAGGCAAAGCAGAGCGCTGAGATACTCTTTACATGAAGCTTACATAAAATGGGTCTCAAATGTCCTACTTGAAAGATATTTATAGCCGTGACTTCATAGTATTTCACATTTTTTGACTCTCTAGCCATCTGTTAGTGGCATCCAAAGATGTTCATAGCTGAACTTCCGTGGTAATCTGTCCTGTTTTCATAGCAATAATACTGAAAGACATGCATGAAGATATTCCTTGGTGGAAATCGGACTGCAGATTTTCATCTCCTTAAATCCTAGGGTTATTAGCTTGCAACCACTAAGCTTTGTTCTTGCTGTGCTTCCCCTGTGTCGGTGTTATCGGGATATTTAACCCGCCACCACAGAAATGCAATGAGCAGAAGGCAGTGTGAGGTCTTTCCTTCTGTTCCATTTCAGATTTGAGCAATCATTAACAAAGTGAACACAATGCAGCACATCCTTTAAAACGCAAAAAGTGAGAACAGAAGAATTTCATAGCAGAAGCAAGTGGTATTTGGTGAGTTTGCAGTTCAGAGAAAGTAAGGCGAAGGTTTGGGTTATTTTGAACAAAGCAGTTCCGTTGCTGCCAGGGTTCTATCAGCTTTCCTTGCTTTTCTTTTGTAACGTGCCCTCTGTTACAGTGCAGAGTGCAGAGGGTGAACACCTCAGGCAGTGCCAAGTTGGAAACAGCAACAGCAGGCATTCTCTGTGGTGAGAGGGGTGGGATGTGGGAAGTGAGAGGAAGTGCTGAAATGGGGGTCTGATTCTGACCGCTCCATTGAGATGTGGGGGAGCTGCTGAGGTGCGTCTGAAAGGCTGAGATGGAGGGATTTGTTTTCTGCCCCCATCTGTTTGATTCTAATCAAAACAGGGAGGGGTTCCCAAAGGGCAGTCTGGATTTCAATTGGGAATTAAGAGCATTCGACTTGGGAGTGGGCATTCATCCTTCTTCAGAGTTTCCATTAATATCATCTGGAAAGAGTTTCTCTTTTTTTAATATAAAAGAGAAAAAAAAGTCTCCTGGGGTAACAACCTATTAAACATGGATTCCCTGATACCACAGAGGGGATTTTCTCTCGTGAAACACTGCTTGCATCTTATTTTGTTAGCAGCTGTAAAATGGACGGACTGAGCTGTGTGGGAAAAACACGGAGCAGCAGTGGCTCCGATCAAGGAACGAATGTCAGTGTGGCAGTTACTCATGTCCCAGTCCTTCCTATCAATTAGATGTGTGGGGTTTTGGCACCGCTCCTGTCCTGTAGCTGTGTACGTGTGCAGGATCCCCAGCAGCTGTGTTGGACGGTCCCATCCTGCCATCTATGGGCCTAATTCATCACATGCGTAGTGCTGCCCGTCTTGGCTTTTCCCAGAATATTTGGTACTTAAGAAGATATTCTTTTCCTGTAAGTAAGGCAGAGACCTGCTGATTCATGAAATCCAGTTTCTGCAGAAAACGCATTATGGTACGGACTCAGGGTATGAGGTTTCATTTACCAACGGAGAATGGAGTAATAATTAAGCAGCTCTTGCTTTTAAGTTGGTGCAATTTTAATTCAAGGCAAAAGGCAATTTCCTGCAGATAAATTTGCAAGGCCACCATGAGGGGAATGAGCCATCATTAGCCGCTGGCAGCGAGGTGGGCTCATTCAGCCATCACTCTGAGAACAGCCAGAGGTGAGGTGGTGGTCAGTGCTGCTGCTGGAGCAGCAACGTCCCCAGGGGAACATGCCCTGTCCCCATGCAGCCTCTCCATGTCCCAGTACGTGGTGTCAGGGCTGGAGTGCTGGTCTTCATCAAAGCTGTGTCACGCTGGGAGGTTGTCTGCTCTGCCTGAACACTAGTTGTATTACAGGACACTGAGTGGCTGCTGAAATCCCGCGTTTTCAATCTGAATGTAGATTTAATCTATACATCTGTAGGAACTGTAAATCTGCTTAGAAAGAGGCTGTTCACAGGGGCATAAAATTCCCAGCAACGTGTGATCTCTGTGTCTCTACAAGATAAGACACCTCAAAAGTCTGGATTGAAGCAAGCCATCACCTCACAGAAGATAGATGAATATAATCATTGCGTCTCAAGCAGATAGGTATCTATCATTATCATAGGCATTATTTTGTTTGTATTTTAAAAGCACATCTCCTAGGCACTCCTGAGTGTTTTTTGTGAGTGCTATAAACAGCTCACCTGGGAAGGGATACCTTCCCTTGCAATAGAGGAGCCCATCACTGGCAGCTGCCCTGGGGATGATGCCCTTCAGTGGCTGCCTTTGTGCCCCACAGGTGCTGCTGAGCTCTGGGAGAATGTGGCTCATATAGAAATCAGACGTATTGTCAGTAGTTGTTCTAAAATGTAAATAGCCATGAAGGGCTGCAGCAAAGGTCAGCAGCGACGTCAGGAAGGGGAAGGAGAGCACAGCGAGGCATGTGAGGGATGTGGCAGTATTTTCTGTGCTAATGTAATTGCTACAGCTAAACAGAACTACCTTATTGCATAAGCATCCAACTGTGAGCTTACTGGTAGTGCAACATGGTTATGATCTTGTCTCAAAGAGTTTGCATGCCAGGAAGCACCAGACCGTGCCTCCATTTACATGTGTTCGTTGCATTGTGCGCTGGTTCCTACAGAAAGATTCCTAATCAAACTGCTGTGCCAACATTTTAATTGAGTTTCATGTCTGAAGTGCAAAAAAATTAATATTCTTCCAAAATTTTAAGTTAACTCTTTGTAAACAGCACATTGCATGTAACAACATATGCATTCCTCAGGATAGTTGGTGTAGCATTGAGTGTGTCTACTGGGGCACTGAAGATCCAGGAGCATTGAGGGCACCTGCAGAGCTGTGCAGTGGTCTTGCTATGCCATGTCTACTAAACAAAATTAATATTGAGACAGACAACCATTTTCTCTGGTAATTTCCTAGCAGCCTGACTCGTGGATCTGCAAACCTTCCCTCTCCTGCTGCCCCAAGCCATAACAGTGAGGGACAGCAGGGATTTATGGGATTTGGGGGTTCTCACAGTCATCTCCCTGAGAGCACGGCTGTAGCCACAATGCCATTTTCCACTGCTGGCAGCTTTGGGTCCTGCTTCCCACTGCCCAGAGTGGTCCTCCCCCATCACAGTCAGGATGTGGCCCTGCTTCTTTCCTGTATTTGCAACTTTTCCTTCATATTTACACCAAGCATTTTCTTACTGCAGATGAAGGCTATTCCCACTTCTCTTCTCCTTCCCACTGTGGGAAGAGATCGGTGCTCTCAGGACCAAGAAGGAAATTGGGGCGGAAGGAGGGAAGGGCAGTGTTGGGTCAAAACATCTGTCTCCAGGTGCATAAAAGCCTCTCCTGGAACGAGAAAGGGAATGATCTGAAATGAGTGTCTTTATGTACTGCTGAACATATTGCACTACTGCTGGCAATAACAGTGGTGACGGGTTAGCCAAGGGCTTGCTGCACAGACAGCATCTTGCCATGACTGTGTTGCAAAGGCGGTTCATAGAATCACAGAATGGCCTGGGTTGCAAAGGAGCACAACGCTCATCAGTTCCAACCCCCTGTTCTGTGCAGGGTTGCCAACCAGCAGCCCAGGCTGCCCAGAGCCACATCCAGCTTGGTCTTGAGTGCCTCCAGGGATGGGGATTTGACGTGCTCTGATGTCTGAGCAGCGGTCACCTTCCTGAAGGGGCTCTTCTTGCTGCCAGGGGATGGAGCTGGGCCTGGCAGCAGCAGTTGTTTGAGTGGCTATTGGAGATCATGCAAAGACTGCTAGGGACTTGTGTTCACACCATTTGGTGTCATCATTAAACTCAGCCATTGCTTTCTGTTGACTGAGAATTTGCGTATTTGCCCACATGAAGGGGTCTCTGCTAAGTTTTAGTTCAGTAGCTTTGGCTGGCCTTCCAAATTTGACCTTTCAGAAAGAAATTTACTCTCCAGGGAAATTCCCTTTGTGTCCATAGTTTCAGCTTTCTCCAATTACCTAAGAAATATTTTACTATTTTACCTCTCAAACTCTGGTCCTTAGAACAAATCACAATTAAATTGGTGTTGTTCTGTGTTATGTCTCAGCCGAACAGGTGACACACATAAAATTATACAGATATATTCATATAACTATAGAATGTAAGTGAAAACTCCTGTACTCATTAGAAGCTGATTCAAAGACTGCTGCAGTAAATCAAAAGACGTTTCTTGATTTAATTATGTTTGGCTGAAGCCCAAAGTCTCCTGTAGAAGTCGCAGTGCAGAGGGCTGATGCCATACACCAATGTTTTCATTGGAGGTGTCTGGTCCTGCCCCTGCCATGCAGTCAGTGCCCCGAACACTCACCCAGCTCTTGCTGAACGCACGGCCCCAACTTCCCTGGTGTGTGGCTGGACAGAGAGCAGATGGAAAATGCCTTCAGGGGCAGTAAAACAAAACATAAAGGGATGTCTGAGCCAGCATGCTTTCTTGTGGTCTCTGTAAGGGGCATCCAGGTCCATGCCCACAGGGTTTTGTGGTATATCCATTATAAAACCAAGTCAGACCTTTTCATAGTGTGTTGTCCGATCTGGAAACTCGTGTCTGTGCTACACCTCCCCTGTTATAGACCAAAGGAGATTTTGTTTTAGTTCTCCATATGCTCTGTCTTTGCTGATGGGGCTTCTCACTGAAGCCCTTGCTTTGCTCTCCATGTCTAAGCTGGCCGAAGAAGCCTGGCTGCTACGGGAGAGGTGACCCACCAAGATGGAGCCCGAGATGGCCACCCAGCTCCTGATCAGCGTGTGTGAATCTGGGGAGTTGGAGGAGTGGGGTTACAGGTCTGGGGGTCAGATCCTTGGGAGCCTCTCTCAAAGATGAGGGTACTCGTCCAGGGCACATTGATGGAGTGACTGCATTCCCAATGGAAAACAACTATCTGAGAACTTCCAACCATCTCCAATGTTCTTTATAGGCAAGGTAAAAGCCTCTTTTCTCTCCCCTTTCTCACACAGGGTAAGACCAACGTGAGATGCAGTTGAACAGCATTTAAGCAAAACCGAGTGCTTTCTTTACATCACAAATATGCCTGAGGAGCAAGTATCAGAAAGCAGTGCTGAGACAGGGAGTCCAGCAGAGCTAGAGACAGCACCTTGAATTCATACACTCACACAGAGTAAGATAAATGGCCAAATCTCCCATTAATGTTAGTCATAACAATTCTGTTAGACGCTGAGCATGAGACCCTTCCATAAGGATGCTGACTGCTGCTCCAGGTAGCAATTACTGAGAGCTGAGGAGAAGTGTTCCAAGTATCCATTCTCCACGTTGAGCTTTATCTGAATGGTATGACAATAAGTGACTGAGATGGCACAAGATGGGAATAGCTGCTCTGAGAAAGATCAGCAGCATATGTTTCTCCTTGACATTTAGAAGCCAAAGAACATGTTTGTGTCTGAGGGGGTGCAATTTATGTTAATCTTTATTATGGTTCCTTACAGCAGTTGCCTTTTGTGTTAGTTTTTGTGAAGTTTGTGTTCGTATTCTTAAATTGTGTAGTTGTAACCATATGTTTTAGATACATATTTCTACTGCAATATGATGATCTGGAGAGGCTGAAGCATGTCTACGAGCATGTCTAGCAGCACATCTAAGCTTTCTTTCTGTGTATCAGCTAATTATGGTGATTAAAGCATTTGTTGTCACCTATGGACATTCCCTACAATGCGTCCTGATGAGGGTGAGGAGCACAGGAGGTCAGGGCTCCTTCTGAACCCTGGTGTTTCTTTTTGTGATGCAGAAGGGGTAGGAAATCTTGAGGTAAATTAACATACGAGAAAAAGTGAAAAATCCAAAGTGGAACATGCGTAACAAATGGGGTGAAAATGAGAAGTGTTATAAATACTGACATAAATACATTTTGTGACTCAATCTGGTATGCAGGCTGCAGGCTTGGTCTCAGGATGGTGGGGGAGGTTTGTGAAGCGCTGGTGGGAGACAAAGGATGAAAAATTCCCATGTCAGGAGAATGAAAATGAGTGCTTCTTCATTAAAATACACTGCTAAATGGAGAGCCACTTTATGTAACGGGTTGCCCAGGCCAAAAATGTGGGACTTTGAAAAAGAATCAAGGATATCAAGAATTTTCATGAAAATCATAGAATGGGTTTTAAACTCCAGACGTCAGCACTGTGTGCTTGCTGCTCTTTGGGTGAAAGCCCAAATCCTGCTTGCAGTACCTGATGAGAGCTTCTGTCTTCATTTTGTGTTACTTTTTGTCAACAGCAACAAAACAGCCTTGGTTTGACAGAAGGATGATTTGCCTACTGAATTCTGGTTTATTGAACAGCAGCAGTTAGTTGAAACCAGTGTTTATCTGAAAAAAAAAATTGTTTGCATCTATCATGCCATGTGTTCTCTAATAAGATTACTAAAAATAATAGACACAGATAATCTCCACCACATTTATTTACATTTCCTGAAAGCTGCTACACAGTCCCAGGCATCCAAACAGTTTGTGGAATGAAGAAAATCAGAAGGAAATATCTTTTTTTTTTTTTCTTTTTTCTTTTCTGAGGTTTAAACCCCTCTTGGTGAGCCCACACCACAAACAACAGCCGCCCCTTGTGGTCTGCCCGCTACAAAATCAAATGCTGAGGTGTCCCAATAAGCCTCTAAAAGTGAAGGAGAAAATTCCAAATCTTGTGAAGTAATTTCACCTTAAAGTGAAACACACCACAGATCAGACATGATCACAGAATCACAGAATGGCCTGGGTTGCAAAGGAGCACAGTGCTCATGCAGTTCCAAACCCCTGCCGTGTGCAGGGCCACCATGGCAGAGCCCAGAGCCACATCCAGCCTGGCCTTGAATGCCTGCAGGGATGGGGCATCCATCCTTCCAACCTCCTTGGGCAGCCTGTTCCAGTGCCTCACCACCCTCTGGGTGAACAGTGTATAGCTTTTATTTATTTAGCCAATGAAAAGTACGGGGGTACCAGTCCCTTCTCTCTCCTGGTGCTGCTGTGGGGCTTTCTTTAGTGCTGACCATCTGTGGGCAAATGCTCTTCAGAGTGGAGAAGCTGTGGGGTGGGGATCCAACAGAGTTTTCTCTAAATCAATTGATAATTCAATGCTTTTATAAAGATCTTTTCCAGCGTTGGTGATTCCATGATTCTATGATTCAGTGCTTTTAAAACTATGATTTTACAGCTAAAGACAGTTGTGTGCAGGTTGTCGTCTCCACTTTTGCTTCAAGGAAATACGCTGTTCTTCTCAACCTGGAGCTGAGCTTGAAAAGTAGGTTCATAGAATCATAGACTCAGCAAGGTTGGAAAAGACCTGCAGGATCACCCAGTCCACCTGCCCACCTACCACCAGTTTTTCCCACTGAACCATATCCTTCAGCACAACATCTAAATGTTTCTGGAGTATCTCCAGGGCTGGTGATTCCACCGCCTCCCTGGGCAGCCTGTGCCAGCACCCAAACGCTCTTTTGGTGGTTCCTGGTAGCAGCATGGCAGCATCACACTCAGAGTATGGCCCTTCTGAAATAGGGCTTAAATGTGAATGCCTGAACGGGTGACATATGGAAGCAAATAGCCCTCCATGCAAAACAACCACACACTGTCCCTGGCTGTTTATACAGGGGGGGAAACGACTGTTTACAAGGGTGAATAGTGATAGGACAAGGGGAATGGTTTTAAACTGAGATAGGGGAGGTTAAGTTGGATATGAGGAGGAATTTTTTCACCCAGAGGGTGGTGAGGCACTGGAACAGGTTGCCCAAGGAGGCTGTGGATGCCCCATCCCTGCAGGCATTCAAGGCCAGGCTGGATGTGGCTCTGGGCAGCCTGGGCTGCTGGTTGGCGACCTGCACACAGCAGGGGGTTGGAACTGATGAGCGTTGTGCTCCTTTGCAACCCAGGCCATGCTGTGATTCTATGATTCATTCCATGACTGCACTGGGATGTCTGCATTAGGATGCCTCATGAGGACGGCTCCAGCCCCGAGCAGATCCACACCTCCAGGGCATGAAGTGGCCCTGTGAGTGAGAAACTCCTGGAGGTCTTTATGGTCTTTGTAAAAAATGCCCTACTAAATGCATTGCTCTGAAGCCATCAATCCCCCGTTGTACAAAGATTTTCCCAAAGCACCTGGGAGTTTCCTGGATGCAGTGGTACTCCTGCACACTGGGAAGAGATGAGGAGAGCAGCAGTGCTGCAGGGGTGACCAAGCTGCTTGTTATTCATCATTTCTGCTCAGAGCTCAGCTTGTCCAGGGCTTTGGAAGCAGAACCTGGCTGTGCTGCTGCGCGTGACAGCAGAGCACGGGGAAATTGCCCTTGTATAAATATTTGAGCAATAGCAGCTGAGCAGAGCAAACCTGGGAGTGCATTGCCTCTGCATGTAAATCAATGCAATAAAGCATTGTGAGAAGGCCGTTTAGGCCAAGGGATGAGGCCGGTCCAGAAATGAATGGACGCGATCTTGTCACCAATAAATCCTGGCTGAGCTGGGTTCTGCGGCACTCTGCTGCAGCGAGCAGCAGGGCAGGCAGCCGGAATTATTTCTACAAGGAAGCTTAGTGAGTTTGTCAGAGATTTGCCCTCAGTGCTAAAGAAATGAACCTAAGGTCTCAGGTCTGCTGCACAGCAAACAAAGGCCCCGTTGCAGTGCAGCTGCAGGGCAGCTCCATGCCAGCACTGTGCAGGGGCACCCACACTCCTCCTGCACCCCAAGGGCATGTGGGTGGCAGTGCTGGGATGTGACCTTGGCTGATTCACCTGCAACTTTGCAAAGCATTTGTTGCTGTCTGCATTCACTCCTTGGGGTGTGTGCTTGGATCCTCTGTTCCCCTACATGCTGTTTGCAGACTTCTGCTCCTCGATCTCAGGTTCTAAGAGCTCCCTGGGCAATGAAAGTATTTCATCCCGCTGTGTGTCTGCAGGACAACTTGTCCTAGCAAGCAGCGAGGCACCAGCTGTCCTGGTCCTACCTGTTTTCCAATACACATTTGTACCAAGTGGAAAACTTCTCTGTGAGTGGGGTTGGATGTCTGGGGAAGTTGTTTGCTATGAGAGTGGTGAGGTGCTGGAACAGCTGCCCAGAGAGGCTGTGATGCCCCGTCCATCCCTGGAGGTGTTCAAGGCCAGGTTGGATGGGGCCCTGGGCAGCCTGGGCTGCTGTGAAATGTGGAGTTTGGTGGCCCTGCGTGTGGCAGGGGGTTGGAGCTTCATGATCCTTGAGGTCCCTTCCAACCCAAGCCATTCAGTGACTTGCTAATAACTGCAGGAACCCACACCAGTGTTCACCACTGCACTCCCCTCCCTTTCTCGGTGGCTGATGCAGAGCATCACATGGTACTGTGTGGCTCTGTTTTCCTTGGAGAAGTTCTCTTTCTCCCACCCTGGTTGGAGATGTGCAACTGTAACACTGGCTTAATTAAGTTTCCTTCTGCAGAAATTACAGACAGTTGTGAATTTCATCATGGCATTGGCACACACCACCATGTAATTTATATAGATTTGTAATGATTCATTTGATAGGCATTGTCTGTGGATTTCAGTTCATCAGGGATCAGTAGAACTCTAATTACATAGTAATTATTAAATAACTTATTCACAAATTGCCGTGCCAGCGAGAGCAGACAGTGGAGCAGCCAAGCAGCTCCGATCAGGGCAGCCTCTGAGCACAGTATGCAGAGCCAGAGAGGCTATGGCAGTGACAGTGCATTGCTAGGGGGGGAGGGCCACCTGTGCCCCTGTTCCTGAGGCAGGGCAGGACTTCCACCTTCCCAGAGACAGCTTTCATAGAATCACAGAACGGCCTGGGTTGCAAAGGAGCACAACGCTCATCAGTCCCAACCCCCTGCTGTGTGCAGGTCGCCAACCAGCAGCCCAGGCTGCCCAGAGCCACATCCAGCCTGGCCTTGAATGCCTGCAGGGAGGCTTCAGGAGCACATTCTGTAGTGAGGTTCTGTATCCCACAGAGCATCCAGGCGGCCAGCATCGCAGCTCTGCGCGAGAACAAACCTCCTATCCTGGCCAGGCTTTGTTCAATTACATATTTCCTGCTTCCTGCTTATTACCATAGACCTGGCAATGCCATTCCTTCAGAGGTGTTATCAGCAGCAGGCAAGCTGCTGGGAGTGCAGGGAGAGGGTAGCTCTGTGGCATGCACTGTGCTGCATCTCTAATGTCTATTTTGCCTTATTTACTTCCAGAAATACAGCGACAGTTGTGTGAATTTAAAGAATGACCTCTGAGAACAAGAGTATAATTGTTGCAGTGAGCGCAATGCTAATCGTGTGTTTCTGAACAGCAAAACTGCTAACAGATTTCTGTGCCTGCATTATTCATTAGGTGCTGGTGTATACATATGAATGAAGGACTGAGTTCAAAGGATGCCGAATACTTTGTCACCTTTTCTTCATTTTGTTGCTGTAAAATCGTTAAAGCATTCTCTGGAAAAAAAAAAATATCTGAAACAGGACATAAGGAATAATATGCCAGTATTGTCCTCTACGATAGTATAACTGGAACATGTAAATAAGGATATTTCCTGTAACTTTCACAATGTAGGTGTAATTAAGGTGTCGATAGGAATGAGAAATTAGAGAGATTTCTCTGTTTTCTTCACCCGGTTTATTGCTGAAATCACAGACAGGTGACCCAGCACCAGGCAGGAGCAGACTCATTAGCAGCCTCATTAGACCTCTGACATCAGAAGAAGTTCATATTCATTGTAGCAGTCCTGGCAGTGAGGCTGTGTGCCTGTTTGAGCTTTTGCTCTCTCTGCACAGTGGTCGTGCAGCTCTCTTCTATGATGTTGGTTAGAAAAGAACGAACTTAAGGAATCCTAGAATGGCTTGAATCGGAAGGGGCCTCAAGGATCATGAAGCTCCAACCCCCCTGCTGCAGGCAGGGCTGCCAACCCCCACTTTTAATACTGGATCAGGCTGCCCAAGGATGCGTTTATAAATGGCTTTCTACTCCATCATGAGTAGAACCATTCCTGCACCTTCATTCGTTTTAATTAAAAACACACGAGTTACTTGGAGGCTTTTTCTTTTGATAAGTGGCCCTGATGGGTTCTGCTGGGACAGCCAAAGCTGCCTTACGTGCTGTGACTGCTGAAGCAGCAGCTGAGGCTTTCCTCATTGGTGAGAGCTGCTGTCAGGGCTCTGTGTCCCCAGTTACGGAGTTGGAGGTGCAGAGCTGTTGTCACAATGGGGACTGAATCAGAATCCTTCTGTTGGCAAGAACATGAACTGTGTGGGCTCTTTTAAATAGTGTTTTGAAAGTTTACAATGGAAATATAACTTCCCTTTATGTGTGATTCTCCCATCTCCTGGATACATTTTTTGTGCTATAAAGTATTTCATCCTGTGTAAAATATGATCATTCATTATGGGACTTAGTAAAATTAAAAAGAGGAAAAAAATGTCATCTTCTGCAGCAGAAGGCCTAATGCCTAACCCAGACCTAAAGAGTGATGGTGCGAAGGCAGGCCAGCCCAGGCTCACGTGCATGCAGTGCAGTGCAATGCAACGCAGAGTACCTGAGTGACTGGAAGGGCTGGAGCCAAGATCCATCCCTTCCCAGCCCTCATTTAAGGGTTGGCAGTGGAAGCGAGGGTTTCTCACTGGATATCCCTGCATATCTGAAGTCTTCCAAGGGCGAGCAGATTCTTTCCTTTATTTCTGTGCTTATAGCTGTTGTATTTGAGCCAACCCTCGCTTGCTGCAGCCTGGGCCCTCGCTGCTCTGCTCTCATTGCTGTGCTTTCTGTCCTGTTACAACTCCATAGATAAAAAATGTGGTGTTGTGGTGGCAGTGGGTAGAGTGTAGACGGGACACTACATTCGAGTCAACTGCTCAGCAACTGCAGGTTTCAGATTCAGAGGTGATGTTTTCTCTACATGTCTCCTGGGCACTGAGCTATTAAATACTTGTCATCCCATAATAAGGGAACAAACGGCTTAAATAAAATAAACCATCGCTTGGCAATTAAGGTGCAATAACTCAAAGCTCTAAAAGAGCTCAAATTGTAATTGCAGGATATTAATGGTGAGTAAAAGACACAGAATAAATTAAGGGCACGTCTCTCCCCAGCCCGCTTGCACTTCCCATCCAAAAGATTTATTATTAAAGAAGTTTTTCCATTTTCCATTTAGTGTTGTTCTCAAACAGTCCTTGGCTTACCCAGGCTTAAGGAGATTTATTTCAAAATAAATCATTAATCTTTAGCATAGCTGACATAGCCCAGGGGAGATGAGATTAAATAAGCCTGCTTAATTATCAAAGGCCATAGAGGAAAATAGTTATGAGGGTTTTTTTCCAATTAAATACATGTGTTAGTATTAGATTGCGAGTGGTATTTTGGACCAGTTATTGATTTCTCCAATACGTGAAAAGTCTAAATATTATTATATCGAAATCTAATGCTTTTATTGACGCAGACTGAAACAAACAAAAAAAAGCCTTTTTTATTCCCCTGCTGCAAAATGTTCTCTGTGGCCTCTAGAAGTTCTCGTATGGTAGCGGTGTGTTGTGGCACTGCTTCAGAGTTAGAAACTGCACTCTCATTAGAAGAGATGCTCTGAGCAAGCAGATCTCTGACCAGCCATCCTGTAGTAAAACATAACACCGAGTTGGAAAGTTCTCATACAGCATGTGTAAAAGCCAGTGCATTGTAAACAGGAATGTGTGTGCTCCTTTGGTGCACCTCATCCAGCTGCAGCCTAATCAGAGTTTGCTGGGCTGTCTGTGTTGCCTCATTTCCTTTCTCCCCCCACAGTGGGAGACCTCTCAGCTTCTTCCCACCTTCCCCCTCCTCTTCCCAGCACTCAGCAAGGCTGTCTCCATCCCAAGAGGCTCCTGCTGGCTGGGGTATCTTGCATGGCCATGGGATTGTTAAGGTTGGAACAGACACTAAGATCACCAAGTCCAACCCTGACGGTGTGGCAGCATGCTGGGTTCAGTCTATTTGGTCCCAGCTTGTATAGATAATCTGTTTTAGAATAGCAAGGTGCTGCTGTGAATGTTTGTGTTGGTCTCCAGCAGCGAGGAGCTGCCCGGCCTTTGGATTCCTTGCAGTGCTGAGAGGTAGCAGGAGATCTGCAGTCACTGCTGCTGCTCGTGCCCTCTGCCTCCTGCAGCTCTGCAGCACTGAGAGCCTTGGAGCGAGGCCTTTGGGTTCTTCCTGGGTCCTAAACCTCATCTTGTGCCGAAACATATTTTGAGCATTCATCTATAATTCATCTATATAATATACAATGAGGAACAAAAAGCAAGTCAGCGAGTTTGCTACCGATAAGACAGAACTGGGATTAGGCAGATCGGCTCCAACCTGCAGACAGGGCTGCACAGCCTCCTCTCTGTGCCAAGTAACAGAGCCCATGGGTTTGTGTGGAAAATGAGACATTGCTGGAATCAGCTGAGCTTGTCAGACATCACTGTGCATCCTTATTCCTGCAGCCCTGTGTGATTCCGTTTGTTACCTATGCGATATCTTATTTCACAATTTGAGTGTATCGGCAGCACTGATCAAGGTCAAGGAGGCAAATAAATATTTTTAAGATTGGAAGCATTTGTCTGTATGAGCAGAATTGTTGGCGTTGGTAATTTGGTCAGGAAACTGTGCAACTTTTTTGGGGAACGCATCCATCAGTTATTTCACTTAGAAATGTTCGGGCATCGTATTAAGCCAGAAAGCAATTGCTTGGGGCAGGGGGAGGGAAGGCAAAAGTGGATGAGCATGGAGATTGTGCTCAGCGACTGCTGTTACCTGCCCCTCCCATGGGGCTGGCTGGCTTTTGGTTCCATTAGTTCCCTGTTACTGTCAAGATATGGTCAACGATCTTTGGAGCTCGGTAATTTCGTTAAATCTTTTTCATTACGGTTATTGAATTGCTGCATTGAAATGTTAGCTTGCTTCTGCGCGAGATTGATTGGGACTGGTATTTCATTTTGCATAACGCTGTACATAGCTAATAAAAGGGCACGGAATAATGAATTTTAAGGTACAATTATAACAGAATCCACAGACGATTGTTTCATTAAGCTGAATGCTGGAGAGATTTGTCCCCTTGCTAACTTTTCCCATTGTCTGTCATGGTAGAAGTAAACATCTCCAAAATGCTCTGGGTGTTTCTGGTAAATGTTTTCTTGTGGAAGGATTTCAATAATTAAGAAGAGGAGCATTTTTAAGAGTTCACTAAAGCATGAAACTATTCCTTAAAAACAGTCTTAGTTCAACATTGTTAACTATGCTTATATTCCTCGTAAGAAATTATCTTCAAGAGATGGAGCAGAAAAAAGACCCTTTTTCCAGGCAGGTTTCAGTATTTCCCGGGAGAAATGTGTCTGAGCAGGAAAGCTCCAAGGGCAGCTGTGCCAAGGGGCCAAGCAGACACGTGCACATCTGGAGCCCTCACAGCGCACACAGCTGGCACGGGAAGGAAGTGCTGGGCAGGAGACACGGCCTGCATGCTGCCACGGCCGCCGGCTCCGTGAATAAGTCGTCGTTGGTGTCTGTTGCATGACTGTTTGCTGTCTCACTCTGTATTTGTCTTCCATGTGTGATTAACGCCCAAATGTTCTTTTTTTTTTTCCTTTTTCCCTTTTTGTAGAAATAATTGAGCCTACTACCTCTAGTCCTGTCTCAAGCCCAGGTCAGTATCCACATACATTCACAGAGTATGTTTGGGTACTTTTTCTCCAGGAAGCGGGACCGATGCATTGCCGTATCAATAGCAGGGATTGATAACGGGCAGTTCTGTTGTGGTAGTGCCGGGCTGTCTCCTTTCTGTCTCTGTGCATCCATTGATCTGTCTTTCCTCCAGACTTTTGTTCTGTTCTTATGTTTCCCCTGTTGAGAAACCTTTTCCTCTTTGCATCCCTGCACTTCTCTCCCATTCCTTCTCTGCCCCAGGGCCGTGCAGTAGATGTGCACAGGGCAATGCAGATGTCATTATTGTGGTGTTCTCGTTGTGATAACCTGGCTGTTTTTTTTTTGTGATTGTGCACGTTTGTTTGAGGCTTGTATGTTTCTTGTATTGCCACTGAACGGCTCACAGGATGGCTCTAGATCACTGCTGTGAGGCCCTCTCTCGCTATAGGGTGCCAGAAGGTGTTCTCAATGAGTTGCAAATCCTGCCCTTGTGCTTGGCCAACAGCAAGAGGTCCTGACTGTGCGTGGGAGCTCCTTGTGTTCTCAGGGCTTCCATTTCCCCTGGCAGCACGTGGGCAGTGCTGCTCAGCCCAGCGCAGGGGATCAGACAGGGGCTGCCCAGAGCTCCCTAACTGCTGGAAGAGTATTGCCAACCATTTCCCAAAGGTTCTGGGCTGGGTAAGTCATGAGGCTCACATGCCCTGCTCTGGTTACTGTTCCTCTGCATTAAACGTCTTCCTAGAATGTGATTGCAGCATCAGACCAGTCAGGGGAATGTGATTTCCCTGTGCACAACGGGGTGAGGTGTGCAGTGCTCAGGAACTGGGGAGCAGAATGGAGATGGGGGGCGAAAATTAATATCATCCTCTTCTCTCAATCACACACTCTCATAATATAGTCAGGGATTGACACATATGTATTTGAAGTACACTGTGAAACTGAGAATGCGAAATCCTCTGAATGCAATGGGAGAGAACTTAAGAAGAAGGTAGGGCTGTGATGGGACAGAGCTACTTGAGCTGATCTGCCTTGAAAAGGCTGAGGGAAGGACTCTGAGGTCCATGTGCAGATGAAAAACATCTGTTCTCCTGAAAGACACCAGCAAGAGGTGAAAGAGAAGCTCCCAAACAGGATAAAAATTAGGGCCGAGTATTTCTCTGTGCTCCCAGAAATCAGCACGGTGTCAATGGTGGCACTGCCATTGAGCTGTGCTGCTTGCTTTATGAAATGAAAGATTGCTGTGATATTCCCTCTACCTATTTTAAGCCTGTTAAATATCCAGATAGTGCCATCACTGTTGCTACAAAGCTCTACAGCTGCAGAGGCAAGTAAAGAGTTTCCAGTGTCAGAAAGAGAGCCTGTGTGTTATGCAGAATGGCTGAGGATGCGGTGGGGGGTGGATAGTGGCACAGAACACTGTGTGTGATGATGGCAGTGAGACAAGAGGTGTAACTTCTTAACGTGAGAATCATTTAGCAGTATTTCGGATACATTCCTTCCCATATTCCATCTGGCAGAACTGGAAGATGGTATCAATAATGCCATTATTCTGGAGTAATACTTTTCCTTGAGCTGGCTGAGAGGGCTACAGCATGTCGGCAATGGAAGCGCCGCAGACCTTTCTTCCAGCTAGTTTTCCTTCTCATATTCCATGCAGTTATTCTGAGTAACAGCTACCATTGTCAAAAATTACTTCCAAGATATGCATACGAAATTATATCACAGAAGTTTTGTGACATTTTCCAGCTGTTCGTAAGCCATGTGACAGCAGCCTCAAAATGTCTTTCAACAGTTGCCCATCAAAACCACTGTGTTTAAAGAGAAATCCCTGAAGATTCCTTTCTTCCCAGAGAATAAGCTTCAAACTGTTCCCCATGTGTGTAACAAATGCAAAACCGAGGCTGTGTTTGGGAGCCATGGTTAGGCACTGTGCCTTCCACCTCTGGGACGTCGGGGAGTTTCCTTTTTCCTTCCCGAGATGCACACTGAATTAGCTGCAAAAGTGAAAAGATTGGGGCCACAGTTGTTATTGCTTTTGTCAGCCACTGCCAGGAGCTGCGGTTATCACAGATCCCCCATCCTTTAGTGTAATTAGTTCACAGGTGGTGTCTGGAGAAGCTTTTGAAGATGCTGCTGAATTCTTAACGCCGACTAAATAAGTAACGGTGACAGGTCAGAGAGAATAATTGAGAAATCTCCTTTGATTAATGATTTCACACGTTATAAGGTGCTCTTAAAAAAATTGGACTTGGGGAGAGAGGGCTGTGGGTTATTTAATATTCTCAAGAACAAAAGCTGTGTTTAAATGAGCACTCTGGGCAGCTTGGATGGCTCCTTGAACTTGGGTTACTTCTCCCTGATCTGCCTCCCCACATATCTGATGCGTTTTAATATGCCAGAAACCGAAATGCTACCTGCTTTCAAGCATGCTCTGTTTTTTAATAGGTAACATGTCAGCTCTCCTATTTTTTTTCTATTCTCATGAAGTTGCAGTTCCTACTTTAATCAATAAATGATTTGCATGTGGAAGATCTATAGAGTCGGACTCTGAATCTCAGCCTTCATGGCACCATTTCTCACTGTCGGCTGTATCTTTGTGATGGAAGCACTGTGCAAGTTGACCAGAGAGTTCTGCATGAGGGCAGATGGCTGGAGCGGCTGTTCCTCATCTGCACAATTTCTCCCAAAAACTCAGCAAGTACGGAAGCATCACAAGGTTCTGGGATAACAAAGAGATAACAGATCCCAGCTCGTTGCAAATTTAACTTCTAACCTATATTAGAAACAGATGCGTGCTTGTTCAAAAGCTTTTGGCCACTTCTCTGCCCCATAAATAACCCTACACTGGAAGGAGGAAGGCTGAGCAGTGCCCTTCTGAGGGGGTAGATGCAGAACACCGTTCTATAATTCCACTTTAGGGACAGAGAAACAAGTGTAGGATTACTGAGACTTGTAGTGAGAGGGTTGACATCAAAAAGATAAACAACCTCTATGGAAGAACATTCAGTACATTGATCTTATTTGCTAACTGTTGGATAGTTTCATGTTTGTAGTGTTGTCCACAGTTGCGTTGCACTCCAGAACAGCAGGCAGATGGGGAATTCCAACAGAGTTTTCTCTGCTGGATAGAATCCATGTGTGTGCTCGCCCCGTGTTGTGCAGCCCTGTGCTGCTGCAGGAGTGTGCAGCAGAGCAGTGCTCTGTTCAACCAGGAACACTTTGCATCACACGCTGGGAAACTGCTGCCTTACCAGTACTGCATTTACTGCTGTTACAAACAGGTGGACTCACATCTCAGAAACGTTCTGTGAAAGCTGCATTCTCACAACCTGTGGAGTTAGGGAAGCATTTCTGTTTAAGTAAAATACATGTTTCGGGTTACTCACAGCGTGCTCTCCATAGCATTCTCCTGTATTCTAAGTCGGCATCGTTGCAGAAGAAGCGCATTACTCGCTGCTTGCTGAGTAGATGTATCATTTCGTAGCGGAAGGGCTGCTTTCTATCAGCTGAGAAATAGGATTGGAAATAGGTCATTGTTAGTCCATTGATTCCTCGCTTACTAAACCTGAATGTAAAATGTAAGAGTATTTCTTCTGACATTACACCTTCTGCTGCCTTCTGCCAGGGGGATTTCGGCATTAAACAGCTCTCCCACAAAGCAGCAGCACCCGCAGCAGTGGTGGAGCAGCTGTGATGCTCAGTGGGGCTTCACGCAGTGGTGGGAATGCTGGAGTAGTGTGGTGTGGGATACGTTGAGCATTTTACTGAAACATCCCATTTTAACCAAGCAGCGCTCTGTGAAGTGCCAGGAGAGTCGTGCGGGGACATCTTTGAAGTGATGCCTGCAGAATGTGAAAGGGTCAGGGGGTGTGCAGAGCAGGCAGGGACCCACAGCTTTCTCCATCCACGTTGCCCAGGAGGTGCTGGGAAGGCAGATGTGTGCACGCCTGGCGGGGGGCACACCAGGGCCACCTGTGTTCAGTGGCTCTCAAGTCTGGTCTGCGATTTCATTCTCACAGCATCACCCATCTGCTGGGCTGCACCAGCTCTGGAAAGGCACTGCAGTGCAAGTACAGGTCTCCCAGGTCGAGCTGTGACACTGCAAGGCAGTAAGGCTGCTCCAGAAGAACCCGCACACACAGACACGTTGTGAACAGGCAAAGAGAAGCGGGGGATTCCAGAATGTGATTCATTAGCACAAAGAGAGCAGTCTTTGTTTTTATTTATCACACAGGATATGTTTTATGAGAAGGTTTATCAGCCGGAATTGGCTGGCTACAGTAATTCACAAAGGAATAAATATGCATATATCCATCTAGATGAGATGTGTAGCCATGTGCAGAACTTCAAAATGTACATATAACTGCATATATATAGCTTCAGGGATGGTCCCAACTCTGCCCAGAATATCAAAGAGGCTCCAGCTGGCTGGGAGGGGGCTGACAGCTCTGGGCTGTTGCAGGAGGGAGGCCTGGGGGGGCAGGGGACTTGTCAGAAAGTACTCGTTTGAAAACCACGAATATGTCAGTTTTACAGAAATTCAAATGCAGGACTATTGAGTTTCAAGTGGGAAAAAAAGATCCTGGCTTCCTTCCAGCCTCATCCCAGGCTGCGCTTCTCTTCTTGTCTTCTCCCTGTCTGAAATTCTCCAAATGGAAACTCCAGTTTCTTGGCAGCTGCATTTGGAGCATCTATGCAACATGGACGTTTTGATGCAGTTGCCAGCAAGATCTCCAGCTATGCTGGATGAAAACCGGCACCCAGAGATAATACAGGATCAGCCACTTCCTTACTCTGAACCCATGATTAAAGTCATAACTGCTGCTTTATCTTTCCTTGCTGTGTACCAGCCACAAGACCCACTCTACCAAACTGATCTTTAAATAGTTGGGTCCTTCTCTAAACTTTCCAGGTGAAATCTTAAGCAGCCAATCAGGCATCCTAAGAAAGATGGTATGATGCGATTTTTCTTCCAATAGCATCTTCTGTGTTAAAGAAAAGAGAAGAAAAAATCACAGGGAAAAACAAACATGGTATTTGGGCCATCCCGTGTCCTTCAAGGAGCAAGGCCATAGAAGGCTTACACAGAGCTCTGAATAGTGGAACGAATACTGGATTATCATGAGTTGTCCCTGCTCTCGGAGTGGTGCCATCCTGGCTTTAGCCTTGGCTTTTGTGCAGAACTTCACAACAGGTGATGACCTTCCTCCAGTGGGACGCGGGCTGGGCAGTCCAGGCACGTCAAGGTGCCTCTGGTGGAGGCAGACCGGGTGACCGACTGGTGGAGCTGCGTGCTGAATGAAAGGCAGACTGTGCTCAGAGCTGCTTAGGACTCAGCACCTCACCTGCAGAGGTCATATTGTGTATACAAACCACTTGCATGCTGCCCTGAAGCACTGTGACCTTTGCTTCCTTCCAGGCCTGGCTGCTAATGAGAGCTTATGATGTGAATACTGAAAAATGAACGATCTCCTTTCACGGGTATAGGGCAGCGCTCAGTGTGACCGCTGTAGGAGCAGGAGTTTGTGCCTTTGAGCAGCAGGCCTTCATAGGAACCCTGCATCCATTTAGGAACTCCTGTAGAAGTGCAAGGAAACTCATTATGATCTCATGCCCAATTTATCGTGTGCTACTCCGCCGATCCAGTAAGGTTCAAAAGGAAAATCCACCTTGTAGTTGTTCCTATGGTTTGTATGATCTGTTCCTGCATGTGAGTCCCTCTCATTGACAGGGTCTGTCTCTCAGTGCTCTGCCATATTCCAAATAATAAGGGTGCATCTCTTGAAAAAACTATTGATAGAATTTATCCTTCTTAATATCTCTGATTGCAGCTGCAGTGATTGCCTACCATTCAGCCTCCTTATTCAACAGGCACGGTGTATAGGACCACACTGAATGAGTTTTCATGCCAAACTGAGGCAATTCAGAGAACAACTCCGTTTTGAAAGATCAAGAGCTTGTTCACTTGAATGAGCAGGGTATGGATTTTATAATAGGAAAACAGCACATAATTTGAATAGTCTGCAGTAAATTGTTATAGCAAAGCACTCGAGTTACAGAGACGTTTTGGGAATAGGCAGCGCCTGCAATGCTGTTTGTTAGATTTCCATACCTGTGGCCTCCTGTGACAGTGTTTCATTGTAAATGAAGGAGGAGGTGCATTTGACAAAGAGGTAGAAACCCTCCGTCTGCTAAATGCAGATTATTGCTACTCGGGTCTCATTGAGTAACGGGGAAAGTTCATTTTAACAGAAACGTGAAGAATTTTTGCAGCTTAAGGGTTATATGCAGTACAATTCGGAGGAATAATGAGTTCTTTGTGGAGCGTGTGTCTCCAGTAATATCAGAGGCGGTTTTAAATGTCTGCGGGCCCACCTCTGCTCCCTGAAAGCATAGCTCTTTGGAAAGGCACGACTCAGGCTGTGCGCACACAGCCGTGGCTCTGAAGGAACGCTTATTTCCCAGTGAGGTCGTGGGGATTGAAATGTGGAACGCTTTCATCACTGCCTTCCAGCCTTTGCTACCACCTGGAGAGCGGCATACATCATTTCTCCATTTATTTTTTTCTGAATAGGGCATCCATAACTCTTTGGAAGGTTGCTAGCATTTCCTGCCCGATGCCACGTGCCGTCTTTTGCCTTTTGAAATCCTGACTTAGTGCCAAAATCAATGGCAGAGGGAAAGTGCCCATTGGCAGCCTGTGCTGCTTTCCCATGAACCAAAGGACGCACACAGCATCGGGTTACTCTGCTTGTTACCTGAAAACGCCCCACTACGCAAGGAGCTGAGCTGCAGCTCACCTACGACGTGGGGATGTTAAAGAACCTCTTCAGTCCTTTATTCTTCTGCTTCAAAGTGCAGCTGCAGTTGAGGGGCGCTTTGCAACGCAGGCTCACAGTGCAGGGAGAGGTGGCTGAGCATCATTGCTGGCAATTGACCCCTGCCTTCCTGCATGCACTGCTGCATTTAACTCTTTGCCTTCTGCAGTGGGAGGCCTCCTCTTCCCCGTGCCAGCAACGCATGCAGACAGGTGTCCACCCAGGGTCATCTACAGAAGCCTGCGTGGTTTCAGACCCAGCTGCCTCCATGCCACTGTGTTGTCAGTATTTCACTGACAATTCTGCTTCCAGAAAAGCGTATCTGTAGATCAGGATCCATCACAGTGCAGACCTTCGTTAATTCCCCACAAGCTTACGCATTAATTGGCTGGGGACCACTGACGGGGGGTGAGGACCATGCAGTGGTGTTGAGGCTGTGCACAGCTGTGATGCAGAGCAGGGCTGTGGGATGATGCCAGGAGTGGAAGGGGCTGCCAGAGGCACAGCCCTGTCCCACACATTATGCTAACGGGCAGAGATTTTCAAAGCTTTCAGCCTTAACAGGAGTTTTATTCCTAAAGCTCCCAGACAGCTTTGAAAATTCTCAACTGTTTTTTTTTTCCCTCTCTTTTCTGCATAATAACACATGCAGAGCTGAGCCATAATGTCTCCCAAATCCTCTGGATTAAGCTGAGCAGCAGGTTGGGAAGGCGGGTACCTGGAAAGCCTCCGGATGCCAAATCCTCTTCTGGCAGCAAAACTGCAGCCTGGGATGCAGCAGCACGTGGAGGGCAGGGCCTGCGGGGTCCCATCAGTGGGGCCGAGGGCTGCGGGGTCCTGCCAGTTAGAGCCTAGGCTATCTCCAGCATCCCCAGGCTATTTCCAGCATCCCCAAGCTGTCCCCCACACCCCCAGGCTGTCCCAGGCTGTGGCTGCAGTCACTCTGCTCAGTCCCAGCCTGCTGACCCAGGCATGGGCTCCAGCAGCTCTTCCTCTTCTCTCACCGTGCTTATGCTAACATCAGCAAATGTTCCTGCCATCTCCCACTGTATTAATGCATTGCTGTGTAGTTAGAAAAAAAGCAATAATAAGTACAGAGTGAATGTGGTTGTGTCCGTGACCTGCTAGCATGCTGTTTTCAAGAGATACTCTTCTTATCACGGGATTCACATTAATGAAAAGTAGCAAAATTTGACTCTGCGATAAGCAGCCCCTGCCTTTTTTTGTGGCTGGACATTATGTGGTGTTTTCTAAGTCCTCAGCTCACAGATGGTGGACCCCGGAATTAAAGCAGCAGCTTTAAATAAAGGAATTAAAGCGGCAGCTTTAAAGCAACAGCTTGTGTCCCTGCACAAACAAGAGGTTGTCTGCCTCGAAGGATTAAATCTTATCACAGAGAGAGGGGGGTGTGCATGAAATTCATATGCTTACAGCAGTGTTGTGTAACACGCACACGCTGAAGGCAGCTCAAATTAATTGAAACCAAGTTTCCGTATCCAGTCGCACTGACAGCAGGGTGAGTTACAGTCACAGAGAAACAATTAAAATAAAGCATCGCTTCTGGAGTCAGCCAGCAGATTTCCACTCCTAGAAGCAGCATCCCGTGGGTAGGGGTTCCTAGCTACAGGGATACCTGGGCAGCTTAGTAAAAATGAGTACAGGTGTGATTTATGCATGAAAAAAGAGAAAGCGTGCTGTCGGAAGGAACTTTGCGAAGTGCTTTGCTACGTGGTGCAGCAGAAGGCTTGGCAGTATGCAGAGTTCAGTGTATGCTAAAGACAACAGGAGAAGATTTGGGTTTGTATGGTAGGAGGCTCGCAGGCTGCTCCCACGGCCCGCGTGCTGCACAGCAGCAAATTGTCTTGATGGGGGTGAGGCGACAGGGGAGACGAATGCCTTCCCCTTGAGTCATTCTCTGATAAAGACACATCGCTTGGCTAGGAGATGACAAACTGTATGTTCAAAGTGACAAATCATTTAATTAAAATTTACAAGCGGTTAAATACTGTTTGACCCAAATGGAGGCAGTTATCATGAATCAATTTCGGAGGAGGAACCAGGCTTTCCAGCAGATCGATAGCTCACAGCTGCGGTACCTGGACAGTCCCTGCATTTCTCATGCAGTGCGAGTCCTTTCGCTGGCTGCTGTGTAGTCTAGTTCAGAAAAGACCTCAATCAAGTTGAAAAGTAGAAACAATTTTACTTAGGCAGTGTTTGAACACTCAACTTTCATGAATAGTTAATGTGGTGTCAAGTGTTTGAGAAAAATGGTCTTCTATCTTAAGAGCAAATAGCTCAACTTTTGATGAGTTATGGTTCTTTATTGCATATACAGACCAGTGGAAATTGCAATCATCTTTCATGAAAAGGCTCAGCAGTTTTTATTGTAGGAAAGTACGGGTGGCCATTGCATTTACTAACTAATGTAGTGAATGTGAAATTGCCAGGATAACGCGTTCTTTTATTTATGCTGCCAAGCACATAATGTGTTGGTAGTTCCATAAAAATATGTATTAGAGGAATTTCACATGCCAGCAAGCTGTAGATCTCTTTTATGTATATGACTTATCCAGTGTCCTTCTACTTAAGACATCCTGCATTACAAAGAAGAAGATTAAGCATTATTGACAGACAGCACGCGCTCAGGAGATAATGCTGGTCTGGTCAGTCATCACTGGAGGTAACGCTGCGTTTAGACTCCTCTGGAATTAGATTTTAAACGCTTTGACTTTACCAGTTCTTTTATCCATCACGTTATTTGAGGTCCCTTGCAACGCCTGTGGATCTGTGAGAGCAGTACTGGTGATGAATTGAGCGACAATCGCTGTGCTTCAGCAGGCTGCCGTGAGCTCAGCTGTTTTTTAACATGCCTGTAAGACCAGGGCGATGCACACACAGCGAGGAAAGGTGGCCAGGAGAAATGCTAGGGAAGCTCTTGAGAAATTCAGCAGGACAGCTGAATAAAGAATAAACACTGGGAAGCCATCAGACAACTTCCCCAGCGGAGGGTCTGTTCACAGCTTGTCAGCTCCTCCAGCAAAAAAAAAGTTCCTTTCTCATACGCAGCCACCAAAAAGGCAAGAAATCATGTACTAACCTGTTAACTTAATATCCTTTGTCAAGAGCAGAAGAATAGTGCTCAAATGGTCCAGAAACTGTAAAGTTCAATGTAAAAAAATTATAATTCACAATGCTATATGACATAGCTGAATGTAGCAGAACCACCAGAGTCCTCGTGATATATGAGGACTATCAAAGGTTGCCATCAAATACGTAGATTTAATATGCTGCTTAATTCAAGATCTTATTTACAGTGTCTCGCTTCATTTTGAGGAAAGCGATGCTGACAACCAATCATTTGAAATGCACGAAGAATGTTCCACAAAAGGTCAGAAGTACAAATATTTTACGTATTATCTACTAATAAATTCATCTCCTCCAAAAGAAAGTTAGAAGGATCAGCAGAAGTCTTCAGAGCTATTTACAATACTTCAGCGTAAGACTCAGCCTCTAATTACCAATATAAGTCATAAATAATTGTCAAGTATGCAGATGAGCCAAAAAAAATCTATCAAAGTAATTAGCTCCCATGCCAAGTTTTTCTGTCGCATTAAAATGCTTTTACTTTTCTTCAGTGTGACACTTACAAATGAAGGGAACATTGTCAGGGAAGCAGTTATTGTAGGCTGTCAGAATTCCAAGTGTAAGTACCAGGTAGCAGCACACCATAGGTATTATTTTTGGGACAACCTGTGCATCTGTATCTTGGCTCTGTAACCCCATAGCTGCTGCTAGAACATCACTCTTCTGAGCTGAGCCAGTCACCCACCTGGTGCGGAGATGTGAGCCTGGTTATCTGGTGTGGGCAGCAGTGGCTCTTGGCCAGGCTTCCCTGGAGACCTTTCCAATCCTAGTGTGGATGGGAACTGGGTCCCCCACATCAGGGCCCATAGTGCAGGCATGGGGATGGGCACAGGCAGCTGGTGTGTTTGTCCCAGTGCTTTCTCCAGTGCTTTTCTGGTTGTTGTCTCAGTGTAAACTTCAAAGCTGCATTTGACACATCCAGTGGGAGATCGTGACTCAATCTCCTCCATTTAATTTTGGATTTCCATGCAGAACCCTCCATCAGCCTGCTCTAGACATGAGGTCTATACCCTCAGTGCATTCTTTACTATTTCATAGAATCGTATCATAGAATCACAGCATGGCCTGGGTTGCAAAGGAGCACAACGCTCATCAGTTCCAACCCTCTGCTGTGTGCAGGTCGCCAACCAGCAGCCCAGGCTGCCCAGAGCCACATCCAGCCTGGCCTTGGATGCCTGCAGGGATGGGGCATCTTAAGCTGACTTGATGACTGCTTTCATTGGTTGTTGTCGCTGCAGATGATAAAGTCGAGGCCAGTTGTGTGCTGCAGATACGGCTGGCAGGGCAGGCCCATCCTGACACACTGAAACCATCAGGATGCTGTGTAACAGCAGGAAATTGTGGTTAATTTGTTCCCTTAGAATGATCCATTTCTATTGGAATCCCACTCTTCTTCTATAGTTGTTGCTATTCCACATCTTCCATTTGAAACAAAAGGGGCTGGACTCAAAAATACTTTTTTTTTACCATGGCTGTGCCACAGGTCACACAGGGACATGCACTTCCAGCATAGCTGATGGCAAACCAGAGCCTCATGCCATCATGGAATAAATGAAGGGGAAACTTGGAAACAGAAAGATAAAAAAATAATGTATGTGCTTCAGAGGCAGCACGTACTTTGTGCCACAGGCAGACAAAAAGTTATCTTTCTGTAAGTAAAATTTGGGAAAGAATGTGATATCCATATTTAGTCACCGAGCTCCAGGGTTACACAGCCACGTTCGTCACATGGCCGACAGTAAATGGCGCCTATAATTGCCCGGTGTCTTAAGATTTCACATAAATAGGTTGAATGGGATTAGTTCTGGTTTCGGTTACAAGGAAGGATTTTCAGTTAACGGAGGGCTTTAGTAGATGGCTCATTTACAGAACTGATCTAAAAGTGATTTCACCCTTCTCAACAGTAGCACTGCTTTTTGCTTTCCTCAAAATTTGAGGTCCTGCATACATAAGCTCAGAAAGAAATGTCTTTCTCCCCAAATCTGGGGCAAGAAGGACATTTTGGGAATTGCACATCTGTCTTTTGGATGACAGCTGAAAATACACCGTAATTAAAAATCATCCCAGTTCAACCATCTTTCTTGTAAGCAGAGGCAAACCCAGGCTGTTTGGTGGCTTTGCTGAGCACACTGATGCTACTCAACTATTTTTCTGCTGCTAGGAAGCAGACTGCAGTATGTTGTGCTGTTCAGTTTACACAAATCTAGATCAAGGCATCACCTTTGTTTTATACAGCAGCAGAAATTCCAAACTGATCAGTCCAATTCTCAATTTGAGGAGTTCTGCTTTTTTAGCCAGGAAATTCAGCTGGCTTCAGGCATCCACAGGAATGCCTTGATAGTGAAACCAGTATTTCTCCCCATAATGTCACCTTTTTCCTTTCCCTCTCCCACTGCTGTGAGGCCAAGCACCCCAGAGTGCTGGTGACCCAGAGCAGCCCAGCACTGATCTGAGGGCATTGCCAGCCTGCATCACCCATCAGTCTGCTCACACTGATCTCATTCTTATTTCAGTACAGTGCAGTTGCAATGCACAGCATCACTGGGAACACCTGGAACTAGGCTCAGCTTGGTTGAGATTGGGGTTTTCAGCAGGAAGGGATTTTGGTTAGGGCCGGTTTTCACCTCGAGGTGCTTGCAGATAAGCTATGCACGTGAGGCAGCCTTGTGCCATGGCTTCATCCCAGGCTGTGGAGTGCTAGCCCTGATTCCTGCTTGAATGCGGAGATGGAATTGTCACTGTTTGATGGGCTATTTTTATTAAACAGGCCTTATATCACTGTAGCAGAAATATGAGGTCACGGCTTGAAGCAGTGATTGAGCACCTGGTGGGAAGGCAGGGTCAACCCAGGGGGAGCTCAGGTGCATGAAATGCAATGCAATGCAATGCAATGCAATGTACCTGAGTGACTGGAAGGGCTGGAGCCAGGATCCATCCCTTTCCAGCCCTCATTTAAGAGTTGGCAGTGGAAGTGAGGCTTTCCAAAGGTGAGCAACCTCTTTTCATTATTTCTGTTCCCCCTGCTCTTGTATTTGAGCGAATCATCTCTTGCTGCAGCTTGGGACCTTGCTGCTCTGCTGTTGCTACACTTTCCATCACGTTACATATTGCTAATAAAATCCTAGCCGGTCTTTCCAGCTCATTAATATGCAGTAGCAGGTCATATGAAAATGATTATCAAGCTGTATTAGACTTGTATTTATTCAACTTTTCTCATATATGCTCCGAAGAGGCAGAGTGGATCTGATTCCAGAAAGCGTTCTCCACTTGGCCCTTGGGCTAAGCAATAACTTTTATTTGAAGGCAAAGTTATTTGAGTCACTGATGATAACCTTACCAAAGAGACTATTGCTGAAATAGAACAGGAAATAATACTAATATATATATATATATATGTGAAACTTTCTTTTTTATGACACCTTGGGTAAATTATTTTTAGCACTTCTAAAGAAGGAGAGGAAAGCCTGGCAGACTCAAAGGAAGTGGAAGCTGGGGTTTATTTCAAATCGTAGAAACAATAGAGCCCTTTGACATATTCTTAGCTCCAGTGTGGGAACATTGCTGATAATTATAGCCCTTCAAAATCCCATCCCACCAAGAAATGGGTTAGAACTGCAAGTTAATGTCAAGTGTTTGAATCTGTTGTTGTTCCTGCTCTGTAAAGAGAGAGAGAGGGGAAGGAGGAAGATGGTTGGGAATGATGGCAGCCCCAGGAATTCAGCCCCTGAGGAGGGCTGCGGGGGGCAGGCAGTATCAGGCAGCCCCAGCTGAACGCACCCAGGAACACAGGGCTCCTTCCTGAGGGGGAAACCTTCTGCTCTTTGCTCCCAGTGGAAGGGAAGGAACCACTTGTAAGACATCTGGAAGAATTGATGAGGGACATCTCAGTATATGTGTGGTAGCGGGGCTGGATGCGATAAGCCGAGAGGTGAGTTGCAGATTCTACAGCAGTGTTCATTTTTCTGTGACAATTAAAGACTTGTTTTAAGTGTCCTGCACATTTTGCATGGTACAGGCATGTCCTCAAGGCATAGGGAAGAACTTGGAAGCAGTTCCTGGGCGGGGAAGGGGAGCTCCATGCACAGGCCGGCTGCTGCCCTGTGCTGCGCTGCCTGCCATCCCCTGCTCTGCCTGTCCTCCTGTTGTGTTGTATCTCAGGTTCTACAAAACCTGAGTGTTTCAGTTGTGTCTAATTGTAATGCATTCCTGGACCTTTAAAAAAAAAAAATAATGCCTAGAAGGTTCTCTTCCCATTTCCAAGAGAAGTTGCATACACAGCATCATTTTTGATCCTCACTGTTCTTAAAAGCCTCCAGTGATCTGCACCCCTCAACCTCCATGCAACCCAGCCCCGTTTTCCTCCATCACTCCTCCCAGTCTCCCCAGCTGCAGCCCAGTCCTGCTGCCCTCATCCTGCCACAGTCCAGGGAATGTGACTGCCTTACCTTCTCCAGGGCGATCCTTATCCAATAGCACTCTGTCTGCTCCTTGGGCTTTAAGCTGGCCTGCTGCTTGGCCTTCCTCGTGGCTGAGTAGTTCTCAGTGTCCTTAGGCTGCTGTCTGTATGTCCGTGAAGGCAGCCATCTCGCTGCATGCTGCCCTGGAGCAGAGCAGCAGCCCCACAGCACACCTACACTTGTATGTACACATCCCAGGGAATATTTGTCCTTTTGTAGCAACACGGCACTGATGATTCACTGCAATCACAGATGCTTTTCTGAGGACTTGTCACAGAGTCAACTCTTGTTCTCCCAGCAAGCATGAAGATGGCTATTTTTGTTAGAAGAGCCATTTTGAGAGGCCTTATTAAATTGGTTGTTTTTTGGTCAGGTTACTTTTACTGGGTGAGTTTGACCTGAATTCTAGCCATGCCCTCCACCGTGCTTGAAGCTCCTTCTCATGCAGCTGTTGCATTCAGATTCCAGATTGGCTCAACGTGGGACAGACCTGGTGCCCATGCTGGAGGACAGAGGGGATGGGATTTAGGATTTGTTGTTCCTGCTTCTGAGCCGTACAGTCAGCCTCGAGACATCAGCTCAGTGCTACCGACTGCGGTTGGACTAGATGATCTTAAGAGATCTCTTCCAGACTTAATGATTCTATGGCTCCAAGCCCTGCTGTACCCTCTAGACAAAGCATTGGCTGTCTTCTTCTGTCCCCATTGCTGGTGGCACCTGGAGACCACGTGGGGATGGGGTGGCATGGGCTCATCCCTGTGCTGCCGCTGCTGTTTCCTCTGTGCCAAAAGCAGTCTCTGACCTTCGAGGCTGATATACATCAGGAATTCACAGGTTTTAAAAGACACTTTCTTTGTTCCAATATGAGTGCACATTTCTTCTGCAGAAAGAAATCTGAGATAACTTGAGTATAAAGGATGATATATAAAGCCAAGTTTTATTCTATCCAGTCTCAGTAATTTTCCTCATAAATACTTCTCGGTATTATGAAATATTGCTTGCAGCAGAAATTGGGTATGTTGGGGCTGTACTATTTTATCTTGCTAAACACCGAGGCAGTCTGCGTTCAGAGCCTGCTGCATTTATCCTATTAATGTATTAGCAGGACTCCTTTGCTTTGTGTTATTTAATAGAAGGTTTTTATTTGATATGATCAAATCCATCTGTGTCTAAA
The DNA here is from genome assembly GCF_951394365.1 of Tetrao urogallus. NCBI lineage: Eukaryota > Metazoa > Chordata > Aves > Galliformes > Phasianidae > Tetrao > Tetrao urogallus. Next base: position 852,581 of record NC_136818.1, read on the forward strand.
TGGAACTCCCTTAAAGATATACTGTGCAACAGTGCATCAGGGTGTAAAAACGCTTTTGTTTTTGAAGTTACACCAAAAGCACGCCAGTAATATCTGCAGGATTTGCATGAGCCTGCTTTGTCTGTGCCCCGCAGCTCTGATGGCGTGATACCCAAAGACATTTGCTTGAAGAAACAGCTGTGCAGCCAGCAGTATGGGGGGATCTGTTATTTGCACTGATTACCAACAGCACAGGCTCAGGCTCACCAGCAGCAGCCCCTCCCCTGCCCCATTTTTTCCCAAGTTATCAGAGTCCACTGTAAACATGTAGAGGTTGAATAACCAAAGGGACGTGTGCCTGGCCCACTGGGAGGCCCACACTGACAGCCAGAGCACATCCCCAGCACTGCAGGGACACGCACCATGCCCTCAGCTGTCACACGGCTGGGGTCTGCCTGCCATCCCAGCAGGACGCTGACACAGCCCTGCTTACAGCCTTGGCAGGGCACAGACATGCAATGGAAAAATAGTACTGCAGTCATGCAAAAGCTTTGACTTAACCCAAAAACCTCTTAGGAAGTTTTTTTTTGGCTGATTTTGGGAATGCTTTTGTTCCCAAAATTTGAGGGTTATTTGTGAGCAGGGATCAGGACAATCAGAAGCCTTCTGCAGGCACTTTGCAGCCTCCCCCAGCCATGGTTCTGCATTCTGGGCCTTTAACAGCATGCAGATGCTGAGTGCTCACCTACCACTTCTGGTCCTGACAACTGCAAAGCATGTCAGGCACGCTCCATTGCATGAACACAGAGACAAAAGCCATCTGACTTACAATCTACGTTGCTGTGTATATTACCGAGCTGTGTTTAGATCAGTACGTTGCTGCTGACAACATTTAGTGTGAATTACCTGCAGGTTGTGGGTAGGAGGATGGGGAATGGCTCTGCACACACTGGGGGTGCCTGGATGGTGGAGCAGTTCTGGTGCAGGAGGCTGAGCTGAGTGCCCTGTGGCTTTACCCCTATAGACACATGTATCTGAACACAGTCTGAACCAGTATCACCTGCCAGTTCAAAATCAGATACAGAGCATGGCACCAATGGGGTCTTTATGGCTGAGCAAGGAATAATTTGTTTTTATTTTCAGTGCATAAACTAAGATACGTGCAAACACACACAGGGCAGTGTTCCTCTTCAGCATCGCCGATGGCATATTTATCTCTAGTATTCACCATGCTAAGCTTTAATATTTTAATGCAACAAATAATTGCTTTCTACTTCCACAGAGCAATTATCTTAGATCCTCTGTATTCCTATTTACAACCTCGAAAGATTCAGATTTATCAATTTAACTGAACGAGTGAATTTTGCACCGTGGTTGGTCTCCTGCCTTGACAGTGACTGCACAGGGCCGTGCAGTGGGTGTCCTGCTGGGTCTGTGGCTGCACGTGGGCCAGGGCCAGGCTGTCCCGTCCCAGGGCTGGGCTCCTCATGGCCACAGGGTCTCCCCACCCTCAATCCATTGCGTTCTCATGCAACCTCTGTAGATGGTTCCTCCACAGCCATCCATCCTCTGCTGCCTTCAGGTATCAGTGTGCTTTGAGATGCTATCGTGGGACTCTGGTGAGCCCTCAAGGGCTGTTCTCTCTCCAGTTTCTCCTGTAACAGACAGTTCTGACAGCCCAGTCTTCATCTTCCTACTGCTTTGACCTTGAGTTAGTTTATCCCTTCCTTCTCTGCGTGTTTTAAATCTTGCATACAAACTATTAAGGCTTTCCTACAATAAATCATTAACCTGAATATAGTTAACTGAAATGCTTATTAACGTCTCTCTGCATAATCCATTTAACAGAATTACTCTTGCTTATTCAGGCAACCTAAAGAGGTCCGTGCTTTTGTCTACCAGCTTCAGCATTAGAGCTTGTAATTATTTCTGGTTAATGCAGCCCTGGGTGTTAGCAAATGTTGGTTTATGCATTTCAGCATAGTACTTTTCCTAATCTCTTGTATTAATTAGAGATAGTGATATAGCATTACTTTGCTCCTTTATATTCACTACCAGGAGAGATGTCTGAATGTAATCCCATCTGCGCCGAGAGCGCGCTCACTTTCACAACTGCTAAGTGTGACAAACCTTAGGATTACGTGGAAGTAATCACGGCGTTAAGGAAAGTGCTGCACGTGGGCAGAGGTGGTGTGGGGCTGGGGAGGTGGCACAGGGCTCCCTGGGGGCACCATCAGTGGGTTGGAGTCCTTCCCTATTCTCACGTCTGGGCCTCCTTCTCCTCCAGGATTCTTTCACATCATGCCCCATCCCTGCAGACTCCCGAGCTCAGGGATGGGGCTCTGGGCACGCGGTGGAGCTGTGGGTGTCCCTGTTCATTGCAGCGAGTGGGACCATGTGGCCCTTAGTGGTCCCCTCCAGCTCAAACGATTCTGTGCTCCTATGACTGGTCAGCCAGCTTTGGGAGCCACAGCTCTTCCTGTCGCTGACACAGTAGATGTATCTTTCCCCATTAATTCACCTAGCACCTTCATGCCGAAACAATGCAGCTATGATTTAATAAGCTTTACAAACACAGTGATGGTTCGTATGCAGCAAATCAGATTTACATAATTTTCCACTGGCTTTTAAAGCCACTGAAATTCAAATTATCTTTACTTGGGGAAACTCTTTTAATATGCTAAAACGAAATACCACCTACATTATGCTTGGGTTTGCTAGCTTGCCTTTTCCAACGCATTAAATGTTGATTTGTCATGGCGGTTTATCACAGAAAGTTCCTTTTTAATGAGAAGGGAGGGGAGTGCCCTGTAGTTAGTCATGGCTGGAAGCCCTTGAAGGAACAAAAGGGGAAGCTTTAACGTCTAGAATGAATTTGGTCGTATTGTGTTGTTGCTTTGTGTACTGCTGGGATGGGCACCACCTTGGCCCTCTCTTGCTGCAGCTCAGCACCCACAGGCAATTCCCCATCCTTGTCCCAGGCAGGCTGTGGGTCATTTTTAACTCCATGCAATAAATAAGGCCCAGAATCCCTCCGTGGTGTTCTCAGCTCCTCCACCTCGGGATATTTCATGCTTTTGTGATTCTGAGAAGGATGTGCAGAGCTGATGAATCAACAGATTTTGCAGCTCGGATCTGAGTTTCACCTACACAGCCAACGTCTGCTTGTGCAGGTGGCACTGGGTGTAAGGCTCACACAGCTTTTGTGTTTTGGAATAGGCAGAAGCAGTGCAGTATCAAAAGCAAACACTCTTACCAGCATTCAGCGCTGTGGCGGCAGTGGGTGCTGGGGCCTCATGGACCCCATTTCTCCCCTCACCTCCACTGCACACCTCCAGTGCTCACCTTGTGTCCAACCCCACCTCACTGATGTCGGTACTCCCAGCTGGGTGTTGGGTTCCCCATCATCCCCCTGGGATTTTACAGGAGCAAAAGCAATGGTTCCTGCTTAAGCCTCCTCCTGTGGGCCAGCAGCCGGCTGCTCACCATCATCTCACAGCTCAACACATTTCTTGACTCTGTATGCATGCATTCACTGCAATATTTAATTAGGGATTTGAGAGAGCCTTCCTATTAAAGCAAGTAAATACAATCTCTTCAAACAGATTGACAATAAATACGCATCTCTATGGCTCAGCACAGCGTTCAAGCTTTGGCTCCGAAAGTTAAGCAGAAAACATGTTGTTGTCCAACAGAGCTAAATATATTCCCCTCTCGTTGGTATTAGTGATTTTGATGCTCAGTAACTTAAAAACAGATGCATCATTCAGATGTTTAAACACAAAGCACCCATCTGATGTTAAGTGCTCGCCTTTCGGAGTGCTGGATCACGGGCTGCGCTCTGTGTCACGGCCAGCAGCAGCACTGCTGCTGGAGGGCTTGGCGACCTCCGCCTCGTCTCTCCTGTATTCAGATTAACACTTCTGCTGCTCTGATGTTATCATAGAAGAATGAATTGTAAGCGTTTGGGACATGAGGGTAGGAGAGGCCCCCTAACCCTTTTCTCTTCTCTCTGCAGCTCCCAGTACGGCCCAGTATGGGATCACCGGGGACGCCGAGGTCCTGTTCTCCTGCTGGTACCTTGTGTTGACACTGTCCTCCCTCACCAGCATATTCTACCTGAAGAACATCATTCTGCACTGAGTGTAAAGAACCCTAAAAGGCTTTTAAGGATTCTCTGAAAGTGCTGATGACTGGATCTGATCTGGTAGAGTTTGTTAAAAGCAGCGTGGGATATAATCAGCAGTGCTTGCGTGGGGATGATCGCCTTCTGTAGAATTGCTCATTATGTAAATACCTTAATTCTACTCCTTTTTTGATTAGCTGCATTACCTTGTGAAGCAGTACACATTGTCCTTTTTTAAGACGTGAAAGCTCTGAAGTTACTTTTAGAGGGTATTAATTGTGATTTCATGTTTGTAATCTACAAGTTTTCAAAAGCATTCAGTCATGGTCTGCTGAACTGCAGACCGTAGTTTACAAAAAAAAAAAAAAAAGGAGAATATTGCAGTAAAATGGGCTTCTTTAAGGCTGCAATACAACATTCAGTTCCCTTCTTAAATAACATTCTCTCCACATGTACACAGGAACTTTTTTTTTTTTTAATTAAAAAAAAAATCAAATAATCTTGCCTTCAAAATATTTCTTCGGAATACTACACATATCTAGATTTTCTTCCAGCATGATATTCAGGTTTCAAGAATGAGCCTTGTATTATAACTGCATTGTGCAGTACTGCTTTTTGATTTCTTCCTTTTTCCTGCAAATTCAGCATGGGTGTGCCTTCATAAAACACTATTTTCCTCTTCCTTTCCAACAAATCTGGAATGTGCTTTGGGAAATGCTACAGCATCCTTTTGAGCATAACCGATCTCTGAGGACGAAGGTGCTATTGGTTAGGCAGAAGGCCTCCTCTCCCATCTCCAGTGGGTAATGGGACTGCTTCAGTGCATTTTTAGGCAATCAGACAAGGATAGCACCGGTCCCTTTTCGTTTCCCCCCTACTAAGCGGTGGACGATCTGCATTAAGAACGAGTTTCCCCACTACAAAAGAGAATGCAAATTATTTTGAGACATCTTTTGAATGTAAGAAGGTTTCCCGTAGTCATTCTAAATCAGAATTCCTAAGTGGCTGTAAGTGTGAGGAGCTGAATCATCCCTTTTGTATTACTGGCAAAAATATGATGTGAATTGGTATTTTTCTTGCACTTAATTTTGTACTGGTTTGGCTAATTTAGCAATGATAAAGGATGCTTTTAAGTATTAGATATCTGAAAATACATAAAGTATCAAGCAGAATTTTATATATATACATATATATATAAAATACAGATATATATTAAAACGAGGTTGCTCCAATAACCGTACTGAAGTGCATGCTGCCGTCAGTGACGCATCTACAGACAGGACTTCATTCCTGATGTACACACACTGTACAGATAGCTTACCACAGCAGTTTAGTCATCATACACCATCTCCTAGGACTGCAGTCTATCAAGATAAGGCTCGCATTAAACTCAATGAAGGATCAAGTTTCAAAAGAGCATCTAGAATCACTATTTTTTTCTAAGCAGCCCCGTACTACAGCAGTGCAAAACATTGCTGCAGTTTACAGCTGAGTTTAGAAATGCCATCCTTGTAAGTTGCTGGGATGTGACTGTGTCCAAAAGCCTTAGAACACAACGTCTCCTATTGACCCAGTAGATGCTGATGTGCTTAAAGAAACAACAGCTGACGACATGAATAACAAAGCCATTATATAAGTACTGCATTCCCCCTCCTAACGATAAGGTTTGTGGTTAGCAATACCAGATGAGTGCTGTGCATACGCAGCAGTTCCGAATCCCCCCCGTGTCTGAATAGGCAAATTGTGAGTTGGGTTGGACTCACTGTGCACTGTCCCATGCTGAAGCACAGGCACAGCGTGCAGTGAAGCTGTTGCAGTTACTGATGAGCCCAGATGCACGGAGTGAAATGCATCGACTCCAAAATACGGCAATAAAGCGTCCTAGGTCTGCCTGTGCTCAGTGACAGGCTGTGCCATTTCTGTCACGTCGTTTGCAGCTGCGTGCTGAGCAGTGGCCATCTTCAGAAGCGTGGCATTTCTGTAAAACCTTGAATAACATGACCAAACTCGTTGCTGAAGGAAACGGTTTAAAGCCAACTCAAACACACAGTAGCCCTTATATTCTTCTCTCCCTTGTATTGCAGCTTTAAAGTGCCATATTTTAGAATCTGTTCGTTGGAAAGAGTGGTGCTGCAGAAAACATCACGTCAGGGCAGACTTGTGAAGAAAGCACAGGGGTGTGTGTAACCCAGCTCACCTGCTGCTCCTCGTGTGAATGTGAGACGGGCTGTGCTGGGGCTGGGTCCAATTGGGCATTTCCATTGTGATTTTATTTTGGTGATTCTTGACATCTGAAACAACCCCAGCAACAGAATGGAATGAACGTCAGCTTAATTAAACTTGAAGAAAAGGAAGTATTGGCTGATGGCAGATGTAGAACCACTGGGTTATGTGGACAAAGCTTTCAGCCCCATTAATTCTCCGTTAAATCTGTGGGTACGTTGTTGTTGTCACTTCCAAAAAGGAAAAGAGCCCATGAACGTTTCTGGGTGCCAGTAGCAGTTTGTCAGACAGAGGAGGTGTCTGAGCACTGAGCAGAGCCGTGTGCTTGGGGTGCATGGGCTCACAGCCCCGTGTGCCCCAGTGCCAGCAGAGCTGCCCCTTGGTGTGCAGCCAACATGGGGCACGGGTGCTTGGCTTCGTGCTCCTGCCTTGAAAGATATGATATGTGGAGTTAAACAAGCTCAGGTTCTGGCAGGATCAGAGCCCTAGGAGGCATCGATCCCGTAAAGAACCTCAGCTCTGTGGTTAATCTGTTCTGCGTGGTAAAGGTAGTCGTGCAGTTTGGGACTTGCTGGGACGTCCTTCCAGCACGGGCTGTGCAGGCTGCTGCAAGCTGAAGGCTGCAGCATTGGGCAGAGCCCATTCTCTCTTTAGTTTGTGGGGTGTGTTTGCTTTAGGCAGCCGTCGGACGGAACGTTCTGTGCTTCTTGGAATGGTTGACCCGTACTGTTCATCTCTGTTGATCGAATCGCATTCTATTTATTCCCACCTTTAAAAAGTAAAAAATAAACAGCTCAGCTCCAAGCAGAATAACTGAATACGTATATGAAGATCACTGTCTGCATGGGAAACCCCAAGGTCTGTAATGCTGTAAGTTCCCACTCGTGCGATAACTCAGGGCTGCTAATCACCGTTGCATCGGTGACGTGAGCAGCAGCAGCAATGCTCAAAGAGAGGCATTGCTGATCAGGATATTATTCTATTACGGAATTAAACTCGTAACTTCTTGAACGAATGCCATTTCTCAAGGTTTATAACGTGGCAGGAAGTGTATCCATCATTGCTAGACAGCTTTTTTTAAACTTTTCAATATATATATTTTTGTTAGAAACTGTGCTGTTTTTTAAGATACAGGGGTGTTAAACACCGTCGCCAGGAAAAGCTGCTTCTTTGCACATTTTCAAAGTTAGCATTCTAGACCAACTATGGTAAATGTTACACTTACCAAAATCTCTTCTTATTCCACATAAGTGTGTTGTAAAGAATGTGTATACCAAAATACGTATTTACATGGATGAACAATATGCCTTAAAGACTCAGTGTGCGTTTACTTCCGAGACTGGACAAGATTTGTGCCCAGTCTGGAGGTAAATAATCCATACTTCATAGCCTGCCATGGGAGATTTCATTTCTTCAAAAAACAATAATAATGAAAGAAAAAGAAAAAGGAAAATTCGGTTTCTTTTCGAAGAATCTTAACGAATTTCAAAATTCTGGCATGATCTGACATATGTGAGGAAGTGTAGGAAAGGGGTGAAGCTTTATCTCTGGCTCCAGTAGTGAGCAGCCTGTTTGCAGTGTTGTGCCAGCATCAGGCACTGCCATACAGACCTCGTTCCTGTGCCAAGGCCACAGGCAGCCTGTCCCTGCCCTCATCCTTGGTCCTGTCCTTGTCCTCATCCCTGGTCCTGTCCCCAGCCCAGTCATGGCCAAGCCATCACGTCAGCACTGCCTGTCCTCCTTCTTGCCCCCGCTGGGGACCAGCAACCCATAGCCTCCACGTGTGCCACAGCACACAGAATTCTTTGACATCATAAACTGTTTTAAAAATAAATAAATAAAATGATCATAAGTGAGAAACATAAATTCTTCATTCAGCCTTAACTGAAGGGAGTAGATCGATAGTTGGAAGGAGGAATTTGCTCTGCCTGTGTTGATGCACTGGACACACTTAGGCAGGGTTGGCTCCAATTTTTGGCTGTGCCTGGTGTTCCTCACTGAGCACAGAGCGAAGGCAGGGAGCTCACTGCGGTCAAGGACACTCGTAGCACATCTGGACGCAGCCCAGATTGCTGCAGGAGGGGCTCAGGACAGCAGGGGTGGATTCTCAGGGGCTGCTGCTCTGAAATTGTCCCTCAGCAAAGGCAGGCAGACCTCACGTTCAGCACTGAGCCAACACACATTTGCTCCTACAGCTTCCCGCCTAATTCCTGGAGAGCTCAGAGGTTCCTTTATATTAGAAAATCCTTATGTTAAGAATTGTACACATGGCCATGTTTTCACATCCCATAGCCTTAGTTTCCAGCCCTCTGTCTTTTAAGGAACACGGAGCTTTCCTGTCAGCCGGTGGGGTTGACTCTGTACTGTAGGACAAGCTGCAGGGCTGATCTGTCAAGCTCTGTGTGCTGGCCTGCCTCCTGCTGAGGTTACGGGGCCATCGGGCTGCCATGCCATCAAGTCATCAGGCTATGGAGCCTTTGGGTAATCAGGCCTCATGGCATCGGACCTCCATCCAACGGACCTCCATCGCTTGGGCCTCCAGCCCTCGGGACATTGAAGGCCGTTGGGTAATGAGCCATCATGGCGCTGGGGTCAGCAGCTCACCATCAGGCTGTTAGGCCAGCGGATCAGCAGAGCAGCGGCCAAGGGACGTGCCAACTGCTGGCCCTGCACTGCGGTCCTGGTGGCCGCTTAGTGGTCCTGCAGGGCTCCCTCTAAGCATGCCAGCCCCTGTCCCTGGGACAGGAGAAGTGCAGCGAGGACCTTCCCTGAGGGCACTCAGCAATCCAGTGCGAGCACCTCTGAACCAAACTGCAAGCAGTAATGCAAAGTAACACAGCTGAAAGTCATTTTACTTGTGGTCACTTTGATCACCTGGGAGCTCCTCATGTAGCCTCCGTGGCTGCTGTGCCACCAGGTAAACCTGAGCCCCATTAGAAGAATGAATTGCATGGGTGCAGCAAGCCAGAGCCAAGTGAGGAGGGGAGGTGAGCAGGAGCCAGTGTTGTGCTGCAGACACAGGAATTTCCCCTCCTATCTTCCAAATATAAAAGTATTCATTATTCCTCCAAACCTTTTTTTTTCAATGCTGCCAGATACAAAATGCCTGTAATGATGATATATATCATATTTGGTATCTAGAGGGTGAAATTTCTCCTCTCCGAGCACACATCCATCCTTCTCTTTATTATTTTTCAGCCAAAACCAAAACACAATTCGCACATTACATGATGCAATTTATGTGCAATAACACCAGCTTTTCCACTTATCAAAACCATTATAGTCATAAGCACATAACTCCCATTAACCTCAGTGACAGCGACTTAAATGTGAACCACAAGTGAGAATAAACCTTAAAGATGTCATTTAACAGCAGCAGCCTTGTTTTCTGGTATGTGTCTAAAGGTGAGATGGAGGCTCATTTCTTCTCCCTGCACCTTTCTAGTATTTCCTCCTGATGCAAAGTGCCCTTTCCCTACCTGCAGTGCGGACAGGTCGGAGGTGTGGTGGTGGGATGTGCTTTGTGCTCATGGAGCATCACCTCGGGCAGCAACAGCACCCAGCAGTGCCCAGGGAGCCCACGCCGTGCTAACGAGGCAGCTCTGTGCTGCAATTCCAGCTCTGTAGCAGCTCTGGGAGGTAGCACAGTTCATTAGGCTACAACAGCTTAAAGATGTTAAAAAGGCTGGTTTTCCTCTCTCATTTAAGTGCGTTGGGTTGCTCTTCCATGGAACTTTGAATTCACTGTTTTCTTCATTAACTTTGACCTTTTTACATCTATTACAATAAGAAAAAAAATAGAGTTAACTTTAAAGCAAGCTACTGCAAATTCACTTCGCCTAGGCTTCTACAAAGCCTGGTGCAAGAAAGACCTTTCCTATACTAAAAGGATTTAAGGTTAAGGGATACTAAGCTGCTCTGAGTCGTTCCTCACCCACTCTCAGCTGGGCACAGGTCCCTTTCACCCAGTGCCTGTGGGCAGCAGAGCACAGCGGGGCACATCAGGCTGCCAGGGCAGCTGCCATTTGTGGTGGGATATTTGTGTAAATCTGAAACAGCTGAGGACACGGCCATAGGCTTTGGCCATAGGTATACAACAAGCCCAGCTAAAGAGAGCACTGGTCCCAGTCCTGCCTCCTCTAGATATTCCCAGGCAGTCTTTAGCAACCAAGCATGGCTTAGTTCTATGAGCTGTGACAGTAACTGGGAGTTTTGCTTTCCAGCCCAGTCCAGCCCCACTGTGCTGCTGGGGCGCTCAGCTCTTCCCAACTGTTCTTTCTCTCTTTTTTGGTGCAAACAAGCAATGTACTGCTCTGCTGCCCGTGCATCCCATTTCATAGGGGTTTGTTTCCCATGTCCCTTGTTACCTGAGCAGGGCCAGCGCTGGGGGGGTGCAGCTTCACCTCCCCAGCTGCAAAATACCTGGTGGAAGTGCATGTGAGCTTCAGCACTAAGTCCCTTTTGCCGTGGGATCCCGATTGGTGTCTCAGGCTTTGTGTCAGTGCCTTACACAGCTCCTGCAGGGCAGTGCGGGTGCTGCGTCCCATTGCTCCCGGGGAGACGCAGGGAGAGCACCGCGTTCATCCTTGGCCGTTTCAGTGTGTTCATTTTGCTGACAGACTGTGATCTTGAGATCGTTGTTCCTCGCTTCTTCATCACGCGGAAGGTTGTGAGAAGTAATTATTTTAGCATATGGCGAGATGTGCAATTATTACCGCTAGGCTCTTCATCGTAGACAATCTGCTTTAGCACGGCTCTCCCGTGAGCGCCAGCAGCACGGGGCTCGGCCAATTCCAGCACAGAAAGCAGCAGCCACCCCCAGACAAGTTCCTAATTTCCAATTCCTCCCAGAAGCCGTGACACTGCTGTTAATGGCAAGTAATAACGGCCACGGGATGGAGCCTTAAAATGAATCACAATAGTTGGATGTCATGGGCTATTAATTGAATAATTGCTTTAAGTCACTGTATTCATGATTTTGGTTATGAAGGCATTTTATCTATAGTTAATGCTCACGCTCTTAGCAAACCTGTGACTTGTGAAAAGCACCTTAACGTCCCAATAAATCATGGTTTCCATGGCAGGATCTCCTGGCGCCTTGCAGGCAGCAAAGTGGGTCCCTGCAGCGTGGCAGGAGGGCAAGAGGCACAAATCGGGCAGTAGGAACAGCCACCACGGGCTGTGTTTGCTCAAGGCAGGCAGACAACGTGCTCAAAGAAAAGCCAGGCTGCGTGCAGCTCCCACAGCAGCCCTGCCCTTTCTTCTGCCCAGTAGCAGCCCCACTGCCAACCTGAGCTCACAGGCAGCATCCGCGCCCCTGCCCACCCCCACGGTGGATGTGTGTGCCCTGGGGATGTGTGTGCCCTGGGGAGGGCTGGTGCTCCCCACGCACAGCTCGTGGCTTTAAGGCAGCAGCAGATATGCAAATGCACTCAGCAGAGCACTCCCGCAGATGTTCTTATTTAAAACAACCTGAACCCACCTAAAGTAATAACCTCGAAACCGCCTCACTGCTCCCATACGTTCTGAGTCACTGCTGCAGAATACCACAGGAATATTATTTTTATAAGAGAGAACCATTTACTAAGTAAGCCACCTGTTAAATAAACACACCCTCTCTCCAAATATTGCTGTTTTGTTTTCCAGACTATGCACAATCTGGATTTATTTTAGATGAGAAAAGATAATCACTAAAGAAAAAAACCTGTATTTTGACTATTTGAAACCATCCATCTTGAGCACACATCTGCTCCTCCACAAGCTGGCAGAGCGCTTACATTAACGAGAATCATCGTTCCTTATTCAGCCGGGAGCTAATGAACTTCTATCATCAGACCATGGCAGTCGTCATTTATTTTAACTCCTCCAAGCCTTCCATTGTTTCCTATCCGCCCAGCGTGGCTTGCCAAGAGAGGTGTCCTCTCATGGGGACAGAGGGCAGCTCCGGTCTCACTGTGCCATCACCTTTTCCATGCTTCTAAAGCCACACTGAGCATCACCCCATCTTTGGCAGCGTGGCTGTTGCTGCAGAGTTCCCCTCCCCATGGCCACTTGCACTCAGCACCAGCTGCAGGGAATTCATGTGGGAGAGATTCAGTGTTTTCTGGGTTTGGGGTCCGTCAGCTCCCAGGGCACTGCGATGTTCTTCCCATCCCAGAGGTGGGAGAGCAATGCTTGCAGACTGGCTGCAAGGAGCTCCGTGCATCCCGCGTGCATGCAGACATTAGTGGGGATTTCAGACGGCTTTGGCAGATCGTGCATGCTCGGGTCTGCAACTGATAGCTTGTTGCAAGTAATTATACAGCACAGACAGAGGCTTTGCAGGTGGGCTGCGAGCCCTCACCCATGGTGAGCAGTGCCAGAACAACGTCCTGCTGCTGAGAGCACTGCTGCACGCTGCTCTCCAGTAAACTGGTGGGCACGGCCTCACTGCTGCTGGCAGCACAAGCTAGCAGGGATCACCTGGGGGCATAAGTATGGCCAGAAGGATGCACTGCCAGTGTGAGCTCATACCCAATTGCAGGCACAGAGTGGGACAAAACTGCTTCTAAATCAGCCCCTGTTCTCTTCCCTTTGTGATAATGAAGCCTCTGCCATTTTGCATGGCCACGTGTGTTTCCCTGCTCTTTGGCACTCAGCACCTTGGCACAGGCACCTTTAGCTGGTGCTTTTCCCACACATCTGAATAACACAGCAGCAAAACCCTCATTGCACAGCCCGCACCTTCCAGCCAGCAGCCTTCTCCTCGGGGCTGAGCTCAGCAGCCGTGGGCTCACAGATGTCTGTCCAACACAGCATCACCGAGTCACTCTGTGACTTTCTCCCAAGCACTTTCACGCATCTTTACTCTAATGCAAAACCTTAGGAGATTTCACAGAGCCTATTCTACTCCTTTCCCTTTAAGTGCAGCCCACAAATTAATGGCGCCTGTTAATTAGGCAGCTAAACCCGAAGGAAAAAAAAACCCTAAGGAGAAAAAGAAGTAATGCTTCTCATTTGAAGGTACTGCGCTGCAAAACACATTAAAGACTTGAGCCAGCTTTTAATAACTGAGAGACGCTTTAATTAGAGTTGACATATGAACCAAGCATGTGTGCCATGCCCAGGGTGGGCTCACATACGTGTGTGCCCTACATAGGGCTGTGTGTAGGTTACACACACATGGGTGAGCCAAGCAGAGGACCCCAAAGAGGCTGCTGGCTTTTGAACCTCTGTGCTCTTTGATGATTAACAGTGGGAAGAGCAATATTTTGCATACCTGAGTCTCCATTACTCTAGTGCAAAAAGAAGTTAATTTGGAACCATTGCAGCCACCGTTAGGAAAAAAGTTGTATCCATGTAGGACAGACCCTTCCCTTCCCTCATCTCATCTCATCCTGGTCCATATAGAAATCCAGGACTTGTTGCTCTCAAAGGACAGACTTCAAATTTCTATACTCACGTCAGGGCAGCATTAAATATTGAAGTGAGATATTAAAATTTCAGAGAGCCTAAATTAAACCTGAGGTATTCAAAAATAAGTGTTCCTGCATATTTAATACCAGAGATCTCGTAATTAACATTAGAAATCTCTCATATTAAGAAAATGAGGAGCTGCCTAAAAACCAATGACCACAGCTGTGACCTTCCAGGCACACACTGGGTCTGCTATGGAGGAGGCATAGATTTGTTAGCAGGCTGGAAGCAAAGTAAGCCAGGGAGGATGGGGTTTGTATGTCCCTGGAAGGTCTTCACTGCCCACAGAGTGACCAGCAGGGTAAGCCCAGTGCTTGGCAGGCTGCTTGCCCAGCTGAGCAGATGCCCCTGCACAGGGCACTGGGGTGTTTTTGCTCCCTTCACCTGAGTTCCCAGGGCTGTGAAATAGCTCTGGTTATCACACGGCTCCTCGAGATTTAAAGCCTTATTTAAGCACCTGAATTTATTATTCTAAATGTTTTTGTCCCTCATGCACTGCTATAAGTGGGAAGTTGCATTAAATCAATAGTATGCCACATTTTTAGGTCTCTCCGAGGATTTGAAAATAGCAAACAAGGCCACAAGTCCTGCAGGTACCAGCAGCAGCCAGCTCCTACAGCGTGCTGAGCTGAGTGGTTGTGCTTAGAACTGCATAACTAATAAAACTCAGCCAGCAGAGACTGTGCCCCAGCTTATGAACACTGGGCTCTGCTCATCCTGCTTCCACAGATACAGATGATCTTATCATCACAGCCTTTTGTGTCTGTGGAAATCAAGTAGAGATCACCAAATGCCCTCCCACAGAAGAACATAGCTCTGTGACAACGGGCAGGCTCAAGGTTACGGACACTGGTTTAACATTGACAATTTGTCCAGTCAAAGTAAATATGCTTTTCATGTGCCTATACAAAAGCTGCTCCACTACTATGGCGAAAGGAGTCATCAGCTTTGTCAGTGGCAACACCAAATGGCTGCCCCATGTCACACAGCACTGGCACACAGCTCTGCAGGCAGGGTGGGCAGTGAGGCAGCACCCCAACAGCGTGCCCTGGTGCAGGGCTCCCAGCAGCACCCCGAGGACCCAGGCACAGCCCACAGTGCAGCACAGCTGTGGGCTGTGATTTGTTAGGATGGCTGCTAACTTGCAGCACTCGATTTCAGAGGGTCACTCGGTACAACGGCAAACCACTCGTTCCCAGCAAAATGTGATTATGGATGGAGGGGAAGAGAAGGGGCACAGAGAGATAAAACCATATACTGACAAAACAATAAAGGAAAAATCAATCTTTATGACAGATGAGAAAGGAGATTTACAGTGTAATCAGAAAGCACAAAGAGATTCATGGCTTGCCAGAGTGGTATCCAGGCAGCATTATTCTATAGATGGCAACACAATCGCACCGCCAGATCTGTTTGTGTTTCCGAGCAAATCTCTCTGTGCATCCTGTTGGAGTGGGCACTACAAGCACAGATCTCAGCACTCCATCCGCACGCTGTGCCTCTCCATGCATGGCTCCGCAATCCTTGGGCTGTTCTGATGCAATCAGCTGCATGGAGTGTGCATTGCAGCAATGGCAGGAGATAAGAGCTGCCCGGAGGGGGAGAGGCAGTGCCACGTGGTTCCTCCTCACACAGCCAGAGCAGCAATTAGCGTGGAAAGCAAGGCAGCCCTCCTCTGCTAATGAGCTTCTGGCTATCAAGCCATTGTCTTAATTTCTAGGCATTCGGATAAGATATCTTTTAGATAGGATCAAAATGGCCGCTCAGCTTGAATGCAAAGAAATCCTGATCTATGAGTTTAATACCATGTAAAGCTTAACGTATACTTCAGCCTGAACCGGTTCAGATTGCCTGGCATTTTTTATCTAAAAAGCAAGAATCACACAGTGAAACCCCAAGGTGATTTAATCATCGGTTGCAGCAATGGAAAAACAAACCCTTGTTTTTCTCTCTCTGCAAAACCTCTCCTGCCCTGTGACAACCACCCAGGCCTCCAGACTCTGTCCCCTCCTCTCTGGCAAACCAGGGGTTCTGGACTATGGGCTGTGCCCCCCAGGATGGACCAGTTGTGCCAGCCCCCACCCGAGGCCAGCAGCAGGCACGGCCGCTCAGGCTGGGAGCTGTCAGCAATGCAGCAGAGCCTGCAGCCTGCCAGGCCATGGTCTGTTTGATGCAGCTCACTCCCCTGCTTGGTGTGGCATTCAGGCCCCATTGGGCCACCTGCAACCACTGCACTGTTCCTTACATCTTAGTGCTGATTGATAAGCTCACAGTCAGCTCAGGGCTCATGGTAGCAACATCGAGAGCAAAATCAGCAGTGAGATAGGCAGCCAAGCTCAGACCCAGCCAGGAAAACCATGATGCTGAGTCTTTTCTTCCCAGCATCTCTCAAAACATCTCAGAGGAAGGTGTCAAGTGCAGACCCACAGGGAATCTGCAAACCCTGGCAATGTGCAATTGCAAAACAAGGCATGCGCGGGGGTTAAACACACAGACCAGTCTGTAGCACGGATGTAGGTTTGTAGACCCTCTCACCCTGTCAATTATTTAAAGAACAGACCACAGCAGAACAAGTTGGAGCAGAGACCCGGCAGTCTGGTGATGAGTCTTCCCAACCATTCCCACCAATAGCATCACCAGAGAGCCCCGGCTCTAACAGAATGACACAAGTTATGTGCATGTCAACAAAATCGTTCATACAGTACTCTGCATGGCACACAGGACAGAAACAACTACGATACCAGTTATGCTGTTTTCATGTGGTGAGGAATTAATTCATCCTCCATGAAGCTCTGCATCACAGTAGCAATAGATCAGTTGACTGATAAGGGCAGCAGCACTGAAAATGATGTGATCTGTTGGCCTATTGCCTCAGCCAGGAAAATCACAGAGATTGGAAACCACATCACACTCCTCCTTGGTCACTTTCCCCTTTTTCCCGTTGAAGCCTTGGTTAGCTCCTGCTATCTGTTATGTTTAGAGAGTCAGGAGCAGAAAAGTAAGCAGGAGAAAACCCTGAAGGCATCAGGTTGACACCATGCTGCTGCAAGTCAGTCGAATTACTGTAATCCTTAATTTTCCCAAGATAGGTTCAAAACAATGAACTTATCATTTTCAAGCCAAGCCATTTGTGTGTGTCCTTTTCTCCTTCGTTCTCAGACGGTGGGCAACCAGAATTTTATTTTGCATGAAGTTCTTTGGCAGCATTCATCCATAATCATCAACAAAATAAGTTAATATATGTAGGCGACTATAATGACAGTAAATGCAGTGTAGGAGGGATAATATGTGCTTCATTGTCAATGCTCACATGCTGAATTAAATACTCTATTCTGGTCAAATGCTAATACACTCCATGAGCACTTTTCCATAAACACGTTTTTTAAATGTAAGATACAGAAGTTATATTAATAATATATTGGAATGATCTGATATATGTGAGCTTAAGAAGGGGTGTTTTTCTGCAGCACGTCGCCTGGTACCAGCACTGGCACGAGCTGCATGAAGAAAGTCTTCATGATGATATCAATTCAGCCATGAGGACCTCATCTGTAAAGGACGCGTTCTTTTCGCACTGGGTTTGGCCACAGCTGGCCAAATGATGGGGACCACCTCAGTTTTGACCGCCAGTAACTATCAATGATTCCTCCTTTCTGATATATTTAAGATTTTCTCTCTTGTGGCTTGCATTGCAGCCATGGATGGGGAGGGAAGCCAAGGGCTGTGATGCTGTATTGATGCCTTGAGCATAACTGACGCAGGCCCTGTGCTGAAAGAATGAAAGTATCTGGCTGATACTTTCATTAGTCTGCTAACACAGGGAGGACTTTAAAGAGCGGTAAACAGCAGCACCCTGAATTAATGCCTTGCTTCTCTGCTGCCTGTTCTTCACAAAGATATTTTCCTTAGCGATCCAGAGCAAAAGGCTTAGTATGGTATCATAAGGCAACTCAAAAGAATAAATAAATTGAGCAGCACAAAGCTCAATATTAAAAAGACAATGTGAGAACAGTATCTAAATGGTACCACCTAATTTGGAGCTAAAAATAGGCTCAGAAAATCAAATTCAACATTGCCATTGGAATAAAGAAAAGACCTTAGTTGCTCCCCAGCCCCACAACATCCCCAGCACCAACTGCAGGCCCCCTGTTGGGGCAGCAGCCCCAGCCTGGGGGTCCCAGCAATGAGGAACAGAGGTGGGGATATCACTGGGGGGTGAAACGATTGATCAGAGCCCTCCGAAACGTGACGTGGGTGATATTTTCAGTACTGAAAGAACAGACTTCTTTTTTCATTTGTCTTTCCGCATAGTTCTCTGCCTTCTAGGCAGAGACCCATTGGCGATTGGCAGCTGTCAATGAGATGCTCCATGCAGAATAAAGACTGGGACAAAGTATTATATATTTCAAAAAAATCATCACTCATAGAATCACAGCATGGCCTGGGTTGCAAAGGAGCACAACGCCCATCAGTTCCAACCCCCTGCTGTGTGCAGGTCGCCAACCAGCAGCCCAGGCTGCCCAGAGCCACATCCAGCCTGGCCTTGAATGCCTGCAGGGATGGGGCATCCACAGCCTCCTTGGGCAGCCTGTGCCAGTGCCTCACCACCCTCTGGCTGAAAAACTCCCTCCTCATATCCAACCCAAACCTCCCCTGTCTCAGTTTAAAACCATTCCCCTTGTCCTATCAGTGTCCCAAAATCACACAATGTCCAATCAAAATCACATGACCAGTTCCAACCTGCTGGTGGATTTCCATGGATCCCATGACTAATGACCAATTAATTCTGACTGTTTCAAGGGTGCTTACTCTTAATTATAAACTCCTGCCTATACTTACAAACTATGTCACCTGTAATTGCATATCTTTCCAATATCTCTTGGTTCAAAAAACAAAATAAGCATTAATGTTTAAGACCTAAAGCTGACAGCTGGATGCTTCTTTAGCAGAGTTTGGGAATGCAAGGCAATGGCAGCTCAGATGTGTGGAATGGTTTGGAATTCAGGGACGGGGAGCTGAGGTGCAGTGCTGCCCACAGCCCCGGGTGCCATGGGAGCCAGCGAGCACTGCCAGCCACAGACAGCCCTGCATTGTCTCATTTGCTTCAGAATTAGCTGTCTTTTCAATCTAATGTCAGTACTTATTGTTTGAACTCCGATGGGCTGGTTTTGCCAATTATCATCAGTGTCTTTTGTGAAGCAGCTTGCCCAGGCTTTTAAAGCACAATTACCAGCCTGGTGCA
Organism: Tetrao urogallus; assembly: GCF_951394365.1. Lineage (NCBI taxonomy): Eukaryota > Metazoa > Chordata > Aves > Galliformes > Phasianidae > Tetrao > Tetrao urogallus. The sequence goes on from NC_136818.1 coordinate 871,606, forward strand.
GCAGATAGGATGCCTGTGACATTTTCACATGCTGAAAATAAATACGTAAAATATAACAAAACAAGACTTTTATTAGTAACATACTTCTAGGAAGGAATATAAAGTAGCCATTAGGAATCCTGCTAACATCATTGGTCATTATGACAAGAAGGAAAATAGCTTTCTTAGGGCTTTGATTTCTTTTTTCTTCTTAATGGCTACTCCCTTTTCACCATCACCAGCAGACAATCTTGTCTATTAGCATTTACTCGGCACTTACCACTTTTATATTTCTTCATAACCTCAGCAATTCAAGTAACATCGCAGCTCTGCTCTGAACCTTTACTTTGATACATACGGATAACGATGCAGCACCAAAGATGCCCCCCACCCTCACTGCCATCGCAGAAGCCGCCAGGTGGGGTCATTTGGCTGAGTCAATCCTGTCACCATAAACTACATTTATACCTCATCCAAAAGGGTTTTGCAGAGCAGTTGTTGCTCAGTTTTAGTCCTATGTAATCCATCGTTCCGAGGAGCTCAGATGTGTGCGGTGTCTGCACGAGGCAGCTCCTTCCAGCAGCAGCACCACTCCATTCTGAGGGCAGAGCCAGACAGAGGGCTCGGATGTGTCCTCTTCATACCCCTACACTGCATTTAATTGAGACTCTGTGCGCAGTGCAAAATCAATTACAGTGCAGCACCAGATTTAAATGCGATGTCAGTGCGACTGCACGGTTTGGTTTGCCCTCTGTGAGGCAGGGTCAGGCTCTGTTAGACAGGAGCCAAGCAAGAACCAGCCCAGACTTTTCCAATTAAAACTGGAATGACAAATTATTAAAAGGAGTCTGCACCATTTCTAATGGTGAAAAACAGATGGTAGGTAGGATGAGTTCCATAAGAGCCCAGAGCTGATCTCTAGGACAAGAGGAGAGAATCATGAACGCCCGTGGATTCAACACAGCTACCATCATCCACTTTTCTCTTCTTTCCTGCAGAGCAGGTCTAGCGCAGCACAACACTTGGTGCTTCCCCCTGGCCCACAGTGCTGCACATCTGTTAAACTCTGCATAAAGGATTAGGGTGTGAAACTCAGATTCAAAGCAGAATCCTTCTGTTACTGTTTTAGAAGTTTTACAGAGATAAGCCAATCTTAGCCATGGTGCACCAGCTCTTGGTTACATGGCTCTGGAATAAAATTTATAGTACCATAGAACTGTTCCAGTTAGCAGGGACCTTCAAAGGCCATCTGGTCCCACTCCCCACAATGACCAGGGACACCCACAGTTCCATAGATGCTCAGACTCCATCCCTGACCTTGGGTGTCTGCAGGGATGGGGCATCACTGCCTCTCTGGGCACTGTTAGAAAGCTCCAAGTAAACTGATGAGCAAAGTTCCTACCTATTGTTCGTGCCTCTCTTTCAAATAATTAATGCAGTCAGTATGGGAACTGAGTCAGGTTACAAAGCCAAACCCTGTTTCAAGCCATGTGCAGCAGCTTCATCGTTTAAATACATTCTTGTGCAGTGTATCCATGACAAACGATTTTGCTTCCCATGGCAAGTCTTGGTTTTTAGGCTAATGAACAGATATCTCACACTCCCTGATTCAGGCCTTCCATCTCCCCAGCCCCATGTGTACAGCCTTTGTTCTGGCAGGTTTGATGCATTTGCCCTTTACACCACTGGCGTTTGCTGCTTAATTACCAGGCGGGGCTACAAAATGGAAGCATGCAGCAGTACAGGCTGCGTGCAGCGAGATCTGGAAGTGCTGCACAGCAGGATTCCTCTTGCATTTGTGAAATCACTCAGCAGAATTACAGCTTTTGCTGGCAAAGCTACTTAAAAGCAAATAAGGTCAAAAAAGCATTAAGGAGCCTGAAGGGAAAGCCCGGCATTATTCATCCGTTCAGAACATAAAGCTTCTGTGTCAACCACGAGCAGTTAGAGTAAACATTTGTACAGCACTTCACCTCCACAGATGGGGTGAGCAGAGGGGAATTATTTCTGGTTGGTAATGTGATGGTTTCCCTGCAAACCACAAACGATGGGAGCGGGTGGGAGGCCGTAGCTCCCCGTGGCACAGCCCTGCTGCAGCCACGTGCCACGTCCTGCTCATGGAGCCTTCGTGATTTAAGCGACATGAGCAATAAATGCGTGTAACCAAACGCAAATCAGACTATGAACAGAGCTTGAATCTCATCTGGGGACACAGAAAAAGAGACGAGCTAATACGAAGCTATTAGAAAATGTTTCCCACGGTTGACCTTATTGAAGTACTTCTTAGTAGCCCAAAGACAGGAAGCATGCACAGCACGCTCGTGGGTTTTAAAAAACGCAGATAGGATTGTACATATGGCAGCAATCCCATAAACACACCTTAGCTGTAAAAGAAGTCACCGTTTTTTTACCTAGTGCCCAAAACTCGGTTCGGTTTAGATTGGGGAAATTTGTACTGGCAGTATTCATGATCAGACCAAACAAAATCAGCCATGACAACACGCTCTTAATGAATTTCAGAACAGCAAACACTGAGCTAGCTAATGTCAGCAAGTGATGCTGCACTTTATTCCAGAACAAATACGATGTCTTAGCGACAAAAGAAAAAACTCCAGGCCTTATTTGTGCACGGGCAGCTTTCCTGCAAATAAACTTGCGTAAATGCCAGTGAATCAAAGAGTAACACTGAGCGCAATGTGGGAACACTGCTGTACGAAGTGCCACTCACACCGTGTCGGACTCAGATTCACATTATGGATGATACCCATCACACCTTTATCTGTCTTCTGCTGATGAAATTTGCGCTGTGAGTCAATGTACAGCATCCGTGTCAAAAGATCAGATATTGTATTTGTTTGTTTTCTAGCTTGCTTGTAGCTGATAACAGCATAAGCCGAGCGAATCCAAGGAAAAATAATTCATCACAGTGCTCTGCTCCCCCCTGCACTGCCGCAGAGATATCCCCATCACAAGTGTGAGTCCGACTGCATCAAATTCCGCTTCAGCATCATCCATCAGCTGCACAGAGAGCACTTTCCTAAGGCTCCTGTAGGGCTGACGGAGCTGAGCACATTGGTCGGAGCCCAGCCAGGTCAGCATTGCCCTGACACCCACCTCTGCACTCCCACCCTGCACCAGGCCCTGTGCTGCAGGGACGTCCCTGCCCTGTGCACCGGGGTCACTGCAGCCCCAGCTGCCACCCATGGATAAAGCCATCCCCACAGTGACCCCACAGACAGCCCCGGGGGTTGGGTCACCTCTCCCTGTGCTCAGACCCCTTCTGTTAAGGATTGTATCTCACTCTAGAATCAGGTTATGGATTGTACACGATTAGAAAGCGATATGCATAGAGATATATATACTAACCTTTTTTAGTCATTTCTAAATAATTCATCTCCGATACTACAGGATAGGGTGAGGGGTTTTGTTTTTAACAAGCGCTTTACAGCCACTGAATTGAACGGATGCCTTATTTGTGAGGGTGGGAGGGATTTGGAGGAGCAGCCCTTGCTGCACAGGCTGCCACAGAGCCCTGCAGGATGGACAGCCCAGGCAGCAGGGCTGGAAGGCAGCGCAGGGCTGTGCTCCTGGGCCGGCAACTGTGCAATGTGAGCCAAGCAGGAGCACTGCAATGCTGCAGCACGTGGGATCTGCCTGCACCGCCAGGTGCGTCCCACAAGGAATGAAAGAGCCTCTGCAGAACAGATGGAAAAGCTTTCCTCCAAAGCCACTCAGTAACTGCCTTGTAACCTCACTTCTGTACGATGGGTAGGAATGGAATCACTTCCATTAAGCATCGGTTAGGTGAACTTCTCCCAGGATTAAAATACAGCAACGTTTTTGTTTTCTGTTGTTTTCAAAGAGTTTAACCTGAGGTCAACAGAGTCCCTAACTCTTTCCAAAACTCAGCAACAGCCCATAGGGATGAGCATACTTATTTCCTGCATCTGTTCTCCAAATTAAATCAGAAACTGCTTATAAAGGAACATTCCTGGCAGTCCCCAGGGGAGCTCTGATGGAGACCTGCCGTGACGGCGATGCTCACTGCTGAGATCTCCATGCTGCGGCACGGCTGGAACCTTTCCTCACTTCTTTTTCGTTTGATACTGTACTAATTGTAAGGGAAATGTAACACCACCACAGGGATAAAATCTGGAGCACTGGCGAGACACCGGTTGGGTTCAGTGGATCAAGAGATACGTTTTAGATGTTGCTGTGCCATGAGAGCAGCGAGCAGCCATGCCCTCACACTGCAGCACCATTTGTGTTTGCTCTGGCACGAGGAACGTGGCGCGAGGGCGTTTTAGTGGCACATGTGAACACGAAGGCAGAGCCCATGTGCCATTAACACAATGCTGCTCTTTGGCACTCGTGATAATGTACCTTGTTTAACTACGACCAAATCCAACCAGCCCAAACTTCAGCACTGCACAGCATCTTGTGACACACATAGTGTTTTCGGTAGCAACAGACTATGGGATGTGGGGGCTGCAGCCTGGTAGGACATACCCGTGTTTCTCGCTTCTATGTACTATTTTGTATGGGTTAGAGAAGATGGCCTCTGTTGTGCATTGTTTGTGAAATGTTTCTTATCCCAGAGAGGTGTACGATGTAAAATACGTCAGTGAAAAGTGTATATTTTATGTGAGAGGAAAATACATTTTAATAAAGGTAAAGCTTTGTTAGCTGTAAAAATGGCAACTGTTCAAGTGTACAGTAACTTCTTACTAATGTACGAAAATCTGTGATATTTTTGATTTGATTGTATTTGTATTGCCCAAATAAAACATTTTGGCTGTATTGTTCTTAAGCGTTACTTCTTTAAAAGGGGGAAACTTGTGCTTATATCTCAAAAAATGTTCTTCATTCAGGAAAAAAAGAGCCATGTCCAAATTTCTGGATGGCACTCATGTTGAGTGCACCCTGAGTGAAACCCCATCTGGTGAGGTGCACAACCATTGCCCACTTGGGCATCTCTGCAGATCTCTCTAAGGGTAGGAAGGAAATCTCTCTTCTCCAGGAGCTTCCAGCACAGGACTGGGGGTGGGGTGAGGCTGAGAGCCCTCCTTCAACAGGAGGGCCCCTGAGGGACCCACAGCAGTACAGCTAAGGGTGAGATGCAGCATACAGAGGACATAACAGTGATGGTGACATCTATGCCATCACGGCCTTCTTACTTTTTCTTTTCATCTTCAAGGGGAGTTAAACTACAAAGTTTTGACTGGCAGCCCAGAGAACACAAGTCAGCAAAACCCAAATGTAAAAAGCAAAGCAAAGAAGAACGAGACACCATTATCTTATTAGCACAGATGACCACTAAGCTCCTTTCAGAAACATTAGCCATGACCCCACCTGCCTAGAGCACCTGTTTGGGCACAGCCCTACTGATGAGGTCCTATTGGTCCACCTGCAGCCCCGCACACCTGAGCAGGGCAAGGGCATGAACAAAATGAGCTGTGCCAATTAGGTTTGGAGATAGAACAATAACATAACAGGCAAACCTGACGGCCTATGGCAGCTCTGGGCCAGCAGTGCCCTACCACAGCTCGTGGGCTCCCTCTGTGCACAGAGCATCCTTGCACCTCCACAGCACCAGCTGGTGCTGCTGTGTGCTACAGTCAGTGAAGCACTACTGCTACGTGCTGGGGAAAGGAACAGCATTGAGCACCAAACCATCCAGCAGTCCCACCAACGGAACCAGGTGAGCTCCCCCTCCAACCTCAGCCATTCTGTATTGGCACAACAGCAGTATCAAGAATTCACCTCTTTCTGTCCAGACTTAAAAAACAAAACTACAGGCTCTCTGGCAACACCAACAGCGTTTATCTCAAACACCCCATGTTTCCACACGTCACGTTTGGTTTTTTGCACAGCTGACATGCAGAGCTCCTTCCTTCACTGCGAAGCACAGGCCTTATTTATCCAGATCTGATGTCCTCCTTTAACTCTGCTTGTTTCTCCCAGGGAGCCTTCGCCCTCACCTGCTGAACGGCGCTCCTCAGCTGCGCAACGGGAAAACAAATTGAATTCTAATCAAAGGGTTTCTATTCTCATCACTGCCGGTCTACTTTCACTTTATAGTTACCAATAAAATGTTAAAGAGTATCACCGGTGGATTCGTTTTGATTGATGGCATCTGCCCACTCCCTTGCATTTTAAGGCGCCTCATTATCGCGCATTCAAGAATTGCATTTCTTAGCATGCTTAATAGCTCTTAAACTTGAGGCAGCTAATTGGTTCAGCTGGTGTTTCTGTGCCTTGGCTGCAAAGCTAATAAAAGGAAGCACAAAAATGAAGAATATTAATGGTTCCTCCTTTGTAAAGATAAGCTTAGTGGCCAGTTTATGCTTCAATTAATGCACAGCAAAGAGTGCCTTTAGAAATGGAAAGATTACCATCGAGAAAAGACTGCTATGTAATATTCTTTCCTTTTTTTCCCTTGGTATCTTCATGGGAACTGTTGAGTCCCAGCCTGCTCCACTGATTGATCACCTGGCTGGGGAACACAGGTGAAGGCAGTTCACTGATGTGACTGGAGGGGATGGAGCCTGGCTGCACCTCTCCTAGACCCATTTAAGGGCTGACAGCCCCTGGGGAAGGATCACTTTCTGGAGATCACTCTTTTTTGAAGTTTTCCACTGTGAGCCTAGATCTTCAGGTACAGGTAAGCATTTCTTCTTTTTCATCACAGTAATCTTTCTGGCTGTAACACCTGTAAAGTGCTATCCTAACTGAGATACTCTTCCAACAGTACAGTATCCCATATACACGTTTAAGTATTTGAGTCCCTTGTAGATTTTTCGCCTCTATTCTTTCAGGTTACGAGGAAACAATTCCTATGTTAAGTCCTGTACTAGCAAAACATGCACACAACTCTTCAAACACTTCCTTTTACTGCAGTATCTTCTCTAAGAATCATCCTTACTAGAAGGAAACTACATCATCCAACCTCCTTCCTGGGGGTGCCTGCAAGCAGCAGGGAGCAGATCAGAAGCAAGGTGTGTTTGGAGTTCTGGGTGGGAATAGCTGAAATGTCATCGTTCGAATCCCTCAGTCTGCAGTAGGTTAAGTGATGGGAATATATTTTGGTAGTATAATAGAGAACGTTTGCTGCAGGAAGCTTTTAAGTGCTTTTTTGCTGTGTGTGTCTGGTAATCCTGATGATCCTGACCTGCAGGCAGCAAACTGCTCCTGCAGCTTCCCCATGTACTGGGATGAACTCTGGTTCAGAGAGTGACTCTGTGGGTCATCCCCAACCAAGAGTCTGTCTGCAGAGCATGCCTTCACACCTTTCCTCCCTGCACGTGCAGCTCAGACTTTCCCCCATTGGATGTTTGATTGCTGGAACAAATGCAGGCTTTGGTGGTGGTTGTTCTCCTGTAGTGAGAGGCAGTGGCAAATCCCATGCTCAACTTCTACAGCTGTGTCAGATAAACGCTGCTCACAGCAGTGAGCGGTGCTCTGTGCTCTTTCTTCCAAAAAAAAACTATTTGCTGTTGCCTTCTGCTTCCTCTGATCTTCTCTTTATTGGAAGAAAAGCTCGTTTTTCCAATACCTGAGCTGAACAGATATTATTTTCCTATGCATTTAAAAAAGGAATGAAAACAACAGAAAACAAACTGTTTTTGTTAGCTGACTTGTTTCTGAAGACTCCATAATGACAGCCTGTGTGTAATGCCTGTGTAGCCCAGAATTCCTGCTATCAACACAACGGAGACAAGGCGATGTTTGGTGGTGGCTGCAGATCATTATACCATTATTCCACTGCAGGGTGGAAGTTGCTGATGATTTCTGTCTGTCACCCAATGCCAGACATCACCTTTTCAAGGTGTATTTTTTTCCTCTACTGCTCTGCAGTTTTATGGACTGACACACAGCAGGAAAGAGACTGATGAAAAAGCTGTGGCATCGCTTCCCAGTGAGGAAACCCATGCCTTCCCCCTTCCTGCTATGGAATCACAGCATGGCCTGGGTTGCAAAGGAGCACAACGCTCATCAGTTTCAACCCCCTGCTGTGTGCAGGTCGCCAACCAGCAGCCCAGGCTGCCCAGAGCCACATCCAGCCTGGCCTTGAATGCCTGCAGGGATGGGGCATCCACAGCCTCCTTGGGCAGAGAGGTCTGTTACAAGTGTGACTTCACCATATTGAGCTGATAAGGGGAGAATGACAGAATTCCTTATTTATTAAAGATTGACTTCTGGGTCTGTTTTGCAAAGAACATGATTTTTTTTTTCAGTACCTTTACGTCACCCTCCAGCACACCAGGCAGACAAAACTTGGCCAAGAAGTGCCAAGTTCCAGGTGAGTCCAAGCTCCCTTCTGCAGAGCTGGGGCTGCAGGTGACTCATGGCACCAGGAAGACCCCTCTGCAGCCTCCTGGTGTGTTGGTAATCTGGAGTTTTGCACTAAATCACCACAGCCTTTATGAGAGCATCAGTGTCTGCTGTCACCACAACTTCCATCTCGTCACAGCTCCGTGGCTGGCAGGTCCTCAGCCTCTCACAATTAAGAATGCACATTTTCTGTTTGCTACATAATTTTGGGGCACTATTTTAACACAGGCGTGCAGGTTTTTTCTTTATGTATTTTTTCTTCCCTTTTTTTAATCACTGTATTTTGCCTTAGCAACCCAACGTTCCTATTTTTAGCTCTAAAGAAAGAAAACAATCTTTCAGAGACGTGCTGGATCCTGAGCACAACTGATAAACCACAGAAATTCAGTGATAACAGTGAAATTTGCCTTACGCTGCTCTGCTCTTCCTCTGCTAAGTCTGAAATGCAAATGGTGAGAACCTGTGCATCACTCCAAGATAAGCACATATTGTTCCAGCTCCTGGATGGCTGCAGGGATTCCCAGTGCAGCTGTGCCCCTCCAGCTGAAGCCACGTGAGAGGGGAGCAGAAAGCAGTGCAGGTGGTGATGGTTAATTCCTGCTGCATTGGATGGCTCCTGCCCCACAGCGCCTGCATCACAGCCTTGGGCTCCTGCTACTTCATGCCTTCATACAACAGGGAGATCAGAAGAGCCAAATTAGAACTGCTTTGTCTCTGTTTTGGGACAGAAGTCCCCTCTGCCATGACTTGAGTCTCTGTTGGAGTTGTGATGTTTCTGGGTGATGTGCCTGGTCACAGAATCACAGAATGGCCTGAGTTGAAAAGGACCACAGTGCTCATCCAGTTCCAACCCCCTGCTGTGTGCAGGGTCACCAACCAGCAGCCCAGGCTGCCCAGAGCCACATCCAGCCTGGCCTTGAATGCCTCCAGGGATGGGGCATCCACAGCCTCTTTGGGCAACCTGTGCCAGTGCCTCACCACCCTCTGGGTGGTCCTGCAGCCTTTGGCTGGTGTTGCTGCGAGGTCTCTTTGATGGGGTTTTTCAAAATGCATGGGCTGTGGGTGTGCATTCTGCATTTGCAGAGCGTTAATAGGACAGGTCAGGGACAATTGGGCTCATCAGACTGCTGTGTCTAAACAGACACTTGATGCCTATTGAGCTCGCTTTCCTATTCTTTGTGTTATACTTAGCTGTGACCTTGAATGTTGCTGTCTTTTGTTCATTTGTTTGTTGCAGAGAAGGTTTTTCTCTCTCTCCCTATCTCGACGAAGATGAGAAATGGATTTTTCTTTTTACATTTGTACATGAGCACCGTGCATCTCTTTGAGTGGGCAGCAGCAGCTGCATCATCACTGCGCTCCCAGCGGTCTCACGCCAGCTTAGGGCAGTGCTGTGTCCTGCAGGTGCCTGCTCCTGGACACAGCTCTGTGCTGTGCAGAGCTCCCTGCAAAGTGACGCCCAGCACCCAACCTTCTGCATACCTGGGCTGTAATGTGTGTAAAATATCCATGCCCATCCCTCTGTCCCGCAGCCACTCACCAGCAGCTCTGGCCTCCTGTACCTTGCTGCGTGCAGGGAGGCACATCCTGCCACTGCAGCCTGAATGTTTCAATAAACATCACTGTGATAGCGTGCATATACAGCACCAGGCTTTCATTCTGAAGTTTGAGGGTGTGATGGTCTGCTTACTCCAAAGGAAGCCTTCCATGTCTGATGGCAGACTGTTTTCATCACTGGACTTCCCACTGGCCTTGACAGCACCTTTGCCCTTTCTCTCACAGGCAGCCTGTAAGCCTGCTTTGGCCCTGCAGAAGAAGCCAAAAGCTGCTGTCCTGCACTGCAGGCCCCAGCTGTGCCAGATGGGAGCTGGGGGTACCCCATGCTGACAGCTGGGTTGTGAGGCACTGCACACGTGGACAGACCTTCAACAGAAAAAAAGTGCCAGCCCAACGCCAGGATTCGTTCTAAATTATGTTGATGGAAAGGTCAGAAGATGCAGCGTTTGCTTCCATGAGACTGCTGTTTCTTTTTGGAGATGTAATGGCTCCATCTTTGAGCTTTCCCACCCCTATCTGATTTCATTTTCTTTCACAATGTGCATATACTTACGTTCAATACAAGCAAATGCAATTGTCTCTGTAAGCCTATGAGGTGCTGCTGTTTAGAAATACCAAGAAAGGGACTCTAAAAGAATGAAGCCTATGGCACAATGCTGCTTTTAGGGCTGCAATCACTCTGCTATAATGGGATCACACTCATTTCTCTTGAACAGAACTTCACAGTAAATAGTAAGTGCATAAAAGCAGCAGCAAGAGATAGCACGGATGAAAGATTGTTCCTCTGAATATTACAAGGGTGTACCTCTGATAAATGATTGTTCCCTGGTATTGCTTGTCCCAGATGACAGTATCCCAAAGCTGGTCTTTTCTTATCCAAGCCTTCCCTCCAGCCCACAGCTCCATGCAGGCGCTCACTACCGTGTTTCTCTGTATGCTGTTTAGACTGTAGGATACGGGCGCTTTGGTGCCCGCTGTTTTAAGATCCCTCACTGGAAAGCATGAGGAAACCTTAGTGCCAATGGGCATGCAGTGCAGGGAGCTGCAGCACCGCCCTACTGCCACCCATGGGCTCCTTGTGCAGCGTTGGCAGGATCAGACCGATGACCCCCAGCACTCCCCCATCTCACCCGTTTGGTGACTCTGGGTTGAGATGGGACAGTGAGGTGAGCCATACAAGCATTCAGGCTGGAAAAGACCTCTGAGATCTTCAACCCCCACCAATCCCTACCCCCACATGCCCACTGCCCATGTCCCTCAGTGCCACCCCAAGGATGGTGACCTCCCACCCCTGGACAGCTGTGCAGTGCTGACTGCTCTTTGGAGAAGGAATTTCTCCTAATACCCAGCCTGCCTCCATCCCCCCGCCCCCCAGCATAATGCAAAGCCATCATCTCCCATCCTATCGCTGTTCCCTGGGAGCAGAGGCTGACACCCACCTCGCCCCAACTTCCTACCAGGAGTGGTGGGGAGTGATGAGGTCTCCCCTGAGATTCCTTTGCTCCAGACTGATGCCAGCTGTGACACAAGGGCATGTGTGTCACATGCTGGGCTAACCAGCATGAACAGGGATGTGCTGCCATCCTCTGAACACAGGAGGGGACCTTCATCCCAATCCACATCAGCCTCTGAGGGGTTGTTTTCTCACATCTCACATCAGCAGGGTTTCAAGATGCAGGTTGGTTTTGTTTTCTGAGCATCATTGACTCAGTTGTAACTGAAGAGAGCTGGAGGAGAACTGGATGAAGAATGCCCGCAGCCCTCTGGCACCCAATGATCTGACAGAGCACCATCGATGAATCTGCAAAAAGGATCATTTGTCTTCTGTTCCTATAGCAACCAATAATTTTGATCCTTGTGTATTCACATATGTGTTGGTGCCTTGTTTCCATGGCAAGACACAGAATCCTGCAGCAAGGATGGCCCTGAAGCAAAGATGTTTCTGCAGGTAGGACGGCCCCACGGGAAGGATGGCCCCATAGGAAGAATAGCCCTGCAGGTAGGGTGGCCCCAAGGGAAGGATGGTCCTACCCCCATCCCACTGCTGTGCACAGTGCTGTGGGCTCTGGGCTGCTCCCTTCCTCTGCCCAATCCTGGCCCCTCAGCACCCTGACATTGCACTGACCTTCCTGGTGTGGTGCAAAAGAGGCACAAATATCACTGGAAAGTCAAGATGCTTCATCAGTGCAAACACAAATCCAGGGGAAAACAAGGTGCAAAAACCCCAGGATAACAAAAAAATATATCAAAGAGATCGGACGTTTCCTCCTGCCTCTTTCTTGTATTTTCTTGCTCCATAAATCATCTTATTTATATAATGGAGAGCAGTAAAGCAAGGCAGATTTAAAAAACATTTTTTCCTGTCCTAGAGTAAAATGATTGATGCTGTGCAAAAACAGCGCCTGAGTAAAAAAAGCTCTCAGCAATGATTTAAGGAAACGCACAGAAAGGTTGGGTTTGGATGCTGAAAGATGCCAAACGCGCCAAATTAATTAAATATCTTGAACAGCTGAAACTCAACAGAAGGAAAAAAATGGCACGAGGCTGTCTTCAAATCAGACCCACTCTCTGTATCATAGGAATGACTTCAGGATAGCAAAGCGACCTGAGTGGCTGAGGACAGAGCGGAAGTCTTCGGCTCCAAATGAGGTTCAGCTCTGCCTCTCCTGCACAGCAGCAGGAGCTCCCAGCGAGCCCTTGGCCAGCAGGAGAAGAGGTGGGAGATGTGGGACATTGCCATGCCATAAACGTGGGGTTCACTGTCGTTATCAAACCTTGGAGCATCTTCTGGGGGTCCAAACCTCCCTGAAGTCCCTTATGTGGTTTTGAGAGTTCTGTCAGAAAGTGAGCGAAGGTGGAAAGCGACAGCTGAAGTTCAAAGGGGACCGAGAGCAGATTATTGCTCACCATGTGTATGCAAATGCAAGCTGCAAACTGCCCCTAATGACAGTTAATGAACCAGGCTGTGAGAGGTAACGCAAACACTAAGCGATGCTGTACAGCCATTTAGAAACGCCTTTTAGTCAACATCAAAAGCAGCTTTTTGTTGATAACGTTAATACGCAGTGAGATGGATGATGAATTCACATTTTAGTTAGTTTGCAGCTGAGGAAGCATCTCCCCAGGATCACTTTGGGCATTGCAGATCAGCATCCCTGAAAAAATGTTTGTTCCATCCTACGTTTGTCACAGTTTGCTGTTTTAACTGGAAAGTGCTGCAGCGCAGCCCTGGGCAATCACAAACATCCAGCCTCAAAACCCATTGATTGTATGCTGCAGGTGACTCTGCTCCATCTCCCCAAGCCTGCACAATACAGCACGAAGCTGCAGAGTCGCAGTGTGGGTCCTTTATGGGGAACAAGCAGAGCTGGAAGGTGCTACCTTGGGAGCAGGAGGGCAAAGGACTTCAGCCCATCTTTCTCTTCCCAACCTGCACACGGGCAGCTAAGTGCCCATTAGCAATGAGATGAGCCTGCTCCTCAGAGCCCCACTGGGTAGGGTCTGCATACGAGATGCAGGCTGGGGGATGTGGACATAGCAGCTGACCACAAGCTGCCACGCAAGAGGAGGTCACTTGGTGGTCCCAGCCCAGCAGTGCTGCAGCAGCAGGTCCATGGGCTGCCTATCAGGTACGTGTCCCCAACACTCCTTGTCACTCCATTCACCTTGCACTGCAAAATTACTTATTTTCCTTAGCTTTAGAAAAAGGTGATGTGCTGTTTTCCCACAAGATTTATACGCAATCCCTATCTCTTCTAGGTAAAAAGAAATGGCTTCTCTTTACCTGCATTAGTCTGATGTGGATATTAATCTCTAGAAATATCCACACAGACTCTATCACCCCCAGGTATCTGCCTTTAATATACAGAGCACTGAATCATAAGCTCCAAAAATCAAAACACACTAAAAATAATCTCTTTTCCCACTCTCCTCCTTCCCCCTCTTCCCCAGGCTCCGCAGCGCATTACGGATGGCGTCTTTGAGGAGGACTTTTTGTTTCTTATTTGTCTCCAACTTTGAGATCAGTATCAGCTGACTTCTGCGAGAACAAAGCTTAAAACATAAGGGATTCACAAAGGGAGGAGGGTTGGGGTTTGTTTGGGGTTATTTTTTGCTTTAACCAAGACTCAAATAATAATAATACCTTCCTCTTCTTGGGGATAAATGAGCGTCAACTTAAATAATTGGTCAAACTGCATGTGAAGAACATACAAATATCTTCCAGAAAATGATTCTAATGGCAACTGCTACCCCCAGCAGAAGTCTTTGGGCTCCATTGAAATGCGTTCATTTTTCCTGGCTGCAGATGCTCGTCAGCTGTATGCGAACACATCAGTGGTTGAACCAACAATCGTTCTGCTGGGTGAATAAACCAGAGGAGCTAATCCTGCAACAAAGGATATGCAGATGACTAACATTTTAATTAAAAAAAAACATATACTGCTAAAACACAACAACGCAAATCTAATGCATAGCGAAGGAAATTAATGAACTTTTAAAGATGTCCAGGAGTCCAGAGCAGAGCAGTGCCTGGGAAAGGGTGGATGGCTGTGATGGCTGCTTGCAGAGCTGCCTGACCTGGCCTGGCCCAGCACAGAGGTCCAAACCTCAGCCTTCAGCTGCAGCCGTGCCCATGAATGCATCAACGGAAGGAGAGCTTGGATTTAAAGTATCACACACGGCTCAAGGAGGCAAGCTGGAGGGTTCTGCTTGTGGGAACAAGGAGGGTCTGAGGACAACCAACGTGCAAAGTCCTAAAAAACAAAGACTTGGATATGGAGGTGGCAATACGGCTCTGTCTGTTCTATGCACACACACACACACACAAACACACACCACTATTTCTCATCCTGCACTGTTTCTCAGACAAACAGCTCATTTATTTGTCAGTTCCCACCACACTTAGGAACGTCTGGAAGCAATGTTTATTCTCATTTGCTATTAATCTGTGAGCAATATCGTGCTTCCCATCATTAACACTAGCAGTAGCAAATGCAAATGCTGACGCATGGGCAAAGTTCAGCCCACCTGATTTTGGCATCTTCTGCTTGTCAGGATCCAGCCTGCTGCTGCCCCAACCATGGTTGGTAATGAACGGATTAGCAGTGCAGCAGCAGCCAATTATTGGGACAGGAATATTTCCCTGTTTTGAAATATCACAGATTACAGTGAAAGGGGAGAAATATGCATGCTTTTAAATCAAGGCTTTAATTATTATCCCATTTGAAATTGTGACTAATTATTAGGATGCATTAGTATGTGTATAAATAGTTAATTATGCTGTATGTATCTGTGTAGCTTCTGTCACATCAAGGCAGTGCACCTTCACCACCTCACAGCACTCTGCTGCTGTAATCAAATGATCTTTGGGAACGACTGCAGATAATGCTGTGGTGCATCTTTTCTGCAAAAGCACTGTATCATTTTCTGCATTCTCTTTTTAGCAAGACTGATATTTTCCCAGCTCTGTTCCAGCCGTTCCAGAACCACCTCTGTGATCCACTCCATGTACGTGGTGCCTCACTCCCGACAGCCCTCTGCTCACAACGGAGGCATTTCTTCTGCACAAACAGCAGTGAGCTGGCAGCAATTATTGCTTCATTACCGACATGTGCCACGTCGTTTCCTTAAACATGCCAGAAAACACAGAGCTCCCTGGGGGGCAGAAGAGGAATGGATTTTCATTATTGACAAAAAGTGACTGTAACACAGTAGGAATGCAAGTCACCTTCCCCCTGGTAAAGCAGAAGGAGAACATAAACAACACTGAGTTCATCCATAAACTATGGCTGTGCTCTGTGTTTGCCCACATCAGTGCAATGAGACACCGCAAGCCCAAAATCTGTACGGGACAAAAGGCCCTGCTTTGTTGCAGTGCTCACTGCAGCTCTGTAAGGAGGTGCATTCACGAATCACAGCATCACAGAATTGTAGGGGTTGGAAGGGACCTCCAGAGATCATCGAGTCCAACCCCCCTGCCAAAGCAGGTTCCCTACACCAGGTACAGATGAGAACATCTTTGAGGCAGCTGGTGCACGCTGCCATCGGTGAATCCCTCCAAAACTGCTGTTCCTGGAGCATCTCTCCTGGGGTGCAACAGGCAGTACGTTTGAGGCAAAGCCTGAGACACGGCATGTGGCCTCAACCCTCATTCTGATTAAGCAATTCCATGCACTCTTATCAAGCCAGAGTGTTCTTGTGATAGGACGCAAGAAGATTATAAGCTTTCTAATTAACTTCTGTTAACTTTAGTTGGATAACAAGGTTTAATCAAGTGTATCATTGCTTTGTGTGGGCCTTCACAAGCACGACTGATTGATCGATTCGCCCTTTTCTCATTTGGCTAAAGAAGGAAATGGGGACAGCTGCAGTAATGAGGGGTGGGGGGCTGTCCTGGCAGAGCTGCCCAACTCGGTGAGCCTCCTTTCTTGTGATCAAACTTTTGATCAAAGCACGTTTGTTAATAAAATCTGAGCTATCACATAATGAAGGAGGGGAAGATCCGGTCAGCATGCAAGTTTCTGAGAGAAGTCGAGGCATCCATTGACTTCACTGGTGATTGTATCAGATCTGTAAAATGCAAATGAATATAAATATTGTTTACTGCAAGTGTACAACATGAGAATCTGTATTTTTTAAATAAATTGTGTTTTTAAAATTAAAAAAAAAAAAACAACAACACATGCAAAGCTACAGATGGAGTTTTTGTGTCATTTGCTCAGCAGACAGAACATTGAATCCTTCACCCATTAAACGTGTCCTCGCCACAGATTTGCTGCACCTGCTGCTTTACATGTCAGTGCAGCCTCTCTGAATGCTGATGGCCCACTGGTGGGAGCCATCACAGCATGGCCATGGCACCTGCTGGGAGCAGCAGCCAGCAATGGGCCTCTGCTGGAGGCAGTGCCATGCAATGGGTATGAAGGTGCCAGGCCTGGTACTGAGCAATTCCTTTGCTCACAACCCAGGAATTTGGATGTTGCACCAAGCTGAGGACTCCATGCACCAGTGGGCCCATGCACTAGTGGGAATGGATGGGATCCCTCAGGCCTGGAGCTGTGCCATGGGCTGGCACAGTGGCTGCAGGGACACCTGCAGATGGGCCAAGGGTGGCCACCAGTCTTTGAATTTGATGATGGCTTTCTGTCATTAAAAAGCGGCGTTGAAAGAATAGGAGAAGAATAATGGAAGAGAACAACAAAAGGAAAGAATAACGGCACTGTTGGAGATCCATCCTGTGAAATCTGTGAGCACGAGTGGCTCAAAGCCTCTGGTGCTCACACAGCACATTTTGGTCTGCGGAGGCTGCTGAAGCTGTGTCCATAAGGAGGGCTCCCCCAGACTGCTCCGATAGGAGCGTGCACCTCATCCCTCACCATGGGGAGGGCAGGGGTGGCTCCTGCACGGCACTGCCCCTGCTGAGTGCTACCCAGCCTTCCTGCCTGAGGAGCGAGCTGCAGAAGGGCTGCACTGCACTTCTGTCCTTGTTTCCCCAAAGACCCTTCCAAGCAGTAAGCAAAGATGACTCACAGCTCATGTGCCTGCACAGGAAGTCAGCAGCAGAGCTCTTTGCAGCAGCACCATCAGTCCACCTCCAGAGGAGCTGCTCCTCGTGCCTCCCAGAAGCGCAGGGTGGGCTGGTCCTGCTCTGGCTCACAGCTGGGACTGATGTGCTGAGTTCTCCACAGGAATTATTTGAGGAGCTGTTCTCCACCAACTAAAACGACCCTGAGCAAAAAGAAGTTGAAAGTTGAAAAAACAGCTTGAAAAAGGAATCAAGATGTCAAAGCAGAGAAGGAGATGGTCAGGAGCAGAGCAGAGGGAGAGGCAGTGGGAATGGAAATGCATGATTTATACAGCGGAATCCTTGAGAAATTCAGAACTTGGTAACTTTTTCCATTGCCAGTAGATTTATTCCTTTTACTCCGAAGACTTTAACCTTAAACAAACAAAAAAATCTTATTCTACCTCAGAAATAAATCCAAAGACTTTCAAAGCCATATGGATGGTTTATTTTTGTCTTGAGTGTGTTGCCATGCAACTTGGAGAGGCATCGGCTCCCTTGCAGTGATTGCCATGAAACTTCCATCCAATTCACTTCATTGTGTTACTTGATACGAGTTTGGGATGACCTCACATCCATCTGCCCGTATTCTATTTAGTTCTCTTCCTTCTAAACACGCAAACCAGAACATCTTGACCTTTCTTTTAGAGTCGCTTCTCCTTGGCAGTGCTATTGAAGGCAGTGAAGCTAGACTACTGCTTATGAGGACTATTAAATCTCAAGAGTACTCTTGATTCTTATTTTATTGATGTTACAGCACCCTGCTCCAGAAACCAAAGAGATTGACAGGATCTTTGGGAATAAAAATTGGTTTTCTGAGGTATTTGGATCCAGCGAACAAAGAATAATGGTCCGGTACCTTGAAAATAAATGACAGTACACAATCCTTAAAAAAAAACAAATATTGAAACGGAGGAGCAGGAGATGGCTTGTTCTCCATCCTGAGAGGCCTCCAAATCAGAACTGTGTGTCTCTCACAAATAAGTGCACCCCTGAAGAAAGTGTTTGGATGGAATGCAAAAGTCTGTGGGTGTCAGTTGGAACAGCCTGGGCCAGAAACAAGGCTGGGGAAGAGTGCTAGCAGGGGACACTGATTAGGAACAGTCACCAATAAAATCAAACCTATTCAGCATCCAGGAGAAGACAGGCTGCATGAGAAGAATGTTTGCCAGGAAAATTATTCTTACACGAAACAAATATCAGAGAAAAGGGAAGTGAACTCTCTGGTAAATCCTTTTTGTAATGAGCTGGGACCAAAGGGCAAACTGCAGTGCATTTAACTCTGCTGTTCAGTGCCATCACGTGGATCTGCACCACACCAGCAGCAGCTGCAGAAAGAGAAGCGGTTACCAATCTATTAATTGGCACTTTAAGTGGACAGGTTCAAGCACAGTATGCCTTGTTTCACAGAGCATTCACTGGGGAACTGCTATCGTAATCCATGGTTTGTGGTTCCAGGTAGAATATGTAACGTGCATGAAGGTGGTCCCTGTAAGAAGGTACACCCAGCACCTCTAATGAACCTGGAGAGGGAAGGGCAGCTTCCATCTTCTGGAGACATCGGGGAAAGCTGCAGCTCTGCTAAAGGCTGAGAGCAGATCCATAGCATCACAGCAGCAAATACTCCTAGGTCGTGCATCACCTCTTGGCGCTGCTACTGCCAGTGCTCCATTTCCTAGGCTTGTCACAGAGCTTTTCCCCAGTACATCCAGCTAGTTTTTCCTGCTTCAGCTGTGTCCTGGAAGAGCATGGTGTTATGCTTAATAATCAGATGCTCCCGAGCTACAAAAAGCATCCTGAATATACAGTGAAGCTGCTAACTACAGTGACTTGGTTCTGATGCACGGCTTCTTTCCGTGGGGAGAGCTCACAGAAAGCACTGCTGAGGCTGCTGCTTGGGTCTATTGCTAGGAAAGGAGGCACCCAAACAATGCCACCTCCTGGAGCCTTTCCTTTTTCTTCTTTTAATTCAGTATATTTTAATATGAGATAAAAGTCAAGCTTAACTGTCTCTCCAAAATGTTTGTTCGAGAGCAACATCACAGAACAGGTTTAGGGACAGCGGGCAGCCAAGCAGAGCTGCATACAAGGCTGCGTGTCAGCAAGGGGAGGCGTACAGGAGAATGAGTCTCTGGTTGTCATTTATTATAAATTCCAGTGAAAACAGAGAGCAGAATTTTGATTTCTCCTTTCGGAGCTTATGTAGAATTTTAACCGGGGCTTTTTATTAAAAAGCAGTCTGAGTTATGAATCATTCATGGCAAACGAGTGACTCCCACGCCTTGGCACGACGACCCGCGCTTGGCTCGTTCACCGGCAACAAATAAAGCGGCACTTAATGAACCCAGACAGGTTATCCTGATGGCTCTGAGGAAGCAAAATCAGGTGCATTTTAGGATTCAGAAAAGATACATATTTTGTCAGGATCTCATTGGTTTGTTGGTTTTTTTTTGTTGTTGTTTTGTTTTGTTTTTTGTTTTTTTTTTTCTTTTTCTGAATAAATGAATGGAGTTGTTTTAACGTAGTGTTAATGCTGGGAGTGCTGGGTGAAGGAATTCAATTGAAAGCCTGTCATTGGGTGCTCTTGTTTCACTGACAAGAGTTGTCATGTTCCTGGGACACCTGACATGCAGAGCACCAACTGATAAATAGCTTAAAGATGAAACTGTCAGTCACCATTACCTCGCACCAGCAATTATGGGAGTGCTGCCCTGGGGAGCCTGCAGAAGACCCCGCGCCCCTGCTGCTCCAGGAGCAGCCCCCTCACCCTGGAGCCATTCACAGCCCGTGCGTGGGCTCTGCTGAAGGCTTGCTGGCTGATATTCTGGAAATATTTCTTCTGTGCTTACAGCCCAGAAGGGGCCAGATAAGGTTATGACGTTCAGAGTAGGAGCTGATGAAGGAGAGGGGAAAGGTAAGAGAAGACAGGTATAGCTTCAGCTTGGCGGGGGAAAAAAGAGCTGCACGCACTTAGTCCCAAAGTTTTAGGTTGGATTTCTCCCGGGAGATAATTTAAATCGAAGATTCCAGCTGCAGATGAATTTTATATTACTCAGAAGGAAGGTGATGCCAATAACCTAGTTTGCCACCCTCACTCTCCAGCTGACAGCAGGGAACATCTGAAAGGCAGAGCTGCTTGGAGAGGATGCTGATCGACTTTCATACCATCCCTTGGATTTGTCTCATTTCTGGCTACTTCTGGAGACTCCGAGAATGGCTGTGCTATAACCATAGCAACAGTTTTTGCACAGCATTCAAAATCTCCGCTGTTAAGAAAAAAGCAGAGGTGCTAACTCAATAAGGACAAAGTGAGTTTCTACCAGCGTGAAGTGGAAGCAGCTGGGTTGTGCAGCCCCGTTTTGTTTCTGCTGAAGCTGGGGCTGGAGCTGCAGGCAGCACAGCAATGAGGCCGGGGTGGGAGCTGCTGGGCAGCAGTGCAGCTTTTGCCTCATCTGCAAAAGCACTAAAAAGCACTACAGCACCTCCAGAACCCCCTTCTGTGTACGTATAAATATATATATTTCAGAGCATTGAAGTTACACCTTCGCTCCATTTCATCACTCACTAATAGGAAGTTTGCTTTGAATTCAGTACCTGATGGAAAGGTGGGATCAATACATTTCAGAAAGCTTTCGGAAGAAAGAACTCTTCTTGCTTGCAGAGGTGCAGAGCAACCTGTGCACCAAACAGTCAATTTGTTTGGCAGTCAGCACATGGAAGTGCCCAGCTTCTGACAGGGCACCCAGCATCTCACAGGTGTGAGCTCTGAGTTTGCACTCATTTGGCTTGGATTGGTTTGGTTGGAAGCATGATGTGAACTGGAAATGCCCTTTTAACTCCCTATTCTATTTGTAATTGAAATTTAAGGACAAACCAAGTTTATTCAGGAGTTTTCTTCTCCAGTGAAGGGAAGGAAGGAAAAAAAAATAGAATTCCTCTACTTTGTGGCTATTCATTTCTCTTTAAATAGGACACTTGTCAGAATGATTTTCTGTGTCTTATGTTACTGTAATTGAGTGTTCTGGAAAAGGAAGGAGACTGCCTTCACTGAAATGTGCAAATTTGTAGCAGAATTGACTGTAAAAATGAGGACACCAAAATGCTTTTTCATTTGGCTGGTAAGCAGAGATGTATGAGCAGTCATGAATTGTCTGATAGCAAAGGGAGAACCGCGATTCTCCTTGGGCATGGTGAGGATCAGGTTGTGTGAATGTGCCTCTCAGAAATGAGCTGCAAATGCTGGAGGGCGCTGCTGCCCGTTCCCTGGGTGTGGGGGTTCAGACCCTGGCCTGAGCCAGGTTCAATTCTTTCTTGTTTTCTTTTGTGAAAACAAAATCTGGAGAAGGAGCCATGTATTTCATTTCAGTGAGAAGCAAATCAAAACCATAGAAAAGAACTGCAGCTGTAAGAGTACTATTCTGAAACTGCAGGAGGGGTTGCAATCCTAATTCTGACTTTTCAGAACTCTAAACTGGTGTAATTCAGTGTCCATTAACATAGGTACAGTTGAGAACAGCAGTACTGTACCTTAGTAGCAAAACTTTGAGGTTCATTCTTCTGTTATTGACCCTTTAAAAATATACTACTGACATGTTTCCACCAAGTGACACGTGTCAATGGATTGGATTCTCTGCATGGCTGGGAGTGGCTGCAAACCTCTGCACCCCCAGGCACTGCCGTGCTCCTTCAGAGCAACAAAATTCAGCTGAACGTCCGCAGCACTGAGCTCCATGGCACCCTAATTAGTGATGATGCTGCGCAGCACAAGCAGAGTGGAGCAGGATGATCATGGCAAAGGTTAATCACGCCTTATTTGCTTGACAGTGACTCCTTCAAGGATGAACCTGGCTTTAAAAAAATACGTATTAGATCTTCCTTATGCATGCCTCACCTTTCGTTCCGAGTCGACTGCACTTGCCCATTAAATGCTTTCACTCGTATTGAAAATAAGCTTTCATGAACCACGGTAATTATAGCTGTCAGTGTGGATAAGGGGCGTTACTTATTCTGCACCTCACCTACATGGTGCTCAAATATACTTTTTGAGCCATGATAAAGATTGGCTTATTTACGTACATGCTTCTCAAACATCACCTTCAGTAGGCAGTGGGTGCTGAGGATGCGTGCTCTGCTCCTCTTGCTGGGAGCCTGATGTTCCTTTGTGGACACACAGCACAGACCTGCCCACAGCATCCCTCTGACCACCTCACATCACTGCACCCCAAGGGAGGGTTGAGCCCTGCAGCTCCCTCCCAATCTCACCACCACGATGCACCAGGCACAGCTCCCTTTCTCCAGCAAGTCCTTTCTTGAACCAAAACAACCTTTCCGTAAGTTTCCCAAATTCCATCTTAAATTATTTAGAATCTCTTTCCCCAGCTTTTAATTGAAAAACTGTAACAGACCTTTATTTCTTGGATGGCTAGGTGCCTTTTTCTAATTTCTATCAAAAAGTACTCATAGAATCATAGAATCACAAGGTTGGAAACGACCTGCAAGATCATCTAGTTTAACCACCCTCCCATTCCTATTAATACCACAATCTACTAAACCGTATCTCGTAGCTCCTCATCCGGGCGCCTCTTGAACAATTCATAACTATTTGATCCTGCCATTTGTCCTCTAACTCAGAGAATCCTTCTCCTTCATTTATATTTACCATCTCTGAATGGTAATAAGGAATCACCACTGCTTTTCTCATCTTGGCTAGGGCATGGCAGGTTCTTTTCATCTCCACCCATCAACATTTAATTTCCCCTATCTATTGGCTTCACTGGACCTTTCAGCAATTAATATTCACCTTTATCGTATTTGCTCTTAGGGGCAGCTTTTTCTTTCCCCTGCTCCTCAAAATGTCCCTCTTAGAACTGCCCAGCTCCCTCACGTTGTCTGATGGGGGATCCCATGGCCACGTCCTGCTGCATCACATCTGGCTCACGTCCTCTGCCATCTGCCATCTGACCTTCCTCTCACTGCCAAGCTCAGCTTCTACATCAAGATCATCTACCCTTTCAGTGGGGCTGGTTAGCTCCCCTGGCAGAGGAGAAAGGCCTCACCAGTGGTGTCTGACTCGTGTGATGAGCTCTTGCCTCCAGCCAGCAGGGAGCTGGTTCTGTTCAAACATCCCCAGTGTGGATCTGTGAGGATCACTGTCTGGAAATACATGGCCAATCTCCATCCTGGCTTTCAATCTCTTCGTGAACTGCTCCAAAAATGCATACATTGAATACATATGCAAATATGCATATTACATTCTGGTTCCACAGATCCTTTGCATCCACCACCAATGTGTAGTTTAGAAATAACATTGGAGTTTTAATAGATAGACTGGGACAATGAAAATGGACTACGTGCTATGGTTGCGCTTTCATCCCCAAACACTACCTGGTGCTCTTCCAAACTGGGTCCAACTAAAAAAAAAAAAAAAAAAAAAAAAAAACTTGGGAAAATTGTATGAATTTTAAATTAAAGAACATTTCTCTGAGTTGTTCTGAAGGAAAAAAAATAATGTACTCCATATCCCCAATTATGTCAGCTCTGACGTCAACTTGCCAGATCTAGCTAACTATTCAGAATATTCAGCTGCTGTTCTACAAAGTCTTCCAACACTTGGAGATACAGCACCAGGACCAGTGCAGCTCATGGACCTGTAATGTCCCCTTCCACGCAGGAGGAAATGCAGCTTTGCTGGATAGCTTACTTCTCCTAAATGATATGGTAAGATCATACTTTATTTTAAATCTGCTTTGGAGATTAAGTTTAAAAACTCAACTATGTCTCCTGTGGCTCTAAAAAAGCCCTTAAACTGTATTGCAAATGTCAACACAATTGTGGGCAAATATATGTTTGGATTTTCCTGTCAAAAGAGTGACGTGCATCATGAGTCCCTATTTATTTCTGAGAAGGAGCTCTGGAACTAAAACAACTGTCTGACAGGTAAAATCTGCTGGAGGAAATAACGCATCTGTATCACAGCTCTGAGTGCAGGGAAGGATGCTGTCAACACCACCGAGAGCACAGTTACAGGATATATTGTTATTGTGTTGGAATAAAAATGTAATGATGAAATATGATCCATTTTCATAATCCCTGCACATCTGTCCATTGACACTCCACATTATTGCAGAATTACAAACTGGTGGTGGATGTGGAGGCTCAGAGCACAACACGCAAGGTGTCAGGCAATGGCCATGCACAATTTTCCTTTTAAACCTGAGGTGGTTTCACACACTGCTTTGGCAAAATATTCCCATTTTTTGCTTTAGCAATGACATGTAATAATATGTAATATGTCACAATGGCATAGTTCCAAAGAGGATACAAGGTTTCACAACATGGGGATATGGTCACGTTAAACTTATTTCATTCCATTCAGCTTCTCCACCACACAGGAGGAAAATATCCAGGTATGACCTACGTGCACCTGAGGAGCATCTGTGACCACCTCTACATGACATCCATGTGCATCCATCAAGGAAATGCAGTCCAGCTTCAATCAAACAGCAAGCCAAAAGAAATCTGAAGGACAACACAGATATTCAGAGTTACCTTCATATTTGGAGAATCGATCTCAAATTAATAAAAATGAAATTTAACTCAGACCAGGTGCAAAGTATTAGACTTGAAAGGGAGAAATCAAATACGCAAGCCTTAAACTGGAACAACATGTAGAGCACTGCAGAAAACACTGATCTGCACTGAGTCATAAACAAAGCACAAATTCATGATGTGATGATTCTCCTGGAAGAAATTACCTCCGTGTAACCTGCACAAGGAGGAGCACTGCAGGGCAGCGAAACGGATTGGAGCTGCGTCAGCACGGTGCCAGCAGCAATGAGGCAGGCAGACCCTGCTGTGGGGGAGTTGTATGGGGGATCCGTGAGTGCAGAATGAAGATCTGGGGAACACAGCCTACCAGGAAAGGTTTAAAAGTACGTATTTGTTTCAAATATGGAAAAGAGGAAGGGTTCCTTTCCAGACGCAAGAGAACATCAATAAAAGAGAACAGAAATCAGGGAGGTGGATGCAACAGCTGATGGAAAGGAAAAAAGAGGAAACATTTGGGACTACTACTCGCTGCTTGGCTGCAAATGAGAGGCTGGGAGGCAGGGCAGCCCACAGAGCACGGCTGGGGAACCTCGGGCTGTGGGTTGAGCTGAGAGCTGCCAGAGCAGTGCCTGCAATCAGCAGAACCTCCAGCAGCAGCAGTGGGCAAAGGGGCCTCTCCAAGTCCCCAGTAATCACACCCTTGTATGTGTGAACGAGCATTGGCCAACTTCACTCTCAGCAGAACAAACACCTCAAGTTTTGCTTGTAACATTCATACTGTGATTTTACATACTCCTGGTGAGCTCAATATACTCTTAATTATTAAGTTATTAAATGACAAGCAATGTTTTACCCTCAGTAAAGGTCACATTTGAAGAAAATCTTTCCTCCAGCGGCACGTCAGTTGAGTGACATGACAGCACCCATCATCTGCTTGAAAAATTCTATTACAAAATGTCCGTCAGTCATGAAAATTGAAACAAACTTTGGAAAGCAAACTCTCCAAATGCTTGGCATGTCCTAAAACTGCTTTCCAGCACAGCAATCTTTGTAATGCATTGTACATCACAGACCTGCGAGTGTCTTGAAGAGAGGACAGCATTTGTGCTTTTCAACACAGGGACTGCATTTTCACTGCCTCCTGCTAAACAATATCTGTCAAGTTATGATGTTCTCTAAAAAAGAAACAGTCAAGCGCTATTTCGTGTACATTTTTGTTTACGTCCAACTCCATCAACACAAACAGATTTTCACAATTGTTGGATTTGACCTGATGGAAGCACATCGCTCGCATTTAACTCATAAATTTGAAATTGTTATTGCTGCTACGTCTTGGAGAGCATCAATAACTATTGAGTGCTTTAAAGTGATGCTTAAAATCCTAGGTGCCCCATACTGCTTAATAAAGTGTGGCACGCAGACACTGTACTTGGAGGCCACAAAAACAGAGTGAAAGAGCAATGAAGCACGGGCAACCTTCCTTTAATTACCTGGCTTTGATCTCAGCTGGCCTTCGTATCATTTAGTTTTTCTTCAAGAAAACTGATATTCCCTGCTGGTTGGTGGGAATCTGCTGTTTAGAGACAGGCCAATTAAGTCGTTTTCTATACATTTTTTCATGCTCAACTGTTCAGTTTCAGTATGTTAAACTGAAGGGCAATGTATTTCTCATTTACTTCGTTATTATCAGTCCTTATGTATACTTGAAGCCAAAATGTATTATGACAGAAACAGGAACGTAATACAAATGTCCACAAAGTGTCTTGAAATGAGAAGTAGATATTTTAATGGAGCTTTGCATAAGAAACATAAGAAAAGAAGATGAGCATATCAAAAAACTTCAAGCAAAGCTAACTGGTTTATTAAGAAAAGGGGGTATCCTACATAGTCACTGAGCTGAGCTGGCTGCCTGGTCACAGTGCCCTCCAGGCCTTCAGATCTGGTCCACTTGGGTCTTGCTCCATAAATTAATTAAGATATTCATGAATTAAATAAATTTATTCATCAATTAAAAAATAAGCCGTGTGTTTTTTCAGTCCCCAGTTGGCTTTTCAGTTTTTAATATAAGCTTTGAAGTAAATGGGCAGGACAAACAGAAGTTATGGCAATATTCCCTCTGCATATTCAGGCAAAGGTCTGATTTCCAGAATGTGGCTGACTGCATCCCACCTCTGCCTGGCCAGAGGCTTCTCTGGGGAACTTCCTTCAGAAGAAGGCAAACACCACTGAAATATTCTTCTCATTATTTTTGGGGGAAGTTTTAAAACATTTAAGCCTCAAATTATTACCAGGTGAGTTGCGATTTTGCCCATGCTTATTTTTAAAACAGAAAGTGCCTCTTCTGATTCATTTCTTGATGTAAAATTCAAGATTTACGTGTCTTGATTTCCCTTAAGAGAAATCCAGGGATACGGAACAAACTCCTGCCCCTGAAGTCATCCACAGGGGGCTTTTTTAATGACCTGAACAGCACGAGGATTTTGCTGCTCAAGTTAGAGCGGTATTCTCTGTTCTCATGTTAAATTTTGTTGGCCAGAAGTTGATCCCCGCTTGGCCCAGGAGCCACACAAAGGTGATGAAACCTGAGCAGGTTCTGCCTTCACTCCTTCAGGGCTTCAGGGAGACCCCAAACCTGCACTGCAATGGACCCATAAGCAGCGACCTCAATGGGAAACCAGGATTCCAGAGCGGCGTCTTTCCTAAGCACGTTGAACTTCAGTCCAGTTCTTCTCTAGGCCAAGATGCTGATTTTCTTCTAACATATTAGCGTTGCACAGCCTCTGCTTTTGGCTTTTCCCCGTCCTGCAGAGGAAGGAACGGTGCCCTGCCTGCAGGAGGTCTGGGTGAATGCACGCTCTGTGAGATCCGGGCACACCCTGGCAGCTTCACCTCCTGCACCATGTGCAAGGCAAAGATAGTCCTGCATTCAATTCCCAGCACCGATCACACAGGATGACAGCGATGCTGTTTGTTTTTGTTTGTTTGTTCTTTTCGGGGGGAGGAAATAGCTCTATCAATATATTAATATTTAAATTCTCTGCCTTCAATGTCACAACAAAGCAGATCTCTCTTTTTCAATAGCAGCGGCTGGGAAAACGATCCGCGTTACCAAAGTGCCACCTGCTGTACAGCATCCGATGGCGACAGTGCATCTCCCTCCCCAGGCGCTCAGGGCAGTAACCGGATTCTCCAGATCTTTTATTTGCTTTCATTTACTCTGTTTCACTTTTATTTACTTCGTTGTAAGGATCTGCGCTGACGAAGCGAACACAGAAGACGTGTTGCCACCTGTGTCGCAGCGCTAAGACCGATCCTCCTTTTCAGCTCGGACTGACGGGTGCAGTGAAGGCTTGCGGATCAGACCGAAGATGGTTAATGTGGGTTAGTTTTTTTTCCTGCTGTGTGTGCCGGAAGGCGATGCTCCACGGACCGTCCTGTGCCGTGCACCCAGCTGCCGCTGAGAGCAACGGGCGGGCAGAGCAACGGCCGGAGGGATCGCACGGCCCCAGGCAGCAGCTTTGGGGTGCTCGTTAAAGGTTTATTGCAAAGAAATAAAATAAAATAAAATAAAATAAAAAAGCATTTATTTGGAGTTTTAGCACTGCGTTCACGCACTCGCAGCTCAAACCGTCCCGGCGTTCTCGTGGGACGTCGTTACGTTGCTCACAGCAACCGCCGCTCCCGGCACGAACGAGACCGCAGCCGCTCGCCCCGCGGACGCACACGGGTACCGGGCGGCTACCTGCCCCGCTACCAGCCCCGCTACCAGCCCCGATATCCGCCCCGATATCCGCCCCTTCCCACGCCGCTCCGCCGCTCCCGCTGACGGCGCCCCCCGCGGCCCCGCGCGCACGGCGGAAGTTGCAGGCAGTCCTCCGCGCCGCTGGGGGCGCCCCGTCCTCCGCGTCCTCCTCGCGCGGCCGGGCTGAGGCGGCCGAGGCGCTGCCTGACCGGAATCCCGCCCGGCGCGGGCACGGCTCGCTGAGGCCGCAGGGCGCAGGCGCGGCGGGCGGCCCGGCCGGCTCAGGACCCCGGTCCTCTTCCTCCTGCGCGGCGGTGGTGGCGGCGCTCGGCGGGGCTGTGCGGGTCCGAGATGTCGACCAAGAATTTCCGCGTGAGCGACGGGGACTGGATCTGCCCCGACAAGAAGTGAGCGCCGGGGGGCGGGCGGCACAGGCCGGGCCGGGGCTCGGGGCTTGGGGTGGGCCCGGCCCGGTCGGAGGCCGCTGCTGACGTGTGTCCGTGTGTCCGTGTGTCCGTGTGTCCGTGTGTCCGTGTGTCCGTGTGTCCGTGTGTCCGTGTGTCCGTGTGTCCGTGTGTCCGTGTGTCCGTGTGTCCGTGTGTCCGTGTGTCCGTGTGTCCGTGTGTCCGTGTGTCCGTATCCTTGCCGCAGGTGTGGGAACGTGAACTTCGCCAGGAGGACCAGCTGCAACCGATGTGGGAGAGGTGAGCTCGGCCTGGCCCGCGCCGTTCCCTCCTGAGAGAAAAACGTTGGAAGTTTGTAATCGGCCGTAAACGTGAGCTGTCGGTGTGTTTGCTTCCAGAGAAAACGACCGAAGCCAAAATGATGAAAGCCGGAGGGACGGAGATAGGGAAGACCCTGGCAGAGAAGAGCCGCGGCCTCTTCAGCGCCAACGACTGGCAGTGCAAAACGTACGGAGCGGAATGGCAGCGCCTGCAGGGCAGCGTCCAGCTTGTGGGGATGTGATCTAAGGGTGCTTATAGGGGCCGCTTCTATTTAACACCTTCATTAACCGTCTTGGTGAGGGCATTGAGTGCACCCTCAGTAAGTTAGCAGGTGACACCAAGTTGGGAGGGAGTGTTGGTCTGCCTGAGAGGAGAAAGGTACTGCAGAGGGACCTGGATAGAATGGATTGATGGGCCAAGGGAAACTGTGAGAGTTTCATTAGGGCCAAGTGTCAGGTCCTGCATTTTTGTCACAACAACCCCAGGCAGCCCTATAGGCTTGGGGAGGAGTGGCTGGAAAGCTGCCTGACGGAAAGGGAACTTTGTGTGCTGATGGACAGTCGGCTGAATGTGAGCCAGCAGTGTGCCCAGGTGGCCAAGAAGGCCAGTGGCATCCTGGCTTGGGTCAGGAATGGTGAGCAGGACTGGGGAAGTCATCTTGCCCTGTACTCGGCACTGGTGAGGCCTCACCTGGAGTTCTGTGTTCAGTTTTGGGCACCTCAGTACAGAAAGGACATGGAGGTGCTGGAGCAGGTCCAAAGAAGGGCAACAAGGCTGGGGAAGGGCTTGGAGAATGTGGCCTATGAGGAGAGACTGAAGGAACTGGGGCTGTTTAGTCTGGGGAAGAGGAGGCTGAGAGGAGACCTGATTGCTCTCTGCCAATAGCTGAAAGGTGATTGCAGCAGAGCGGGGCTGGTCTCTGCTCACTGGTGACAGAACGAGGGGAAATGGCCTCAAGTTGCACCAGGGTAAATTTAGGTTGGATATCAGGAAGAACTTCTGTACTAAAGTGGTTGTTGCCCACTGCAATGGGCTGCCCAGGGAGATGGTTGAGTCACCATCCCTGGATGTGTTTAAAAGCCAATTGGATGTGGTGCTCAGGGACATGATTTAGCGGAGGGTTGTTAGGGTGGTGTGGTCATGGTTGGACTCGATGATCTTTAAGGTCTTCTCCAACCTGAGTGAGTCATGCAGGCTGGTAGTGAAGGACGAGGGAAGGGCTTTAAGTGAAAAGATGGGAGGTGTAGGTCAGAGGTGAGGGGAAGACCTTTACTTGGAGGCAGTGAGGCCATGGCACTGCTGCCCACAGCTGTGGGTGCTCCAGTGCTGGAAGTGCCAAGGCTGTGGGTGGGCCCTGGGCAGCCTGACATAGTGGCTTGCAACCCTGCTTGTGGCAAGGGGTTGGAATGAGGTGGCTCTTAAGGTCTTTTCTAGCCTAAGCCATTCTATGGTTGTGAGAGTTGATACTGATGGGAAAACAGTGCTAAAACACCCAGGTATTCCATTAAAAGTGTTTTACTGTGAGGACAGCGTTCATTTCTGCTTGGCAAACAGCAGGTCCTTAAGTAACATGGCAGGAGAAATGTAACAGAGGAGAGAAAAAAACAAAATAAAAAGCTCTGATTTTTCTTTGGTAATCCAAGATGCTTCCCAAGTTTGGAACAGACATAAGTGGAATTGCATCTTCTTTACAGTATGATAGCTTATTTTTAATATTCACTGAGTTTTTAGTGAGTAAAATTGGACACATAGTTCACTACGTAGATGATTTTGCAGGCAATCGGTTCAGAATGTGAAGTTTTAAATCAAAAGATGATTAGTAAAGCACTTTTTTTTAAAAAAAGGAACTTCCAGGAGGGCTTTGACGCTTGGGATTTGCTTGCTGACAGAGCCTTCTAACCAGTGAAACCTGGCTGTGCTTGGCTTGCATATGCTGTGACCCAAACAAAATACCTGCTCAGTAAAACAAAGTGCCAGCAGCAAGCACATCCATTTACACATACTGTTGCAGCAGACTTTCTGATAGTGAGAAAATATGAGAGGCGAACGCCTGCGTGTCCGTTTGGCAGCCTTGGGATAGCTGAGTGTTTAGGAGGCCCCTCTTCACAGCGCATCCTGTGCATGCAGGCAGGGTAGCAGGGAAGGCAGCAGCTGCCTCAGGTCAGGCCCAGCTTTGCTCAGTGCTGAGGGCAGCAGTGTGTGTGAAGGAATCCTCTCAATTGCTTGTTCATGGCTGCACCGGGTCCTGCAGACCACCTGCTCTGCTCTTTGGGATTGAGCAGCATCCTGATGGTAGCTTTAAGGGTAGGGTAAATGTGAGTGGTGTTTTGGGGCGCAGCAGGACAGGAAGTGCAGAAACTGTAGCTGTGCAGCAGAGGATGACAAGGCTTGCTGGCCAACAGCGTTCTCCTTGTATCACCTCCATTAACTCCTCAGAACAGTGAATGCCACTAGTGAGAAGTAATGAGAAATTTGTATTATTTCATTTTTCAGTGAATGGTAAACCAGGACTGTGGTGTCTCACCATGTAGCTACACGAGCACTGGCCTTCTTTCCCTTTTTTTTCCTTTTAGTGGCAATGGTATCTGTTTCCTCTTTTTCCTTGCATACTGGAATGCGAATCTGATAGCACCAGTGGTTCCTTTAGCAGTTATATCCATAAAGGATGCTTGCAACTGCTTTGCCTTTAGCTGCTTCAGAATCATTTTGTTTAAATATCTCAGCTAAAATATAACTTTAATTGTATGCTAATGCATTTTGGGCAGTCTTCTGTTATTTCTTTTCCCTTGGTTTGCTTAGTGTGGTCCACATCCCATCATCTTCATGCTGTCAGTGTACTCACAGACTCCTTGGTGTCTTGGTGGCCATCTGCCTTGGTCTTAATTATGCCATGTTAGTGACTGCAAACCACTGCTGCAGCTTGTCACTTTTGCAACTTCTTAGTGTCACCTCGACACTTAAACTGTGAAATTTGAAATAAATTGTTTCTTATTTATACTTTTTTTTTTTTTTGTTTCCCCCCTCTGAAGATGTGGTAATGTGAACTGGGCCAGAAGGTCAGAATGTAATATGTGTAATACTCCGAAGTATGCTAAGTTGGAGGAGCGGACAGGTGAGTTGTGTATGGCCTTAAAATACTGCAGTTGTTGCAAGAGACTTCATTTTATAATTCAGGGTGATCTGATTTTTTTTCCCCACAGTATAACTGCTTTTTCTTCTGTGAGTAGATCTTGCACTTCTTACACTTTCAGTACACAGAAAGTAAAGCATGTGGTGGTTGAATTTGGAAAATCATCACATGTTTGGCTTAAGCCACAATATTTGATTTTTATATTGAGAAGCTTGGAAGGAGTAATGCTACATTTTCTTCATCTCCACGAACCCTAGTATATGCAGTGCCCATTTCTTAGTGAAGATTTGGTCAGTGATGCATTTTAGGTTCCTTCTGCTCTAACAGCACAGCCCAACCGTAACTAGAACAACGGATATCCTTACAGTGTGGGCATAACACGGATTCATTTAAGAAATAGAAAGCAGGCAGAGAAGAGCACAGCTTATTATTCAAAAAGAAAGGGAGTATTTCTGAACTCCTTACAAGTTCAGGTGTCCTTCGGAGTAAATTTGCAGCTGCACGTGGGGCACAGCACACTGCATGCAGCTGTGGGAAGTTACAAAGTTAGCTGGCATCCAAATCAGTTTGAGTTCTCTGCTTGCATTATGAAGAGGAACAGAAAGGTTCTTGGCACCTGTGCCATTTAATTCAACTACAGCACGGTCTTGTTTGTGTTTGCCTCCTGAGGGTCTGTACGATTTAATGCCACAGAGCAGTTGCAATATGGGAGCAGACTGCTGTGCCCAGGAGCCACAGTGGGGGCTTGGTGCATGTGAGGGCTGGACGTGGCAGAGGGGCTTCAGAAACAGCAGCTGGGGAGCAGTTATGGAGCACTGCCTTCCCTGCCATGTCCACCGACTGCTTCCCTGAAGTGGCTGCTCTGTTGTCTGTGTCATTTGTGTTCTAATCACTTCTCTCAGTTAGATAAGCTGAGGGGCTATTTTTAATGAACATGTAGGGATAACCTTCTTGAGCTCGTACTACATTCTTGTGGCGTGAATTTGTGTTGCCACTGAAGACTTCTAGAAACTGAAAGCTTGTTGTAAAGTTTGTGCTTAACGTAGATGAATTTGGTACATCCCAAAAGACTGTTTTATTTTACCACTTTTTAAAGGGTATGGAGGAGGATTTAATGAACGAGAGAATGTTGAATATATAGAACGTGAAGAATCAGATGGGGAGTATGATGAGGTAAGATGAGATAATGTGTTGTTTGGGAGAGATGTATTGTGTGACCTGTGCTTGGGATTCCTGTATTTGTTATATTTAGTTCCCTGATGGGGAAAAGTGCTAATGAGTAACACCTCGTGGTGCAGCTCTGTCAGATGCTCGAGTGCAAAAGCTTTGAGCTGAAAGTAAATGCATCTGTATTATATTTTGAGGGCTGAAAACTTCAAATTAAACTGTTGCGAGCTGTGTTTTTCAACGTGCTTAATTGGTTTCAAGAGAAGGCATGTTTTCAGACATGTTTAACATTGTTATGTAAATATACTCCATAGACATAAATGCAACAATATTCTTTTATTAAATTTGGGTTCCCAATGATTTTGTCTGAAAGCAGTAATTTTATCTGACAAACATCTCCCTGAGAAGTCTCCTAACTGACATTTCCTTGCGCATCTCCCTCAATTTGAACAATACCTTATTTAAATCGATGCATATTTATTTTCTCAAAGAAATCTGAGGAAGGAGGTGGCACTGGGAATGACTTTTCATAAATCACATACTAATGCAATGCAATTTCTTAGTTTGGTCGCAAAAAGAAAAAGTACAGAGGAAAACCAGTTGGGCCGGCATCTATCCTGAAGGAAGTAGAAGATAAGGAATCTGAGGGGGAAGATGAGGAGGATGAGGATGGAGATCTTTCCAAATACAAATTGGATGAGGTACTGTGTTTCATTTTGTGGATTGGTTGGGGTTTTTTTGTTTGGTTACTGTAGAGTAGTTTAGTAGTGGGTGACGTTTGGTTGGTATTTGATACTTATACACAATCATAAGGTTGTGTAGAGGAGTAGCTATCAGAATAACGCCTGCAGCTTCTGGGAAGTATCTGCATGAGATCTGTGCTGTTCTGATGGCTGCAATCGAGGCTGGGTAATTTTCTTTAAATGAGAAAAAGCACTGAAGTTTGTCTGAGATCAGAATTCAAGAGTTTGAGGTTTAAATTGGAGCTTTTCAGTCTGGCAGCCTTACAGAGGGAATGTTCCTGAACTTCGAGGCTTTCAGAATTACTTCAGGTTTAGCTATAAAGTGGAACGTCATCAAATAAGGGAACTGAGTTTTGTATCGGCGTTTTCCAGGATGAGGATGAAGACGATGCTGACCTCTCAAAATATAATCTTGATGCCAGTGAAGAAGAGGACACTAATAAGAAAAAGAAACCCAATAGGCGCAGTCGGTCCAAGTCTCGATCTTCCCACTCACGATCTTCATCACGCTCATCCTCTCACTCAAGCTCAAGGTCTAGGTCCAGGTAAACGGGTACAGGTCAAGGGTAACGCCAGGCAAAATGTCAGTATCTAACTTCTTTATTTACTTATTTTCTTGATTGCCTTACAGTTTTAGTTTAATAATGTTGACAATTTTATGTACAGAATTTGCACAGGTAGATGATGTTCTGTTCTGGCCTTCCATGGTTTCTCAGTAGGAAGGCCCTGTATGTCTTGCTGCTTGCTTAAGTGAAGTTAATATTTCAATTGAAATCTTCAAATAAATGACTGAAAAAAGCTTATCTTCCAGTTTATTTTAGACTCGTTAGCCGTAAGCAATTCAATGAATGTGCTTTTTCTGATGATGCTGAGTAGAGTTTTTGAACAGAGAAATAGAAGAGTGAGATTGTTAAAGGAGGCAGAAGGGGGCAGTGATGCAGTCCAGACAGATTCAGTAGATGGACAGAATAGAAGCTATCCTGGAAATAAAAACAAGAAACTTGAACTTTCAATACAGTGGTAGTGCAGTCAGAATAATACTAAAGATTTATGAGGAGGATTTTTTTTCTTTTTATGATGCAGCTGGCAAGGCAATAGAGCAGGTTTCCCAAAGAAGCTGCGGATGCCCCATACCTGGAGGCAGTCAGTGCTGGGTTGGATGGGCTCTGGGCAGCCTGCTGTGCTGGAAGGTGGCTCTGCCCCAGCAGGAGGTTGGACTGGAGCATCTTGAAAGGTTGCATCCAACCTGAGCCATTCTGCAGTTCTGTGATGTTGATGGTGGAGTCATGAACCAGTGTCTGCTGGGTAGATTTAGGAGCTCACTTCATTATTTAAATTTAATAACATATAAACAATTCAATGAATGTTTGGTAATCACATTGTGATCAATCTCAGCTGCCTTGTAATTAATACAACCATAATACTGATAGGTTGGAAACCTGAAATTGCTGCCAACTCATAGAACCATATATAAAGATTTTATACATGAAGTTCAAGTTTCTTCTAATCTTTGTAGCTTTGTAACTGCACCTCTCTGTTCTAACCACTCTGATCACTGCCCGAGTTCTTCATCCCC
Organism: Tetrao urogallus; assembly: GCF_951394365.1. Lineage (NCBI taxonomy): Eukaryota > Metazoa > Chordata > Aves > Galliformes > Phasianidae > Tetrao > Tetrao urogallus. The sequence continues at coordinate 907,671 of NC_136818.1, forward strand.
TCACACTAACCAGATATGAGCCATTCTCTCTGTTTTGTCCTTCTCCCTGCTGTTACCATGCTTTTTTTTTTTTTTCATGCTGCCTCTTCTATGAGAAATGTTTTGGGGGGAAAAAAGAAAAACCTGTTCTCAGCCTCCTGGCTCCCTCAAATGCCTTCTTGACTAATTGCCATATGGCTGCAAGGAGCAGCACTTTGAGTAACACTGACTGAGCTGAATGCCTGTCAGCTATTTTGGTAAACGAAGTGAGCTGTGTAGGAAGTTCCCATCACTTCTTTGAGGAAGTGGCTGCATTGCCCTTATGTGGGGAAGTTGCATTATGCTGCTGGTGTGGGCTGCACTCAAGTGCAGTCCTTTGGTTTAGGTGGGAAGATCAAAGGAGGCAGAAGTGTTCCATCTGGCTGTAATCTTCATAATTTGCAAATGTTAGCAGTGAGGCAAAAAGTAGTTTAACTTAATTAAATTTGTTAGCAGTCGATCAACGCTTGTAGTTACCAATAATTTATTGGCAGTGGGTTGGTTGTTTTGGTTGTGGTTGTTTTAAGGTTGAAATGTATATTTTCAGTAGTTTAAAAGGAAATTTTCATGGTGCTTTTGTTTGGCAAAGCAAAATGAAAAAGACATGGTAACAGTACAAACTGGGAGATGGGCAGCATGTGTCTTCTGTCTGAAAAGATGATAAGGATTTGATTGCAAAGCCTTCTTTTCACAACTGTTACTGCAAGTCGGCTGCCATTTTTGCATATCTCTTGTTATTTGTGCTTCAAAGAAACTCCATCAACGTGGCAAACTTGAGAAGCTATCTGAGCAGTTACAAGTAGTGTCAGCCCTGTCTGCATTTCAGCCCAGAATAAAATGACTGCTGAGTTTTTAAATCATGGAGAAATTAGTGCAAAAACTGAGAACTGTTTACAAACTGCCTGTGAGAGCAGAGTTAGGCAGTTTGAGTCCTAGTACTCTTACCTCATTTGCTTCTCACAGAAAATGGTTTCCAGCTAAGGCACAAATTAAAACCTCAGGCGTCGATGTCATGAAATCATGGTTGTGCAGTTGCTTGACTCATTCTGCAAAACAGCTGCAACCCTGTGTAATTCCTGCACCTTGTTGCAGGAAACGTAATGAAAAGCTGAGCTGTGAGTTACTGAACGCACCGTGTGAGCACGTTAAAGTTGCTCTTGGCAAATACAGCGTGCAGATATCGGGAGGCAGGGGGAAGCTGTCAGCATCTCGTGAATGTAATCCAGTTGTCTTGACACATAATTGTCTCTGCTGTGTACAGCAGTCGTTCTGCTGAGTGCAAGGCAAATACTGGAAAAAATCTTCCATGTTGTTTCAGGTCCCACTCAAGAAGTTCTTCCAGTTCCAGATCAAGATCTCGTTCCAGTTCCAGAGAACACTCTAGATCTCGTGGGTCGAAATCAAGGTGAATGAGGTAGCACCCTCTCCTGCAGAGAGGAAAAAAGGGCGGAAGAACTACTTGTTTATTGCACCGTAAAATTATTCCGGTCAAAAGCATGAACTCATTTTTATCTCGGAAATCAGAATTCCTGGGGTCTTTGCACAAGAGTGCTGCCACTACCGATGTATTTCTTGAGATGCGAGGTTTTGTTGGAAGAGTTTAATTCTGATCTAAGCTAGACGAGTGGACGCCACGCATCTGCACTTTGGAATAAGAAGAATCTGAGGGCACGTTCTCTTGCTTCAGCACTTTTTGCTGCTTCCACCTCAGCTACTTGTTGTGGAAGAACAGCAGAAAGTGTGCTTTGCTATTTCTGTGTTTAGAGATAATGTAATTTCCACTAGATAGCGCTGCCACCACCTTCATAGCGTGTGGGGACTGTTTAAAACTCATGCGCAGTAAGTGGTGGAGACTCTTAAAATAAGGAAAGACAGCTGGAGTTGAGAAGACATGTCCTAAATGCTGCCACTGCTCTGTGGTGGCAGTAATGTTCTGTGGTGCCCACGTGAGGTTCAGAGATGGCAGCCGTGCTGCTAGGAAGCAAAAAAGCCACGTGTGGCTGCAGCAGGTGCTGAAGGGCTTCTCAGCTGAGCAGGTTATTGCCCTGTGCTGCACACATCTGCTGAGGGCCCTGGTGGAGTAGCTTGCTTGGGATAGGACTGCTTAATTATTGACAGTGAGAACCCTGGGAGCACTTCACCAGCAGTGTGCGCTGTGGTTTTCTTTGAAAACGTTTTATTCAGCTCACTGAAAAAAAAAAAAAGCCTTGTTAGGTGCTCTCACATAATTCTGGACTGGTGTAGGACTTCCCAGCGCTGTTACACTTTCCAGAGGTGCATTTATCTATTTTTTTACATGATGAGATTTTTAAGTGCTTGTAAGTGAAGCTGGATGTCTTTGTTTGTTTGTTTGTTTTTAAGAAATGCCACATTAACTGATATTCTAAGATACTGTATCAACTCTTTGAAAGGGTAGATAACAGCAGGACAAGGGGAAGTGGCTTTAAGTTAAAGGAGGGAAGATTGAGGTTGGATGTCAGGGGGAAGTTCTGTGCTGTGAGAGCGGTGAGGTGCTGGAACAGCTGCCCAGAGAGGCTGTGATGCCCCGTCCATCCCTGGAGGTGTTCAAGGCCAGGTTGGATGGGGCCCTGGGCAGCCTGGGCTGCTGTGAAATGTGGAGGTTGGTGGCCCTTCCTGCAGCAGGGGATTGGAGCTTCACGATCCTTGAGATCCCTTCCAACCCAAGCCGTTCTGTGATATTTCTGTTATATTGTTTCAGTTGCAGAAGGTCTTGCAATCTACCCATATTTATTTTGGCACTTGTAAATACCCCTCCAGGGGTTTTTCCTGTTCTAGTAAGATGAGGAATACATTACACTTGAAGTTTCAGCACAAAGTATCCCTTACTATGAAGTGAAACATTGTTAAATTGGTATTACAGCTGTAGTTTCTGAGCTCTTTTGCTTTGTGAGCTTAACTACGGGGGGGGTCTTCATATGGCACCCTGCTGTCCCAGTGTCCCACTGCTTTTTGTCCAGTCACCTAGCACTGGTGAAGGCTGGAGAGAGGTTTCCAAACCACTGGTGGCCTGCATATCTGGAAACTCAATTTAGCAAAATGTATAGAGAGAGATTCTATTGCAGTCTGTGCTGTCAGTTAACTCAAGAGTAAGTATTAAAGGATCCTCAGTCCTCTGATAGAACACGTACCTCGTAGAGTAGGAGTGCTGACAAGAACTGTCTCGTTTTGTTCTTTCTTGGCTCTTTCTCTATGATCCCAGGATTAAATCTCATTTATTTCTTAATCGATAAAGATCCAGCTCCAGGTCCTACAGGGGGTCTTCAACCCCAAGGAAAAGATCTTACTCCAGCTCTCGTTCGTCCTCGTCCCCCGAGAGGAGCAAGAAGCGGAGTCGCTCTAGATCTTCTTCATCTGGTGATCGCAAAAAAAGACGATCGAGATCACGGTCACCCGAAAGGTTTGGGTTTATGTAGAATAAGAATGGCTGTATTGAAACGTGTGATTATTTTTGTTTTTTTTCTCCTCGAAGGACAGAGGTTCGCTAGGAAGCAATTGAATTCTGATGCTAGCAGTAGTTTTCTCACTTCCCCCATTTTGTTCCCATTAAAACCTCTTTATTTGTTTTGGGTTTTGTTTGTTTTTTTCCTCCTCCAATGAAGCTCCCTCCTGCTAGGAGCACGTTCCATAGAAACACTTGGGTCACCGTTCTTGCAGTGTGCAAAACTGTTAATTCATATGTGCATTATTAATTTGTTTTCATAAGTGAATACTGCATTTAGAAGTTATGTTCTATTTTCAGTATTAAACTTAATGTGAATTTAATTCTAGAAATCCGCATTTGTTATCTTAAAGTGGTCTGAAGTTTTTTATATTCTCATAAGGCCCCTATCAGATATACTTGGCTTCCAGCTATTATAGGATGCAGACTACTCTAAGTGGATGCTAAAATTGATTTCAACTTATTTGTTTGCATGCTTTCTCCCTTTATATCTTGCAGACGCCGCAGATCATCATCTGGATCTTCCCATTCTGGTTCCCGTACAAGTTCTAAAAAGAAATAATGTCTTAAAGCTCACACGTAGGGAAAAAAAAAAAAAAAAGAAAAAATTTCCAGTCAGTGCATGAGACATTTTTAAGAAGTTGGTGTCTTACTTGGTCAGAAGTGCTAAATCTGCTAGTAGAGGTGCATGTCTGTCCTTGCTTTCTGGAAAACTGCAGCTTTGTTCATTCATGAAACAAAAAGTGAGATAGCATTTTAAGCCATAAACCCCTCAGAGGAGGTGCGAGGGTTTTTTGTTTTGTTTCTTTGAGTAAGAGGGGATTTTTTTTGGTTTGTTTTGCTTTTATTTTTTAAAGACTCAGTTACTCAGCTCCTGGCTTTCCTACGTATGAGCAGACACGGGTTGGATACGCTCATACACCACCCTGCTCTTCACGTGGCAATGGCAAAAAAAAGCACCTGAGGATGTCGGAGGAGCCCACGAGCTTTCTGCACCTCGGGAGCTTGTTTCACGTAGCTCTTGTGGGACCACAAAGATTAGTGTAGCTGTAGGGCTGTTGTTGCTCACTGGATCAAAGTCGTGAGTTCCTGGGTCTTTATTTTTCTGTGCTGTAGTATAGGTGCTTGCCCCCTTCTCTCTCTTTAACTACGCCCAGAGCAGAAATGCTGCTAAGTCTGGAGCCCACAGTATGGTCCTGCAGAGAGCATGTAGGGATGTCTGAGACGTGGGCACTGCCCTCTCCACTGCTCCAGCCTTGCAGCTGCCCGTCCTGTGGCTGTGGAAAGTGCACTTTCTGCAGTCGGTGCTGGGTTGAGTATTTTCACGTGGGGGCTCCTGGGCTTTGCAGTCCTTTCTTTGGGAAGGATCGCTTGGGAGCTACTCTTGAGGTGGAGAAGTGATGGAAATGGCTTCTTGGAATGAAGGGAAGTTTCTGCAGCCCATCTGTAAAATTCATTTTCGGCAGACAAATTTTCCAGGTATCTGAATTTTATTTATGTTTAAAAACCAAAATAAACCGTAGAAAGTCCTAGCATCACGAATGTGTTCTTCATCATTCTTTTTTTTTTCCCCAAACGTATAATTTATGGCTTAAAATGCTTTACAGAACTTATTTCGCTAGTAATATCACACTGAAACTTGGTCTCTCTTGAGCTCCGTTTGGTTAAGAAAGATTTAAGTGTCTTCGGTGCCATCACAAGGTAAGTATGTTGAGGAAAAGTCTTTGTAAGCAAACAGACAGCAATTCTCTGCAGTTATCTCCGCTGTACGATTTCAAACCCGTAGTCTACAGCTGATTTTTCAGATGAACTCACCAAAACAAATGGAGCAAAACAAAAAACTACATTGTTTTCTTTTCCAAGACTCTTCTTTCAGACTGTTCTGTAAGCAAAATTGTTTTGGTGTAGAAATATTTCTGTTAATCTTTTAGCAGGGAAAAAAAAAACAAAAACGACCTGCAGTTTCTTCTTCAATGCTTTCTTTCCATCTGATTTTCGTGCTGAGTGTGTGTAGGTTACACAAGAGCAGGTTAGTCTCATAACTGTGCCTCTGGCACCTTCCAAGTCCAACTACTGCAGTGTAAAGAGCAGATCTGATAGCCGCTATGTGTTACCTTCTTTGACCTGTGCTCTGTATTCCAATTGTTGCTGTACTTACCCGGATGAGAGTTTTTACATTTAGCGAGTGGTGGCCTACAGACAAAAGAAAATTATGGTTTCGTTTGGCTTAGATAAAATGTAAGGCAAAATGAATCTGTAGACGAGTGTAAATAAAAGCTGTGAGTCAACTGCGTGCTGAGTGCTTTCTGTCCAACACAGGCACGTCCTGACAGCCACTGGGAGCTGTGTTACTGCAGTGCAGGAAGGGCAGCATGTGCTCTGTGTCCTCAGCTTGTGGTTATTAAATAGTGGGAAAAACCTTATAACCATAGTGCTGGTTAAATACAAGTCATCTTTTTTCTGCTACTTCAGGATAGTTTGCACACCTTCCCTGATTTTGGAAGGGCTTTCAGAGGAAGCAATGTCTGAGCTGTTTGCATGGCTGCTTTGTAGTAAGGTGCTGGAACAGCTGCCCAGAGAGGCTGTGATGCCCCGTCCATCCCTGGAGGTGTTCAGGGCCAGGTTGGATGGGGCCCTGGGCTGCTGTGAAATGGGGAGGTTGGTGGCCCTGCCTGTGGGGGGGTCGGGGGTGGGTTGGGACTTGATGCTCCTTGGGGTCCCTTCCAACCCGGGCCATTCTGTGGTTCTGTGCCAAGCACGGCACCGCGGCATCCTTCGCAGCGCCTGTGCAGCCTGCTGTAGCAGCGGAGCGATGCGGGACGGTTCGGCGCGGCCGTGTGGCGCCGCGCGCAGCGCTGCTGCCTCAACGCGGTGCTGTAGGCGTTTGTGAAACTTTTCTACATCTGCGCAGTGCCGTTAGAGGCGTCGGGCTACAAATGCAGCCGGCTGGTTTTCAGCAGCAGCGGTGCGTTATTGCACACAGCCGGTAGCTTTCAGCCAGGAGCGCGAAGGGTGCGAAGCGCGGGTGCCGGCGGGCGGCGCGTGGGGGCGAACCGCAGATGCCGCTCCGCCGCGAGGGGAGCCGCACCGTGCTGGTGCCGTGCCGTGCCGTGCAGTGCCCGTGCCGTGCCGTGCCCCTGCCGTGCCGTGCCGTGCCGTGCCCCTGCCGTGCTGTGCAGTGCCGGTGCTGTGCAGTGCCGGTGCCCTACCGTGCCGTGTCCCTGCCGTGCCGCGCCGTGCCCCGTGCCTCTTGTCCCCTCCCCGGGGGCGGTTCCGCCTCTTAGCGGCGGAGCCTCATAGCGGCGGCTCTCCGCTGCTCGGTGCTGCCATGGGCCGGGGCCGCTCCGCTCCGCCGCCATGAGCCGCCGCCCGCTGTGCCAGCCCGGCGCCAACGGCACCGAGCCCATGCGGCCGCGGGGCAACGGCACGGCCCGGCCGGCGGAGGGCTGCGGCGCCGTGTCGGTGGCGTTCCCGCTGACCATGATGATCACGGGCATCGTGGGCAACGCGCTGGCCATGCTGCTGGTGTCCCGCAGCTACCGCGCCAAGGAGAACCGGCGCAAGCGCTCCTTCCTGCTGTGCATCGGCTCGTTGGCGCTCACCGACCTGACCGGGCAGCTGCTCACCAGCCCCATCGTCATCGCCGTGTATCTGTCCGACCGCGCCTGGGCCAACGTCGACCCCTCGGGCCGCCTCTGCACCTTCTTCGGCTTCAGCATGACCGTCTTCGGCCTCTGCCCGCTCTTCATCGCCAGCGCCATGGCCGCGGAGCGGACGCTGGCCATCCGCGCCCCGCACTGCTACGCCAGCCACATGAAGACGCGGGTCACCAAGGCCGTGCTGCTGGGCATCTGGCTGGCCGTGCCCGCTTTCGCCCTGCTGCCGCTGGCCGGGCTGGGCCGCTACGCGCTGCAGTGGCCCGGCACGTGGTGCTTCATCAGCGTCGAAGGGCAGCGCCCCAGCAGCGCGCTCTTCGCCTCCGCCTTCGCGGGGCTGGGGCTCTTCTCGCTGCTGCTGACCGTGGCGTGCAACCTGGCCACCATCGAGGCTCTGGTGTCCCGCTGCCGGAGCAAGGCCGCCGCCTCGCGCTCCAGCAAGCGGTGGGGACGGATCGCTACCGAGACGCTGATCCAGCTGCTGGGGATCACGTGCGTCCTGTCGGCGTGCTGGTCGCCGCTGCTGGTGGGTGCCGTCGAGGGGTCCGAGGGGAGGCGGTGCGGGTGGGACGGCGCGGTGAAGGAGCGGCGGTCCCAGAGGGCAGAGCGTTTGGAAAGAGACGACCGAAACCTGTGATGGAAAGGAAGGATGAGGAGGAGAAGGGGGGGGGGGGGTTGTAAAGAAAGGGCTGAATGTGAGGAGACGGGGCTGGGGTCGGCGGTGCGGGAGATGGACGGGTGTGCGGGGGGCCGGGGGGAGGCGGCGCGCTGTGCAGCCCGGCGGGTGTGCCGAGGGGCAGCAGAGCGGGGGCCGAAGGCACAGCGATAAGGGAGGCAGAACCTCCCTGCTCCGTGGGGCCCTGCGTGCCCCGTGGGGTGGGAAGGAGTCGTTCTGTACTTTTTATTTGCACTCTTTGTAGCGAAACTGACCTCCGTGCTCTGTGAGAAAAGGTGCCGTGTGTGACTTTGCAAGCGCCCTCTGGTTTTCAGCAGCTTGCTCTCTCTGCTTATTTAGTGTCGTTTTCCTTGATTTTAAGAGCCCTTATCTTGCTCTCCCTCTCTCGTGCCCCGTTTTGGCGCAGACCCCTCCCCGTGCTGTAGTAGAAGGGACTGCGTCCACATCTGCTGCTTCTGCATGGGACGAGGGAGCACCCGAGAGTCCAGAGCCCTTCATTGTGCCATCGGAGGGCAATGTGGTTTGGGAACAGTTTGTACTGTTTGGAATCCTTCAGCAGGAGAGGGGCGAAGCTCGCTTCCGTGATGGGTGCTGGATGGCACAGGGAGGATTTTTCTCCCTTCTGTGCACAGAGAGCTCGAGCTCTGTGATGGAAAGGCTGGCAGAGCTGGCAGTTCACATGGCCGAGGTAAAAAATAGAAAGTAAATTAATTTATGAATATTATCCTTGTAAAATTCCATCAAATCTCCCAAACAGCCCTGCCCCCAAAAGGAACTCAGAGGCATCAAGTTTAGAGATGATTAATAGCTTCTGATGGAAGTAAAATGTGATCTCTGCTTTAAGTTGAGTGAGAACTCGAGCTCATCCTACTTCTGGAAGTCCGGGGGTCAGAGCTGGTAATGCTGGCAGAGCTGTGCTGCTCTTCCTGTGCTGCAGCCCCAGCAGCATTTCAGTCGTTCTACAGGAGTTAGCTGCTGCATGCTCGTCCGTAATTAAAAGGATAAAAAAAAAATGAAAAGAGAGTTATTAAAGGCAGGAAATGCATTTCCCTCTCAGTTCTTGTTCTCATATTCTTCCCATCCGGATGTGGGTGCTGCTCTGTGCTCCCCCAGCTTGCAGAAGAGCTGCTGCACATAGGCTGGTAGAGCAGAGGTGCCTGAGCTGGGGGGTATCTGTTGTCCTCCTTTGGGACGTGGATGCTCAGCAAATTGATGACAGTGCAGGGATTCCTCGTGGTGCTTTGCTTCCTGTACTGCTCAGAAAGCTGAAGCACAGAACCGTGGGGGCTGGAAGGGGCCTCTGGAGCTCCCCCAGTCCAACCCCTATAAGCAGTTTTCCACTGCAGGTGCTCCAGCACCTCTCTGCGCTCTGTGCAGGGCTCTGCTGCCCTCCGTGTCTCTGATTTATGCCATGTTTAGAGGAAGAGAGGAACTGTGTTCGTAGTGCAGGCGCCAGGTCTTTTGGTGTGCAGTCAGGACCTTGCCTTCAGCACGGAGAGCCTGAAAAATGCTCCACTTCCATAAGGCACTGCTTTAGTGTAAATGGCTTCCAGTGTGCACTGCCCTGGTGCTTGTTTGGTGCTCGGCTGCTGAACAGAACCACTGAGGGAAACGAGCAGCAGACCGGGGCACTCCTGGGGTGACGGAGACGTCATTCCTTGTTTGCTCACAAGCACAGCTGCACCCAGACTCTCATTCTCACAGTCATGCTTTAGCAGCTCCAGGGTGCAAACTTACTCACTGCCGTGGTACTTTCAAGGCTATTCAAGCTGAAACACTCAGATATTTTGCTGCTTTTCCTTTCAAATGTGCAGAACAGTTCCAGAAAGCACTTTTACTGAGAGAAGGGAGGCAGCGATGTCACTGCTGAGGCACTCATCCTGTATGGAGCAGCACCGCGTCCTGCAGCGCTGGAGGCTGCCCGCTTCCATGCCCTGCACACAGGGTGCTGCAGCAGGGAAGGCCCAGAGAGGCTGTGATGCCCCGTGCATCCCTGGAGGTGTTCAAGGCCAGGTTGGATGGGGCCCTGGGCAGCCTCAGCTGGTATTGAATGTGGAGGTTGGTGGCCCTGCCTGCAGCAGGGGTTTGGAGCTTCGTGATCCTTGAGGTCCCTTCCAACCCAAGCCATTCTGTGATTCTAGGATTCCATGACCTCCTGCAGCCAGGGCGCTGGATTTTGCTGCACTATATTTGTCCTACATAAGACCACATCTGGACGTTAAAAATGAGACCATGTGCTTACTGCACGTGTGTGATTCCCTGTGTTGCTGCTCTCCTGCTAATGTGCTCACCTCGTTGAAATCCTCAGCCTTCCCTGTCAGTTTCCAGGTGGACTGCAGGTGATTTCGGCCACGTTTCACAGAAACAGAAGGATTTCTTTCTGGTCCCCTGCATTACTGGAGCTGAGGACTGCAGAGTGCACAAGAGGTGTGCAGTTCTGCTTTGCATGCTGGCTGCAGGTGCTTTACTGGAGCAAAATGACAATTCCGACTCCAAGATAAAGTGGTACGCGACTGTAAGTATTAATAGATGCTATCAGGAAAAATCATATCCTGGCTTCGTTGTGGTTCACCCACCACAGCCGCTCTTTATTTCATCTGGAGAGTCCTGTATTCCTTCTGCAGCTCTCCTTGCTTTGTGGGAGAGAATTATTGAGGCAGCGGATTAGGGCTAATGGGGGAGGAGAAGCGGTGTAAACAGATAAATCTTCCCGTCTTCACGATGCGCGGAAAACACGTTTGGATTTTTGGAAGCTATCTGATGAGAAGATTCCGCAGTTTGGACCAGGAATTTCACATCCGATTCTTGCCCCGCATTCCAGAGCAGCCACTCAGCCCTCGCGTGGCCTAAAAATACACACCTCTGAGCACAGCAGCTATTTGCTGTCCATCTTGGACTGCGGATAGCAGCAGCGTGGCCACGCAGAGACCAGAAAATGCCCCCTGAGTGAGGCGGTGCGGATGGGCTGCTGTGAGCAGACAAGAACACGCCGTAACCCCAAGTGCTGCCCTGCAGGAGGGACTTCTGTATGGCAGAGAATTTCTGATGGTCTGTCATCCAAAACTGGTTCCTACCACCCATGTGAAACAGAGCACGGTGCCTGCTGGGAACCCACACAACCACCCCGAAATTCTCTTGTGAACTACAGTCAGACTTCACAGAACGTCCACTTGTTGGCTGCGAATGCCGCAGCAGTGGAGGCTTGGTGCTACTGCACAGCTGCACTCAGTGATAGCTATAGACTGCTATCTAATTAATTGATTAACTTGCCCATTATATTGCTCTCGGTGTTCTGAGCCCAAGGTTTGTTGGCATGGATTGTATGGTTCTTCTGACTTTGCTCCACCTGACACTGTGCCTCTTCTTTTTGCATTCTCTCTCCTAATTAATTTAGAAGACCAGTACAGGCCACGATAAACAGTCCCCAAGGACACCAGAAAAAATTTCCAGTGAGGCAACTGATGCTCCAACAACTGTTCCATTATGTAATGAAGACCAAAATAAGCAGCAGTTGCCTGCTTGAGAAACGTATTTTATTAGTCTAATATTTTTGTAGCTCCATGGATTCACTCGCGAAAGAACAAAACGATGAGGTCTGCAAAGTTTGTATAGGGCTCCCAGAAGACGGCCCTGAAGAGCGGATGGAGGGACAGCAGTGCTGGGAGTGATGGGCACGGCTTGGTTCCCACCGGCTGCAGCCGGGGCGCAGCGGCACACAGACAGGAGCTGCTCGGTGGGCACACAGGCAGCAGGATGGTGCCAGGGCCCTCGCTCAGCTGGGGAGGCAGAGTGCAGAGCCAGGGTCGTGTGGGCACAGTGTGCCTTGGGCCATTTGGGGCGCTTGGGATCTGTACCCACGTTCTACAACCTCTGTCTGACTGTGGTTGCTTTTCATTTTCGAGTGAGTTGAATGTAGCGGATGGAATCCTCAACTGCTGCTATTTAAAGAAACAAAAACAATTCTACTTTGCTGTCGGAGCTGCCCTGCTGTCTGGACTGCCATGTGGAAGTCCCATGCGAACGTGGGGCGGAACATGTTGATTTTGAGGTTGGCAGAGCCCTGGCACAGAGCCCACAGAGGTGGGGGAGCCCCCTCCAGGGAGATTCAGAACCCACCTGAGTGCTTTCCTGTGCAGCTGCTGTAGAGGTTGGACTGGGGGATCTCCAGAGGTCCCTTCCAACCCCTACAAGTCTGATGATTCTGTGCACTCTTCCAAGCCTTTCCCAAGGCCACAGTCACTGATCTGGCACCCAGAAGATCCCTTCAAGCAGAACACCCTGCAGGCAGTCCTGGACCCTGCTTAGGGCAGCCATTCCCTGCAGCCCAGCCATTGCCTGGCCATGCAGTGCTGCTTGAAGGCAGCACTGTGCAGAGCCCCGGCTTGGGGGGCCCCTTCTAGAGGCTGTTGCAGAGAGCTTTCGTAGGGCTGTCAGTAAGTGGCCAGGCCTCGTCCCCCAGCTGCTCCTGCCTGCTCAGGCTGGGTGCTGCTCAGTGCCCAGTGCCACTGACCATCACTGACGTGGCAAGCCCTCCGTACAGATTAGAAGTGACGTGAGAAAGCTGTAGGATTGGATATAGAGTTGGGCAGATCCTGGAGGTTTGAAGCCACGTCGTGGTGATAATTTCTCTGCATCTTGGCTTATATGGGTGGGTGAGTGAGTGAGAAGTTGGGTAGGGTTAGTACAGTGCTTAGTGCAAAAGACATGCTGCACTGCTTGCTGGCATCCACACCACAATTGGCAGACCCGCTGCATTCAGTTCCACTGAATTTCCAGACAGCCAAAGCCTTCAAGTCATGCCTGGAAAGGATTTGCATGCAAAAAATGACTCGTCCAGGAAAAGCCACGCATTCAGCTGCCCGGTCCTCCGGGCACCCATCCCTAGTGTTGGGTGCCTCCCTGCTGCCACGGTGCAGGGACCAAGCCTGCAAACACAGACAGCTGTCCCTGAGCTCTCCCCAGCTCTGGCTTCCCCTCTGCCACCGCACCATGGAGCATCGGGAGCCGTGCTGCACACACAGCCAGGTGCAGGAGCACAGCACCCTGCCCATCACGCGGCCGACACGCGTCATTTGGCAGCGAGCTGCAGCCCTGGGGCTGCTCAGAACAGGTTTGGATCCCCGTGCTTATAGGCCTCTGGAGAAGGCTGCAGCACAAAGTGTGACGTAGCTTATCTGCAGAGAAGCGAAACGCCTCCAAAGTAATGTATTTAAAACGACGGTAGTTGATACAGAAAGGTCAGGGGAAAACTTGAGACATACCAACCAACCACCATGGAAAATCAAATATGTCTGAGAACTTTCAAAACATGATTCACGTTTCTCCTGGTTACACATTGGTATATGAGCATCCCAGCACCCACTGCAGGGCCTGATGGGGACAGGCTGGGAGCCCCAGCACTGCTCACTGGAGAAGAGAAGGCTGAGAGAAATCTGACGGGTGCTGATGGATATCAGAAGGGCAGGGATCGGGAGAGGGGCTCTGTGCAGTGATGGCCAACCTACAGCAGATCCCTACAGCTGTTGCACAGGAAAGAATCCTGGTGGGATTCAGCTGTTCCTTGTAATTGAGATAATATGAAAATGAGAAGATGAGTCCCTTTAAGGCAGTGTTGCAAGGTCAGTGCTTTCCCTTTGCAGTCCAGGACTGGATCTGGGGCAGGGAAGCAGCACGTGCTTCCTTGTGTTGGCATCAGACCTGTGACTGTTTGCCTGGCAGCAGGAATGCAGTGGTGTGTCTGCCGTGGTCCTTAGACACAAATGCACAGACTGAGCTGCCTGCCCAGAGCTTGTGCATAGTTTCTGTGGTCGTGGTTCGAGTTGGACAAGGGGAGGAAGAAATCCCTTAGGGAATCATAAAACCATAGAAGCGTTGTGGTTGGAAAAGGCCTCTGAGCTCTCCAAGTCCACCCCCAGCCCACCTCATGCCCACTGCCCACGTCCCTCAGTGCCACCTCCCTAAAGCACTGAACCCCAGGGATGCTGACCCCCCACCCCTGGGCGGCTGTGCGGTGCTGAGCGCTCTTTGGGGCAGAGATGTTCCCCAGCACCCAGCCTGCCCTGCCCTGCACAGCGTGAGCCGTCACCTCTCATCCCATCGCTGTTAGCCAGGAGCAGAGGCTGACCCCCCCCACCTCTGCCACACTCTCTGTCAGGATTTTGTCTCTGGGGGTATTTGCACATAGTGATGCAGAGATGGTCTCTTGACTGTGCCATTTTCCCCTTCCAACTCTCCACAGGTAATGATGCTGAGGATGATCTTCAGCCGCACATCTTTTGAATCGTGCAAAGACTTCTCTGCAGAAACCCAAAGCTCAGAACTCTACAAAGAGTGCAATTTCTTCTTGACAGCTGTGCGCTTGGCCTCCCTGAACCAGATCCTGGACCCGTGGGTTTATCTGCTGTTCCGAAAGATCCTGCTCCAGAAGTTCTGCCAGGCGGCCAGCGCTGTCTCCAAGTGCTCCAACAACGAGTGGAAGGAGAGAACCATCACGTTGTCAGATGAAATCCGACGGACGGCGGCGTGACGGAGCGCGGATCCGCTTGCATGGAGACTGCTTTGGCCAACACGTGGCTTCGTGTCTTACTGTGAATTGGGCATCTGTCGCATGCTCACATCTGCGTAAACAGCGGAAAGCGGCAGGGCTGAGCAGCCTTAGAGTGCCAAATAAGTATTTATCCAATGTGCCAAAAATTCTCCGATGTAGACAGAGGGATTGGTTTTCATAGAATCGTAGAACCATAGAATGGCCCGGGTTGAAAAGGACCACAGTGCTCATCCAGTTCCAACCCCCCTGCTATGTGCAGGGCTGCCAACCACCAAACCAGGCTGCCCAGAGCCACATCCAGCCTGGATGTTGCTGAATTCTGTTGCTACTGCGATTCCCAATGGAGCTGCAGAATACGACTTGTTGTCTGCCCAAGTGGAGCTTGGAGGGGCTTTTTGGTCTTGTGTTAAGGTCGGAAAAAGTGATTTTCCCATCAGGGGACACTTGGAACAGATTCAACAATTATGGAAGAGACCCGCTCCTATGTGTAACCTTAATGCTTAAGATCATTTGCTTCAGAGAGTCTTTCGTCCTTGTTTTTTTCTGGATAGGCAAGGAGAAAAAAATGGCAGACAATGCATTAAGATAAAAGGAGGAGTTTTTATTTGAATTTGCATGGCTTTGAACAGGAGGTTGAGTTGTAGCAGTGATGGTGGATCATCTTTTGAGGATGAAGGAAGCCTGCACCTGGTGACATGCACTGTCCTGCCGGATGCTCATTCTGTGTGGATGCTGGGCTCAGCTCACTGCAGGGCAGGGTGCAGTGCTGGGCAGGCAGCAGCAGTGGGAAAGCTGCACTGCTTTGCTTTCTTTTTTATAGCAGCCTGTGAAGCACCCATATGTCACTCAGGTTGCTGATAGCAGAGCCCACTATAAAACTACTTTGCACAGATGGAGAGAGTGATAAACAGGTCGTAAGAGGCAGAAAGCATTCATCTTCCTGTAGATTAGGGCAGAGGTTTACAAAGGCAAAAAGACAGCTTTTGTATGGGTGATTTTATTTGGAAATTTGCACATCCAGGAACAAAATGAATGTCAAACGAGTCTGAAGCCTCTACATTATCGAAATGCCCTGCAGAGTGTACAGGAGAGCAGCTCTCTTCGTTCTTTCTCTCTTCTTTCCTTCATAAAGATAAATGTTAAGGATATGGCAGCTTTGGGAATTTTTAAAAACAAAGCAGACTGGAAGAGATGGGGAGAAGAACATGCGTTTATCGTGCCTTTCCTCCAGCTATTGTTCAGATTTTATTGGAAAACTGAATCCTCACCCTTTGTTAGAACATCTGAGGCTTATTTTCACAAGCACTACATTTCTCCCCACAAGAACTACATTTCTCCCCATTTTCTTTGCCTTTGTTGTAGATGATGGTCCATAATGTCTCCTGCTTAATGGCCTCTTAGGCAAAACTACATGCAATTACAGTATATCAGGTAGTTGTCCACCGTGTGCTACGTGCCATGTAATACTGAATATAGGGGCCTTAGTGGCAAGTGTAATCCTGCATCTGCTGGGAATCTCCGATACAGAGCCTTGATTTTTGCTTTTCTGCCTTTGCTTATAAGAGTACACCAAAGAGAGACTGCTTTTCCTGTTCCGCTGCAATGAGTTGCTATCGCCACATCAGGCAACAGTATCTCATCTGAGGGCAGAACCACCAACTACAGAAGTCTGCTGTTGTGTGGACGGGCGTTGGAGTGTGGCTGGAAGCTGAAGCCCTGCTTTCTCCAGGAGCCAGCATAGAGCTGTGCTGGGCACCTGGGGGCAGGAGGATGCTCAGTGCTGCTCAGTGCTGCTCAGTGCTGCTCAGTGATGGTCACTGCTGTCTGTGATGTCACATCACTGCATCAGTGATGGTCAGTGCTGGTGGTGCCCACATGCTCCTTGCAGCTAGGAGCATGGCAAGGGGCGCAACTGGAAGCAGCAGCTGCCCTGGGGTTCTGGGAGGTGCCTCACAGCAATCACACGTTTTTAAGAGTTATGTTGTAATCTACAAGCCTGATCTTTTGTCCAGAGGATTGCTGTTGCTCAGGCTGCGTGCACAACATGCCCAGTGCCTGCACAGTGTGTCAGGACGACCTCAGGAATGGGGCTGTACCACTGGTGAGCTGCAGGGCCGGAGCGTGGGCCTGCTGGGGCTGCACGTGGTTGGCAGAAGGGTGACTCACAGCCTCCTCTGTCAGCCCCTCTGCAGCCACAACAGGAAAATGCTGTTCTTTCCTTTGATAGAGTGCAAAGTGTGGGGCAGTGGTCAAATGCATGTGGTCTTGTTATTCATAAGCAAGTCGTGGATGGTTTCACCTTTCCCTTAACGTAGCTCTGTTGCTCCATGCTTTTCCATAGTAAGCAGGACACCTCTGGGTGTGGGTAAAGGTCATTCTGTTGGTCTCTGTGTCTGCAAACATGAAGAAGCTACTTTAAAAGTCAGAAAATGTAGGAGAATGTCTGCTTGCTTTGTTTGCAGCCGAGGAGTGGGAGCACCATTTGCCAGCCATGCTGGCCACAACACGGCATGGTGGGGGAACGCACTTCAGGAGATGGATTCAAAAGGCTTGAGCAGAAATTGAAGCTTTTCTTTCCCGTCACTTGTTTGAGTGGGAAGATGTATTTTTGTTGCATTTCTTTAAAGATGCCTTTCTATGTGATGTATTTAAATTCCTCTGTGGAAGCATTCCTAGTGCCAATTTCAATACGTTGTACTTCTGTCAGATCTTATGGAAGGAAGTGAATGGGAAAACTATTTTGAGATCATTTGCCTTAAAAACAAGCTTGTTTGTGTGCCAACTCAATGTGCATCGTATCTGTCAGAATAAAAGTGCAGTAGAATACCTGGTCCTGAGCCTGGTTCCTTTTGGAGCCCAGAGGAGGCCATGGGTTTCTTGGAGTGCAGCCACTTTGCCATCCCTGGGTTCTTCCCATACAATTTCCTGCCCCAGGAAAAGAATCAGAATAAGGCTAACGTTGCCTTATTAAAATAGAGGGACTACGTTATTTGCATTATTTCTTTTTATTCTGTCACGTGTTGTAACTTCAGGTCAGACCTCTGGAGTTTCTGAAACAGTTTTGTGCAGGAGAGCAGCACAAAGCCATGTGCTCTGTGGAAGTCCTGCTGGCACACAGCACCCAAATCCTGCTCTGGTGAGTCACCACAAGGCCGCCGTGCAGTAGGCAGCCTTCAGAAGAGACACGGCAACTAATTACATGCAATTTTCCCTAATTTCCAACATCCTGCCTGTTTCCTTTGATGCTCCGTAGCTCTGCAGGGATTGCCATGTGGCATCCCCACATCACGGCTCTGAGCATGCCTGGCGGCCCTTAGAAAGCATAATGCACCCAGCAACACTCACATTTCCCCATAGTTTGTTCCCACCATCCGTCCTGGCCACTATTTGGAGGTCCTCCCGAGGAAGCAGCCCTGCAGTGGGACACAGGGAGCTGGGGAGCAGTGGTGAATCTCCAGGTGCGGGGAGCACAGAAGGGAGGCACAGGCACTGCACACAGAGTGACAGCGAGAGGAGCTGCACGGGGCAGGAGGAAGCTGGGTGGTGATCAGCAGCAAGATGTGAATCCTAGACGAATAGCAAGAGTGAGAGGTCAGAGAACAGAGCAGTTCTGCTATGGGGCCAGGATGAGGGGTTGGAGGTTATCTCACTGTGGCCATCAGTACCTGAGGGGAACTTAAAAACAGAAGGAGAGTCTGATGGCACGGTCTGATAGCAACAGAACGTGGGGGAATGGCTTTCAGCTAAAAGGGGAGACTTGGGTCAGATGGAAGTTGTTCACCCGGAGGCGGTGAGGCCCCAACACTGCTGTCAGAGCTGGAGGTGCCGAGGCCACGGATGGGCCCTGGTCAGCCCTGGGAGCTGGAAGGTCCTTGTAGCCATTCCAGTTTGTGACGCTGCTTCTGCAAAATGCTGTATTCTGTTTCTTCTGTTCACTTGAATGAGCAATGCTTTTAGATAAGATAATATTAATTTAGAATAAACACTTGAAAGTACTCTGGGGACCAGTGAAGACGATGACAGCTGGCAGACAGCACCAGAGCAATAAAAGCCCAACATTTTGGATATGCCTGTGTGAATGCAGCCCCAGACCCATCCCCACGAGCACCATTGGCACAGCCCAGCAGTCAGCAGCCCTGAGCCCACACTTCAGCAGCTGCCAGCAGCCCTGAGCCCACACTTCAGCAGCTGCCAGCAGCCCTGAGCCCACACTTCAGCAGCCCCGGGGCTGTTTTGGGGACAGTAGAATCACAGAATCCCAGCATGGTTAGGTTGGAAGGGAGCAGGAATCAGCAGGGCCCCGGGCTGCTCTGTTCCGCATCTGAACCCTTCAGATTCTTTGGATCTCTTCTGAAGAATGCTGGAAGAGCTCCGGCACCAGAAAGGTATTTACTGCAAAAGCCCTGAGGGTGGTGGCTGCTTTATGAGGACAGCATTTGTGGAGCTGCTCTCTGTGGTTCATGTTCCAAGGACCGGTGCCTGGAGGTGAGCAGCTCAGCCCTGCTCCTTGCGACGCTCCTCATGCATTCCCAACCTGCTGCCACCCCATCCAGAACCGTGGTTATAAATTAACAGATGCTGCTTTTATTCCTCACCACATTTCTCCCCCAGGAAGCGTGGGAGCCTCATGAGCCACTGAACACATTTGGTGGTTTCACCGGCACAACCGGAGCCTTGTGGCGCTGCGGCGCTGCCACCCCTGGCTGCCTAAACCAGCTGCCAGGTGCCCGAGGGAGCCCAAATTCACCCAATGCAGCATCCATCTAAAACTGTGCGTGGTGCTGGGCCTGCTCACAGCACTGACACCGTGCTTCTGCTCCTGCTGGAAGGTGCAGGCATCCGGAGTGCACCACTGGGTTTGCTCTGAGCCCCCCAACCTCCCAATGCATGGCCCAGTGCACCATGGCAGCACGCTGGGCACTGGCCCCAGAGCTCACAGCGATGCACGGGGATTCGGCCCTCATTTCACTCCACTGCAGAAGATAAAAGGGCCACTTTGAGTATAAATATGTTAGATATGTTCAAAAGCATTTTATTAAAGACAATGTATTTATACTTGGGGCAGCTCTGTTTTGATAATAAATTGTAGCAGAGGATAGGAGCCCCGGTTATTATGACTTTCTCTAAACACAGCCATCTCACAGCCCTTGCCTGCCCTTCAGCACGCCGCTGTTTGCACTGAGCGGAGCTGCAGTCACCACACACACAAATAAATCCAGTGCTTATAAAGGCTCGTGGCCCTGCGGATGAAAGGAAATACACACCCCATCTCAGAGGGACTTTATAGTGTGAAGCATCAATTCCCAGCAGTTTTGCAATTTATATGCTGCCAGGTTGAAGCCAGCTGGAGTTTTGCCCGATGTGTTTGCAATTCACTGGCTCTGGATGTGAAGAGGCTTTAAAGAACAGAGACAAAAACTCACCCAGGAACCCTTTGTCCCCTTTTGGGCATCATTTTTTCCCATCCTGACAAGTGAGGAGAAGGTCACTGCTCGCTCTGCCTCATCCCATTGCCTTGCTCCATCCCATTCCCTGCTCCATCCCATTCCCTGCCCCATCCCATTCCCTGCTCCATCCCATTGCCCTGCTCCATCCCACTGCCCTGCTCCATCCCATTCCCTGCCCCATCCCATTCCCTGCTCCATCCCATTGCCCTGCTCCATCCCACTGCCCTGCTCCATCCCATTCCCCTGCTCCATCCCAGTGCCCTGCTCCATCCCAGTGCCCTGCTCCATCCCATTGTCCTGCTCCATCCCATTCCCTGCTCCATCCCACTGCCCTGCTCCATCCCATTCCCTGCCCCATCCCATTCCCTGCTCCATCCCATTGTCCTGCTCCATCCCACTGCCCTGCTCCATCCCAGTGCCCTGCTCCATCCCATTGTCCTGCTCCATCCCATTCCCTGCTCCATCCCACTGCCCTGCTCCATCCCATTCCCTGCTCCATCCCATTGCCCTGCTCCATCCCAGTGCCCTGCTCCATCCCAGTGCCCTGCTCCATCCCATTCCCTGCCCCATCCCAGTGCCCTGCTCCATCCCAGTGCCCTGCTCCATCCCATTCCCTGCCCCATCCCATTCCCTGCTCCATCCCACTGCCCTGCTCCATCCCAGTGCCCTGCTCCATCCCATTGTCCTGCTCCATCCCATTCCCTGCTCCATCCCACTGCCCTGCTCCATCCCATTCCCTGCTCCATCCCACTGCCCTGCTCCATCCCATTCCCTGCTCCATCCCATTCCCTGCTCCATCTCAGTGCCCTGTTCCATCCCATTCCCTGCTCCATCTCAGTGCCCTGCTCCATCCCACTGCCCTGTTCCATCCCATTCCCTGCTCCATCCC
The DNA here is from genome assembly GCF_951394365.1 of Tetrao urogallus. Classification (NCBI taxonomy): domain Eukaryota; kingdom Metazoa; phylum Chordata; class Aves; order Galliformes; family Phasianidae; genus Tetrao; species Tetrao urogallus. The sequence goes on from NC_136818.1 coordinate 928,364, forward strand.
ACTGCTCTGCCCCATCCCATTGCTCTGCTCCAGCCCCAGCTTGCCAGGCTGTGTATCCATGCAGAGCTGCATCTTTTAGCTCAGATGTCAGTCTAAATCTTTACCAAAATTTAAACTCTTTACACTATAAGGAGTCTCTGAACTCCTGGTGTCTTGTATGTTTTTGTACCACAGAAGTGAGGAGATGCAGCTGTCTGCAGGGCGCCTCGCTGAACCCAGTGAGTCGCAGTGGCTCAATGCTGATGCCTGGCAGCGTCTGATTACAGTTAATGTGCTGGGTGCTTGAAGCAGTAAATACAGCCTTAAACAAACCCACACGACACAGAGGAGTCTCCATCTCTTGGCATTATCCAGTTGTGGCCCAGCTCCTCGTCAGGTCACACCAGGGAAGCTGGAATTCTGCTGCTGGATTTGCTTGCCCAGCCCTTTGTGGCTCCAAAATGCTTCAGATTTTATCTTCAGTGAGCGTTACTGCTGTGCACCTATGGCTGGGGGCACAGCTGGCCATTTACAGGAACCACCATGGCCAACAGTCCGGAAGCAAAAGCTTTAGCATAGCACAATTGGGGCTCATCCCTTCCCAGCCCTTCATGCCACTGCACTGAACTGCCCCAGCAGGTCGCTGTGCTGGGAGCAGCACTGCCCACTGCCCTGCCTGGTGCTCTGCATAATGATCCCCAATGGGCACTGTGCTGGGAGTGCTGCTGGGAGTGGTGGGACCCAGTGGGACGAGAAGGGCAGCATAGGGCTGGCTGGGCAGGGCAGGGGCTGCGGGGCAAGGACTGCACAGAGCAAGGACATGTTTCCTTCATGCATTCCTCAAGGAGATGTTCCTAACTGTTAATGAAAAAGATCAACCCAAACTCAAGCTATTCCTATTCACTTAACTCAAGTGTCTCCTGCAGAGGGGATGGGAATGTTCCAGCCACGCTTCCCCAGGCCCAGGGGCTCCATCCTGGGGTCACCCAGCAGAACTCTCATCCACAAGGAGGTCTCACTCTGCAGCAAAATGTATTTCTAATTCAAAAGCAGCCATTCCACAGCTTCATAAACTGACCAGAGATTGAGAAGAGATAACATTGCAGTCACCTTAAGGAAGTTCAATAAACTGAGTGCTATTGATTATCTTTCTTATTAAATAAATGCACAGTCCTACACTATCTCTTGCTGATATGGATAATCAAAGCAAGCGTTTGGTGTCTGACAATGCCAATATATTCCAGTGGCTCAGCCCATGGCAGTGTCCTTTTGCCACCAGCAATGGGCATAAGGGGTAAGGGATAAGCTGCTGCCAAATCCATCCCCAGAATCTGTACCCAGTGTCTGAAGAGCTCAACCCAAGCTGTATCTCCCAGGTCATAATTGCTCAAGGAAATGGCCTAAATATTGCCCCTGCTACCCGTGTGCTGGCTGTGGGCTGCAGGGGTGTCTGTGCCACCTGGTTGTAGGACATCACTTGTTGTGCAGCCAGGCACATGTCTGTCTGGGGACAGCAGAACCCACAGCGCAGTCCGTGCCAGTGGCTGGGCACAACCAATTCTCTCCTTTTCTCCTCTTATGCTTTTCAAACCCACCTGCAAAGCCACCACAGGCAGGTCTGGCCCTGCTCCCCCCACCTGTTCATTTATTGACCCAGCAGCTTTATCTAATGTCCTGGAAATGAATTAGTATTGCGGCAATGTCAATAAATTAGCTTGATTACAGTAACAATGCAAAAGTTAATAATTTAGCTGATATTTTACTGGACCCATTTGCAGCTATCAATTGGCTTTATGTGAACATTACTTGCAAGCAAAGCACGTGCATGGCTGTGACCACCCGGTGCCCACAGAGCTGAGGAGAAATGACCCACAGCCATCACAAGGCCCTTGATGTTTTGTGACGATTGCTGACGAGCCCACCAAGGCATAAGTTCCTCCTGCAGCCCTGCTCTGTGCAGACAAGTGGATCGGCAGCTTTTTGAATCACATAACCATAGAGCCATTGAGGTTGGAAAAGCCCTCTAGGATCCCCAGCCCACCCCGGCCCACCTCCCCATGCCCACTGCTCATATAACTCAGTGCCAAATCTTCACAGCTCTGAAGACCCCCCAGGGATGGTGACCCCCACCCCTGTGCAGCTCTTTCAAAGGAGAAATGTTTCCTAATGTCCAACCCAAACATCCTGGCACAACAAAAGGCCATTGCTGTCGCTTTGCCCACATGCCAGCACACAGCCCAGTGCCCAGCAGCATGGGGACAGACACTGGTGTGTCTGGGACTTGTCATAGCCCAGAGCCCACCTGCACCAGCAGCCTTAGGGTGGTTGCACAGCCCCTGGAAGCCAGCCGATGTCTGCTGGCAACGCACCCAGATACCCTGGGCATCTCATTGTCCTCTTTGTTCCTGAAATCCCTGGGGAGAGTGATGTCCCAGGGAATGAGGGCTGTTTGCCAGAGCAGGATGGTCACCACCACACAGCCTGGGACCCACTATCCCTCGGCCCCCTGCCCAGGGGCTGCTCAGCTCAGCTCCCTGTGCTGGCAAAGGGTGTCAGAGGGATGGCAGCGGTGTGCCAGGCACAGCCCACCAGCACACTTGGCACCAGCCCCACATCGCAGCATCCAGAGAGCACTTGTAACACACCTGGAAACCTTATCGGTGGCACTGGGCACTTTCAGATGCCCTACAAGCTGTTTTTGCAGGTCGGTCGGGTGGTACAGGCGACACAGGAGAAGGTCTGGATGCGTCTGTAAGGTCAGGAAGGGCAGACAAATTGCAGTCAGAAGAACAATCTCTGCACGTCTTCCACTGATGTCTCCTGGCCACTGGGGGAGCTTGCTTCTAACTTTGCTTGTCAGCAATCTTTTCCCTTTGGAACACAATGTTACTTTGGCAATGCTCCTCAGAGGGATCTCTGCTGAAACACTGAAAACATTTCACAATGGAGCCTGGCGAGCTCCGCCAAATGCCAGTTGTGTAATGAGAAGGGCGATTATTAATTACCATCCATGCAAGATGTGTGGGGGGATCAGCAGGCTCTGCTCCTCTGTAAGTGGTGGCACATGGCTTTAGGAGTGAGGGGCAAGGCGAGATGAGCCTGGATGTCCAGCAGCACAGTGCCATCCCCTGCTTCCCCATCACCTCCCCACCACATCCTCACCATGTCTCCATCACATCCCCACCATGACCCTACTGCGTGCCTAGCACTGTCCCCACCATGTCCCCCTGCTCCTGTGCCCAGAGCAGTGAGCTCAGCCAGGCAGTGGGCACCTTGCTATAAAACAGCAGGTGTGACTCAATGATGCCTTTTTTTTCCATTATGAAGATCTCTGCTTCCTAGAAACCAGTGCTTTATGGTAGAAGGGAAAATAAAGCAATGACAGGAGTACAAACAGGAAAAGAACTTTCAGAATGTCTGGAGAGCTGTTGCAGAGCATGTAATAAAATCTGTGTGGCCAGTCCCAGGTACACTAAATGGAAATGGATGGCTATTTGCTTTCCCCCAGCCAATACTGCAATACCACTGTGTGGGCTCTGCAGTGCCATTCGGGCTGCACAGCCCTCAGCAGACACACAGCCCCTGGCTGGGCTTCGGCAGCTCCTCATCAGCAGCACCTTGGCAGTGGTGGGGATAAAGCAGAGAGGCAGAAACCAAAGGAAGGCTGCGTGCATGAGAACAGCACAAAGTGATGATGACCACAGCATTTCAGTAAGGACGTGGACAAGAGCCATGGGAATGTGGTACTGGTCAGTGGGCAGAGTGGGTTGGGGTTGGACTTATGGATCTAAGGTCTTTTCCAACCATAACGCTACTATGGTGCTATGACTGCCAGTTTTTTGCAGAACTGCAGTGATCTTGGAGCTCCAGCTTCTCTCTCCTTGTTTCCCCATCTGTCTGTAACCACACAGCTCCTCCCCACCTCCTCCTGAGGTGTAAGTGCTTCCCAAACCACCTTAGTAGCTGGCAAACACCATGGGCCATGCACAGACCCATCAGTGACCATTACAGTAATGATGCTGATATGGCAGCGGAGCCATTGCAGAATTGTGTCACCTCCAGGCACTGAAGATGGGTCCTGAACCAGGCTCTGCTTGTTCTGTCAGAGGTCACTGGTTATCGATTTCTTCCTCATGAGCTGCACCTCCTGAGCTGCCCCTCATCAGGTGGGATCCTTGGAAAGGACCCAAGTGTCTGTCTGATAGGGCAGCTACACCATATGCCAACAGGCAGCATCTTCCACCTTCATTTCCTTGCTCGTTCCTAGTCTCCACACACACTGACGTCCCTATGGCCTTCCTGATCCTAGCCATTTCAGACTTGACTTCTTTCCAGTTTTCTGCTTGATTTTCTATATTCTACAGTGGTCTGCCATAGAACATATGGTCCTTTCAAGCACCTTCTTCCTCCCTTTGGCACTGCAGCTGTGCTGTCACAGCACAGGACAGGAGTAGCTGTGAAGGGTACATCTCAGAAGCCTGACAGCACCATAAATCCAGCACAACAGCAATGATTTGTTCCTTTTCTGGGAAGCTTCATACAAGGAATTTGTTATCTCCACATCTCTGCTGCTCACCTTCCAGAAAAAAACCCTCCCCTGCAAATGCACAGAGCTGTGCGCAGGAAGACCACGCTGCAAGCTGCCTCCTAGCTCTGGCATGGGGATGGCAGCTGCTGCAGCCCTCAGACCCACAAGCTGCCAAGGGCTGTGCAAACCCAAAGGGACGTGGAACAACAGCAAGCACCGGAGGAAACTCCTGAAACATCCTGCCAGAGGGCTGCCATGCAGCATTGTGCAAGCCTGGCAAGGCTTGGTGAGATTTTGTAGGATCATAGAGTTTGGAAAAGCCCTCAGAGATCTCCAAGCAAACCTCCTCTGCACCCACAGCCACCTCTTCCACTGCTGGCCCAGCGCTCACCTCCTGCGCACCCGCGGTCACCTCCTCCCACCTCACAGAAGCTGGGTGCAGTGCTAACGCAGCACCCCTCGCTCTGCCTTAGCCAGGAGGGCTGCAGGGGGCTGCTTTCACAGCAGAGCAGCCACACGTTTACTGAGTGACCAAATGCATTTAGGGGGAAATTAAAACGTAGCGGCGCTGAATTATTCTATCAGGCAATTTCTGCAGCTTAGGAGACACGGTTACCCTTCCACTTGCTTAAAGCTATTAGTAATTCCAAAGAAAGAAAGCTAAAAGCTGCTCTTGCTGTTTATTTGAAGGCTGAAATTAAAGCTCTCTTGAATGCACCAAAGAAAGATTAAAAAAATATTTTCTTTTAATTTTCATTTTCAGACATAGCGTTACAGTAAATATTGGCTGAAGTGAGGTGGGCTTTACTAAAACCATTGATTCATTCCCTGTGTGGTACAGAAAGGAACGTCCTTTGTATATACAAAGATAAAGTCTAAATATCAGGGCAAGAGCGGACCGACTCCCAGATTCCCTTTCTCTTACTATTTCTATAAGCACACTCTCAGTCTCATATCTCATATCACATTGGAGCATGTGCAGTCATTTGGGACCACACTGCACTTCAGACATTCACAGCAGCTGAATCCCTCCTGGAAGTGCAAAAATCATCTCAAAAGATGAAAGCAAAGCTCATTTCTTCCTTCGGTCATTTGCAGTGTGCAGCAGGAGGGGTCTGGCAGCCCCGCTGGCACGAAACATGTGAGTGAACGCCATCCTTCCTTCCTGCAGCTCTGGAGGTGTCTCTGAGACAACACTGGGCAGCAGAGCTGCTCAGCTCCAGCAGCTATTTCATAGCTCTGCTCTGCTCATCCCGGGTGAGCGATGCTTCTGGTGCAAGCAGAATACAACTGCACAGAGAAGCAGCACTTGTAACGAGATGGCCGACAGCCAGTGGCCCTTAATGAGCACATCCATCTCCCTGCAGCGCACCCAATGCTTGCCAATGGACCAAAGGCACACTGCCCATCACCACCCCATGGGCTGGAGCTGGGGCTAGTTTCTTAAAACTGAACCATGAAGATATAAATAGGAGAGCAAATCTGGCCCATTAGCCTCTGAAGAACGAACAGGGGAATATAGTGAAAGCAGTGCTTGGTTTGGAGAGCAGGATAAGGAAAAAACGCTGGGGTACTGCATCATATAATAACTGGAATGAAATGGTGCATCTTAAGTGAGTCACATAAAACAAAGCATCCCTCAAAAATCACATCAACGTTCTGGAAGGAGTTGACCAGGGCAGACAAAAGCCCCCAGCTTCAGCCCAGGCCTCACCACACACCACATGGAGTTTGGCCGAATTTTCCACTCTGTCCACAGCACATTGAGGGATTGGGGGTGGAGAGAGCAATGCAGGTTTGCAGTGATGAGAAAACCCTGATTTGGAGACAGACAGTGAATCAGTGCTGAAGACACATGGCAGTAGCACTGCCCAGCATGTCTGGAGGTGGGGGTCAATGCTGGGGGCCCAGCAGTGATGTGCACAGCAGTGGTAGTCGCAGCACAGGGCTACAGAGAGGTTGAGATCCCTGTCCAGGGAAGGAACCTGGGCATCACCAGGCACTGCAGTGAGCATTTCTGAAGAGACAGCTAACGTGGCGCTTAGTTATTTCCATATGCTAGAGATACATGGAGAACACACTGAAAATTTATGCTGCTTGCACAGAAGACCAAGGAACATGCTGACCTGGGCTGCTAACATGGTATTCCAAAGGGACAAACATGAAAGGGTCCGGAAATAAGCACCGAGATGATTAATGGGATGGAGGGCTCCGGAGACACGAGGAATGGAGGAATGTCTCCTCGGGATTACCCTGCCTTTTTAAGGAACACCAAGACTCAGGCACGGGGCCGAGCCTGAGCAGTGCACTACATCCATCAGCAAAGGTAGGGGATGCTCTGCCACTAAAAAATGCCACCCGGGGATAATTCTGTGAATGCCTGACAGGACTTTTAGGGAATAGTTGCACATTTCTATTCCCACAGAGCCCAGACTGCCTCAGCCCTGTGCTATTGCTGCAGAATTCAACCGTGGGCTCATAAAACTTCCAGACGAGTCTCCTGAAGTTAATGAGTGACCGTAGCACACATGGAAAACAAAGAATCCAAATATTGCTGCTGCTAAATACTGGGTTGATTGCGCTTCAGTCCTCTCCTGTTTTTCCACTCCTGTGGTTCCAGATCTCTCTCCCAAGAGTTAAACCCTATGGCTGAGAGCAGTGTCCCAGCGCGCCCTGAGCTCAGCAGCTCAGGGCTGTCCCACTGCCTTGGGAGCAGTGCTGGGTCCTTCTGTCACACCAAGCAGAGCTCAGCGCTGCCCCTCTGCTACCTGTGAGGGGCTGTAGAGCCATGAGGGGCTGTAGGGTCACCGTGAGGAGATGCACGGCTGCCATGATGGGCTGCATCACCTACACCAGGCCACCCCTCAGCCTCTTCTCTGAGCCAAACGAATGAGGGCCCTCAGCTGCTCCTCACACCTGCTGCCCTGCAGACCCTTCTCCATCCCCACAGCCTTCCTTCAGACCTCGTCTGAGAGCCTCCCATCCTCCTGGCATGGTGGCACCCAACCCACACCCTGTGCTGGAGGTGCACAGGACAACCCGTCCCCCCATCCGGCACCCAGGGCACACACTGCTGCCCCGCAGCAAGCTGTCACAGTAATTAGGTGTACTAAGCCTTATGCAGTTTTATTTCTCTCTTTGCATCCAAGCACTGAAGTCTTAAAAGATAGCTCGAGCAGAGGCACGTTGCCCACATCTCTACTATGCACACAGAGGTATCGATTATTTGGCAGTTACCCAGTTGCTATGACACCAAACTCCACCAATCCACCAGTAAACAAGTGCTCTCCCCCATAGATCATAAATACTAATTAGAGGAGAGCAGCTCAAAATTTTCCATTCAGAAAACATCTTCTAGTTTCTCCCCCATACGACACAGTCTCTCCCTATACGACAGTCTTTGCTTTTTACAACTTCCCTTTTCACCTGCGCCCACACTGGGACTGGGCTGCAGCGTTCAGTGAGCTGCCTCATCCCAGGGCTGCCCTCAGCCTGGGATAAAGGAGCTGGCTGGGGCTGGAAGCATTTAACAGCATCTAGACAGAGCAAAACACCCAGAACTAACAGTGCTGGTGCTTGGGTTAAGGCACTGCTGCTGCAAATGGTACCAAAGTGGCTACACCCTCTGGTTTAGAGCTTCCCACTGGCTGTACCATCAGCTTTGAGTTAAATAAACAAACACCAAAAAAAAAAAAGACTCGAGATTTGAATTTGAATTAGAGGTGGATGTGAAATTCAAGTGACTTCTGCATTGTTTTTAAGTTAAGAGGAAAGCAGGGAAAAGGCCATTCCTAGCAGCCCAAAAAGCAGGGCTGGGAGACTGAAAGCCTCACTGACAGACGGAGCTGGAGGGATGAGGGCAGGACATGGGTTTGGGGGCTGATGCACAGCTCACAGCACACACACAGCAGCATGCTTCTCCTGGATGGTGAGCTCAGACCTGTCAGCACAGACATCAGTTGCAGCATCTGGTGAAGATTAAGTCAGCCCTACATCTTGCACCCTCTGATGGCTACATCTGTGTTTTCCTCAGTTTCTGGTCAAAGCTGAATGTTGGATGACCTTAACTGGCATCTGGATCAAGCAGAGGATGGGCAGAGAGTCAAATAAAGAAACAAGCAAACAAATAAAACCCAAGCACAAGGTGCAGCTCCATCCCCATCTCCATTTCACCTCCCCTGAGGCCATCTCAGGGCTTTGGCTCTGACTCCATTTGCAGCAGAAGCTGCTCACTGTGCAGCACACACAGCGCAGCCCAGGCAGTCCTCAGGGACAGAAAGCTGCAGGCATGGAAATGTAAGGCTGCCATTCCAGATCACCCAGCCATATGGAAATGGCAAGCTGGTGCACGTGTCCTGCCTTTGTACTGAAGACTGAAAAACCATCACGTGAACAACCACATCAGCACTGACCTGCAACAGTGTCCCACAGAAGGACCTCCATACAGCTTTTAACCCGCAGCCTCTAACAAATGATATAACTTAAACTCAGTAACATAAGATAATCTTTAGAGTTTATTTGGACAGAGGGAGTCAACACGCCTCTCAGTCCAGACTGGAAGAGCATTGCTTCTAATTTTACAAGATACAGGATGGAGGAGGGGAAGTGAGGACTCTGTTGACATAAGAATTGTTTTAAAGATACTCCAGGGCTGTGTTCTGCTGAGGTTCAACCTCTTTTTTTAAGCACTAGTAGATTGTTTTCATCAAGTTACGAAACGGCAGCACAGTATTTGGTGCACCAAGATCTGTGTACAGTACTGCTGATGGAAACCAGTGGAGAAATTTGTTTAAAAAAAAAAAATAATAATCTCAAGCTTCTTTTTTTTTTTTCTTTTTTTGTTCATACTGGTAGCAAGCCAGGTTATGCTCTCTCAAGTATCCTCCAAGATATACAATATATGATAGTCTTAGCTTCCAGAAATTCAGGAGACACGGCCATCTGCAGCTCTGCTGTGGCCTGAGCACATCACCGAGCTCACGAGACGCTCAGGACCTGCATGGACTTGATGGTGACCCACACACCTGCAGGTGCCCTCCCAGCTCAGATACCACGGCCAGCTGAGGAGGAAAGCAAAGGGATCGCAGCCACATTTCTCCTTTCAGCTTGTTTGCTTAGCTCTGCAAACACTGCTGCAGTTGCCCAGCTCACAGACAAGAAGCAGAGCTCCCGGTATTCCCCCATCCACCGCCAGTGTCCACACACAGGGTTTCCCCAGGTTGTGCTTCATCACCTTGCGTACACTGCTGGGGCTCCAGCAGGACTGTCCTGTGCTGCACGGTGAGCACTGCTGGGTTGGCAGCCCTGGAGAACAGGCTCAGAGCAAAACTGCAAACTGAGGCTCCTGCAAACATGCATGACACAAGCAGGGCAGCTGAGAGCAAACATCCCACAGGTCACTCCCTCCCCAGGGACCAGCAACCAGCCCAGAGAAAGCATCTGTCCCAGCATTGTAGGACATGGAACAGCTAAGTCAGATATTCCCACACTTCTTAGTTTCCCAATTCCCCATTCCCAAGGCAAATATTCGCTTTATCTAGAGAGGAGGAGGAGCTCAAGCTGCCCTGGTGGGCAATGCAGGCTCTGCAAGGATACAGCAAGGCCCATTGGTGATACAAGGCTCCCCATTAGCTGCTGCTCCAAACTCACCCCAGCGTTTCGGAAACACTCATGCAAACCAGCTCTACCTTCCTTTGGCTTTTGAAATCAGACACTCGTTGTGACAGTGGGAGTGCAGAGAGGAGCTCAGAACCAGGGCTCACCACTGAGGAAAGGGGTATGTGTACTTATCAGAAGAAACAGCAAAGGCACACAAACCCTCTCAGTTCTGTTAAGCTCAGTGAGGTCAGCCCAGAGTCCAGATGCCCATTTTCTTTGAAGGTGCCAATTTTTCCACTTGCTCACTGCTCTTCCCAACTTCTGCAGCAGGCAGAGGTCAGCTCAGTTTGGGCTAACCAGGGCTGAGAGAAATCTACAGGTATACCAGATGAGCTATGCTGACCCTCTTGACATAAGCTGGGAAGTGAGAGCCAAGCAGCAGGACAAGTCCTGGCCCCAGAGAGCCCAGCAGGAGCACCCTGGGCCATTGCTGGAGGTAAAGCTGCACTACTGCATGGGCACAGCAGGTGCTGGCAATTGGCCTCAGGCCCTGGGGCAGCATGTGTGCACCTGTGGGTGGCTGCCAGGAGAGGTTCATCAGCTCGTCCTGCTGAAACCTCACCCGGATGCCAACAGCTGAGCCGTGGACATGTTCTGCTGAAACCATCTCCAATACTCTCTGTGCAGTGCATGTTTCAGAGCACTATCAGCACGAGCACTTGCTTAAACACACAGTAAATCTGAGCAAAATGTTGTTCCTATTGAGACAAGTTGAGAACAACCATAAACTCCGAGAGGCGACACGTGAGATTGCACAGAGGGACCAGACCCTCATATTTCATCAGCCCCAGCCTCCCCACCACGGCTGCCAAGCAAAACTACAAACACCCCGACGTGCTCAGCCGCAGGGCCTTGGAACTCCAGGGGTTGCCAAGTGTTGTGCATGGACAGCTGGGCACAATGAACTGTGGGTTTTTTTGTAGAGGAGGAGAAAAAGAACAGCTTGAAAAAGAGCAATGAGGGAAAATAGTGTTCCCCTTCAGTGATCAAACTGAGGTCAAGCTTTGCACAAGCACTGCAGCTTCTCTGTGCCGTGATGTTGCAGGATGTGCCCGGCTCTGTGGGGCTGCACCCCAAGCACTCCATTTGCCCCCATTTCCTACAACTCCAGCTTGCAGCTTGCAGGAGGAGCTGCAGGAGTCTAAGGCAAGCAGTCGCCTGCTCTCTTTGCATGGACTTTCTCCCTATAAACCTTAACAAGAACTTTGGGTGTGGATCTGCACTGGGGCTCCTGAACACCCATGCAGGAGGAAGGCAGCAGCACGGTGCTCAACCTGGGATCGAAGTCACATCCTCCTAAATAGAATTCTGGTGAAAGTGTTTAAAAATCAGCCATGTGTGGAATAAATATCGACTTTGGCACTTGCTGTCTCCCAGCGCTGTTTGCCAAGCTAACAGAAGTGTGACAAATTCCTACTTACATGTTTGCAACTTGGTAGCCCCAAATCCAATTGGTGAGTTATCAGGCTGCAAAATAACGAGGCGAAGGCGAGGGCTGTCAGCAGCTTCCTGCACCTGGCCAATAGGAACTTTAAGGTTTGCAAAAGCAGAATCAATCCCTGCCTGAGCAGAAGGCATTGCACAGCAGCAGGAGAGTGGACATAGGGGCAGATCAGGCCAAGCAAGTTCTGCTGCTTTGCTATGATTTTGCCTTCAGAATCGAACAACAAAGACTGAAAATAGCTGTAAGGTATTTTACATGTGCTTAAGGGCATTCTGTACATGAACACATCCATCTTTACCAGCCAGTATTGATTTCTGTGGGTCTGTCAGCATGGCGTGCCGGTGTTGCCAGTATGCATTTGATGCTTAATGTCAATCAATACAGTTTTACAAAGCTTTTAAGATAGGCTTCTGAGGAAAAAAGAAGTCACTCAAGGAGGTGGGTAGGAATGGGCACGAGACACGGCGTGAGCACGGCCTGCACCCCATCTTCTGCTCAGCTGCTGCCCATGCCCAGCTACACGCAGCGCCTGCCCATGCCCCCTGCCTGCCTGCAGCAGAACCCACACAGCCCTGCAGCTCTGCTGCCACCAGGAGAGCACAAAGATTCCTGTAATTTCCTCACTTCACAAAGCACAGGTAAGATGAAGGAAAAAGCACCTACCCAGCCTGGACAAGAATTATTTGTGTGCATGAGTTTTCCGGGTAGGAAGAATGATGGAATTTGGTGATGCGACACTTGATGCATTTGGTGTTCGCAGCAGAAAATTTTCAAAACAACTTTGACTTTTATGAGAGGACGAAAGTTGTGAACATTTCTTATTTTTTAAACAAATCATCTGTTCCTCTTCCAGTCCGAGTCCTTAGAGGCAATCTATAAGTACTGTCAGAGGATTTGGGGAGCTGAGAACCGAGGGTCCATTCGAGATGCGCATTTCAGACCCGTGGGGCAACCAGTCAGTGCTTAAGGCTGGAGAAGTTGACTGACCATGCAGCCGCTCCTCTGCACAGTGCTGTTTGGGAGGATGCCTTCAGGCACTTGAGAAGTGCTCTGGTGAGCGCTGAGCAGGAGGCTGGGCTGGAGCCCTGAGGCACGGGAAGCGCTTCCCGGACAGCAGGGAGGCAGAAGTGTGCTGCTGCGTGCTGTTGCGCTGTTCAGAAGCACTCATTTTTCTAAACAGCACCTTGACTAAAACCATACGAAGTTAGCTTTGCTCTTATTTCATGCCAAATATAAGGTTCCAGCTTTTTACTGTGGATCATTTGACCAATGCGCCTTATCCCACATCCTCACCCACGGTTTGGGCCAAGCTGTTTCTGTGCTGGGATAGCAGCTCTCAGCACTGAGCTCACTCACATCATGCTGCTGCGTAGCTTTATCCTCTCCCTCCACAAGCTCAGTTTTCCTGGTTCAGTTGCATGCCAGATATCTGCCCCGTCCTGTTCGTGCTCCCTGCAGCAACTCAGCCCACCAGGAGCCTGCAGACCGGCACCCAGCTCAGAAGCAGCCAGAGGAAGGCTGGAGTGATGGAGGGCAGCGCAGACAGCCCCGGGTTTTCTGAGCTCTCTGCAGACGGCCTGGGGCAAAGGCTTTACCAAAAGGTTCATATCACAAGCAGTCTTTGCCCTGGCCTCGTGCCCTGCTTTCCCGAAAACACAGCCCATGGGTCCTGAGTGGCCGTGCGCTTTATTCTCCACTTGGCACCGGCACGCAGCTCCAACATGGTCATTGCACTGTTGTGTGTGTGTGGCCATGAGCTGAGAGCTGGAGGGCTCGCACCCGCCTGCTTCCCACAGCTGGCAGCTCGCACCCTGCCTGCAGAACCAACGGCTGCCTCCCAGCACGAGTGAGGCTTATTGCATTACATCTCTAACAGCTGAGTCCAGATGCCCAGCACTGAAATGAAAAGAAAAAAAAAAGAACAAACAACAGAGAAGAAGACAAACAGCCCTGCTCAGTGTTCCATGGAGCTGCAGAGCCACGCTGCCCAGCGCTGCTGCATCCTGCTGGAGCTGCGGGGCTGCACTGTGCAGCCAGGCTGCTGAGCCAGGCTACTCCACGGCTCCAGCTGAAGAGGAGCCAATAGCTGCTCGGGACTGATAGAGTAAACATTTTAAAGCAGAAAGTACTTCTGCTATTACGTTATGAAGACGTTCCTCCCAAAACACTGGTCACTGGAGGTGGGCTGTGGGCTCTCTGTGGCTGCAAATTTCAGTGGCTTTGCAGCAGCGCTCTTCTGTTAGAGCCATGGGAACAAACAGCCCCTTGGAGAAGTGCAAATTAACGGGAAAATTTGTAATAAAAAAGAACGATTTTTCTGTCAGAGGGAGGTGGTGGTCAGGAATCAGCACAGGCAAGGGAAAGCACTGCGTAAAATACAACCAAATTCATCAATGCATCAGTGTCCCCCAGCACTGCTCCAGCACTGCTGTCTCATCCCGCTGTTGAGCACTGCCCTCGTGTGCCACTTCCAGAATGCCCCAGGCCCACAGCCCCAGCCTGGCACAGCCCCACGAGCCCACCTGTGTGCCAGCAGAACCGGGCAGGCTGGTGGCTGAACGCTCAGCTCTCTGGTCTGCCTTTTGGCCTGAGTTACGTGTGATATACAGGCATGTTAGAAAAACTGCTGTGCTCCCAAAGCCACAGCAAAAGCAGTGAATTCATCAGTGCATTCCCCTGGCTTTGGTGCGCAAGCCATACCAAATTTAACTAAGATGTCTGCACTCGATGTGTGAGGTCAGTCAGGAGGGCAGTAAATACAGATCAGTGCTTAAAAGCTGTGATAAATGTCTCTGGGATTACATAGATGGCTGTTGACAAAAGCGAGCATCCAGCCCATCTGAAGCTTAGGGTATTTATCTCGTGCGTGTGAAGAATGCCTCGCTCTCTGTTCTGTTTCATCCTTCTCCCTTCACGCTGTAAGAAGACAATTTAGAATCACATGGGCAGCAGGATGCTGGCTGCAGGACACCAGCCGATGGGCACTGGCTGCAGGACATGGGCAGCAGGACATGGGCTGTAGGGCACGGCTCACATCCTGCAGCTGGAAAACCTCCTGGCCAACATCCCTGGGAGAAAACCTCGCAGCCATAGCGACAGGGCAGGATAAACAGCCTGACCTCTCCTGGAAGGCAGCTGAGCTTCCCATTCAGCTCTGGAGAAGCAGAGAGAGGAAAGTAATGTTAAGGCACAGCCCATCATAGGAAATCTTCAGTGCTGTGCTCTGTATTAAGAGATGGTGACATAGAATAAGAAGTGGTCATTAGTTGTGGTCATCCATGTTTGTGGGATTAAATTTCTCTACTCAACCAACAGAACTCAACCTAATCTCAAAAAAACACTCAAAAACAGTTTTCCATGTGAAATGAAGAGCTTGGTTTCCTTCTGAAAAGCGCCAGTGGCTTCATAAACTCCACAAATAGCCCACCTCTGCTGGAAATGGAACCAGCAGCACTGTAAAATCATAAAAATAGATCAGTCGTGGTGAGCAGGATGGGAGGAGAACTCGATGTGCCTTTGGCCTCCGATATTACACAGCTGCAACCAACAGCCACAGGCTGTCATAGAGTCATCATGGAATCATTCAGGTTGGAAAGGCTCTCTGAGATCCCACCCCAGCCCACCCCCACCCCCACTGCCCACATCCCTCAGTGCCACATCCCCACAGCTCTGCACACCCCCAGGGATGCTGACCCCCCACCCCTGGGCAGCTGTGAGGTGCTGGGCGCTCTTTGGAGCAGAGATTTCTGCTGATATCCAAGCTGACCCTGCCCTGGCACGATGTATGGCCATTACCTCTCACCCTGTTGTGCCTTTAGACTCCAGCTCCATGCTGGATGTGCTGCTGTTACCCTGCTGCTGAGCTGCTGAGTACGTTGTGTCACAGCCACCCTGGCACTGTGGGGCTGATGGATGTGAGCACATGGCTGCTGGCTGTGCCTCCTTTGTGCAACCCATCGCAGGCTGGATGTGTGGCATCACGGTGCTGAGCATGCAGTGAGCAGAGGTCACAACAGCATCCCTCACCCTGCTTACAGGCAGCTCCATCTCACAGCCTGTGGGTGAGGGACCGGCAGAGCTTAACGTTGTTTTCTGATCTGTTTATTGTTAACGGAGGAGGAAAGCTCCACCGCTACCTTCTTCCTCATTTATTACAGGCATTAAGTTAAACATCGCTTCCTCTTCAATTCAATCTAATCAAATTAATATCAATAATGCACCGACCCAGGCTAATCTAATTACTGTCAATATTTAATATATTTTCTGCAAGTTGTGCTGGGAATGAACTTCTTCCCTTCCATCATGAAGTCTGGAAAGAAGGAATGATATTTTCTTCCAGTTGAGGAATCCATACCACATAATTGCAACAAGGAGCCTGGTGAACCCAGTATTTGCTGTATTGGCCCCTCTGCTCCTGTCTGTCTACATTAGAAACGTTCTGCGAGCCACAGAGATCTGTCTGCCCAGGCTTTGGGGTGAGTTTTCTTGGAAAATGACAGGAAAACAAAACCAGGGTGCTGGACTGGGTGATCTGAAAGGCCTCCTCCAGCTCAAACTGTACCGTGATGCTGTGAGTCTGTGGTAACCACATCATTTGCACACAGTCAGGAACAAAATATTCATTTCAACAACCTGGTGTGGTGGGATGGGATGGGATGGGATGGGATGGGATGGGGTGGGGTGGGATGGGATGGGATGGGAGGGGGTGGGATGGGATGGGATGTAGGATGGGAGAGGATAGGATGGGGAAGAATGGAATGGGATGGAACGGGATGGAAAGGGATGGGATGGGATGGGATGGGATGGGATGGGATGGGATGGGATGGGATGGGATGGGATGGGATGGGATGGGATGGGATGATGTGATGGAGGATCCATCCTGAGTAGATCTAGAGAACTCATGCAAATGTGATCCTGCCACTGCACCAGGTTTGCTTTGGGGTGTCCTTTCCTCCTTGGAGACTCCAGGCTCCTTGAGAACTCTCAAGGGTGCCCAAACCCAGCAGCACTGGCTCTGCCCATGTAGCACTGGGGAAGACCCAGCATCTGGGATGCAGAAAAGCTTCAGAGCTGCATCTGCTTGCAATTCATTTCCTGGGCATTAAATACTCATTTGGAAAGTGGATGCAATTTTCAGTCAGTGGCAAACAGGTATGGTTAACAACAAAAGTGTTCCTGAACTCCCCAGTCCCCGGGCAATGAATTTTCATGCAGTCTTATTTCATTAGTGCTTTAAAGCCATAGGGGAGAAAGAAATTTCTGCAAGTGATCACCTTTATGCAGCACATCTTCCTTCCCACAAGTGCCAGCAGCCATCTCCAGTCCCATGGCTGAGCATTGGACGCAGCAGGAAAAGCAAGCAGGGCAGACAGCTGCAGTGTGCAAATCACAGGCATCCTGAACACCCTCTGCTCCAGCAGGGAGGCTGGGAGCAGTCCTGTGAGCTGCCTAATCAGCAAGGCAGGAAGTGTGGGGTTCTCTTCTGTCGGCGCTATGGAGAGCAAAGCAAGGTGCAGGAGTTACTGTGTACAACAGAGTAAATAAATACACCAAGTTTCCCAAATGTGCACAGTGAGCACATTAAGAGCTATATAAGGAGTTGCACCCCTGATTACTGGGTAGAGCTGTGGTCCTTGCTGCAGCAGCTGTCTAAGGGATAAAGCCTATTTGCGGTGCAGACTTTTGGGAACACTCTCAGTTAATGATTTCCTACCACACTTCTAAAATAGCTGTTATTTCATACCAAATCTCCCCAACTTCTAGGCAGAAGGGGGGCAGCTCTGCTTTCCCTCCCCCCATGACATGAAGCCCTTGCCTCCCTCCCAGGCGCTGCTGGGCTCTGGAAGAAGGGCTGAGCCCACAGAGCCTCCTGGCACCCGGCGCAGCGACCTGGGGAAGTTCTGCAGCTGCATAAATATTTTTCCTGCACAGTCAAACACAGACACTTTATCCTTCCTCGGCTCGGTGATAAAAAGCATGTTTTAAATAAACACAGCTTCGGACGGATGGGCTGTGTTTGCATGCTTCACGCCTCCCTTCATTCACTGGAGCACCGCAGGTGAGATCCCCCTGCTCAGCTCATCGTACACATGTGCAAAAACACACTGCACCATCCCAGACCCTTTTATGCAGTTACCTTTTGTTTTATAAACTTGCTGCTTGTTAGAAGACAACCTAGAAGACAACTCTGGCTCTGCGTTTTCCTCATCCCTGGTGCTGCAGGCTTCTGCTCCCACCGGCTGGAAGTGCTGCAGCCCGATATGAGCAGACACGCTCCAATTACAGACAACAAATTGGTTACTTGAGGAAACAGGCTTTTTCCACATTAAGGAGATATTCACAAACTGCTGCACATTTCAGAAAGTCTATTTATTTTCAGTCAGCAGCTGCAAAGTGATTTGCAAACAAATTTCAGCCTCATGTATGCTTGCAAACTGTTAAGTGCCAGTTCACACCAGGCGTTGTCCAGCAGCACTGTGCCAGCTCCGGTCACAGGCTCAGATCTTTGCACATCACTGCCATCAGGTATTAATGTAGATCTTTATATGCTTGTTTGGCAAAGAAAGCCTCCATCTTGCTCATGTGCCAAGATGAACACGTGCCAGCTCCAACAAAGCAGGGAAGCTAGCATTAGCACTGAGCAGTGAAGCATATGGCTGCGATAGGGGTGAAGATGTGGCTTTGCATCTTGGGACAGTCCTGCACACATTTGCACCGCATCTCTGAGGGCAGAGGAGGTGTAGCCTCGTGTGAAAACTTTAATCATAGAATCACAGAATGGCCTGGGTTGCAAAGGAGCACAGTGCTCATCAGTCCCAACCCTCTGCTATGCGCAGGGTTGCCAACCAGCAGCCCAGGCTGCCCAGAGCCACATCCAGCCTGGCCTTGAATGCCTGCAGGGATCACAAACCTCCTTGGGCAAAGGATGCTGCAGAGCTGAAGGAGGTTTGGCTGGAGAGCTGAAGAGCCCCTGCACAGCTAATGAGTCAAGGGCAGTTAAAAAACAGCTGTTACAGCAGTCCTTACTGTGTTATTAGGGCATGAATAGCCCTGGATAGAAGACTGGGTAATAATGAGCACTGAAGATCTCCTTAAACATGCTGTTTGAATATTTCTGTCTGAAACTACACCTGTTTTAATACCTATGTTGAAATATATCAGTTTAAGTGCTACAAATGGCATTATGAGGATGGGGCATCCACATCCAGACGTGCCACAGACATCCCCAGACCATCAGGCTGGGCAGTGCACGCAGAGCTGGGCTGCAGCCCTGGAGAGCCCAGCGGGACTTTCAGGAGCATTTCCATTACCCTGAAATAGAAGAGAATCACCGTGGGCTCCCTTGGTCTGCTGACACCAATCGTCTCATCTCGAGTGCTGCAGACCAAGGACAGCTGCCCAGAACAAACAACTCCTGTTCCAATAGATTTGAAGATGAATCATCCGCATTATTTTTAGCAGATCATTAAGGGCTGACAGCAGAATTTGCAAACTGTGGGTTTCTTTATTCATCTTAGCATAACCTTTTAAAGAAAACATTAACTGGGATTTAGTACAAAGGAAATCCAAGGACTGGAAATAGCACTTCTGAGTTTTAAAATGGCAGTGAGATTCGACAAAAGACGCCTCGTGCCAATCTCCTGCTCACCACTCCCACTTAGCTCATAGCTGAACCAATGCAGGTGAGAGGCTTTATGCAAAAAGCACCAGGGGTGGGATTCTTCTTGGTGCCATCAATGTTCACTCGTCTTGCGCAGGGAAGCTGCACCAGGTGGGAGATTCCCAAAATGAGTTTTACAAAGACCCAATAAGCTGCTTATTGAATAATTCAGCCCAGAGAAGAGGATGGTGAGGGGAGGCTTCATGGCAGCGCTACAGATCTTTGCAGCCCTACAGTTCCTCATGGCCCTACAGCTCCTCATGGCCCTACAGCCTCACAGGGAGTGCAGGGGCAGCGCTGAGCTCTGCTCTGTGTGACAGCAGCAGGGCCTGAGGGCCACAGTGTGGATCTGTGTCAGAGGAGGGTCAGGTGGGGGTGAGGGTGCTGGGCACGGCCTCGAGCTGCTGGAGCTCAGGGATCACTGGGACTCCGCTCTCAGCCATTGGGGTTTGGGTTTTGGGAAGCTGTGCACGGAGCTGGGGTTTGGACTCGATGTGCATCCCTTCCAAGCCAGGATGTTCTTTGGTTCTGTAATTCCTGGAGTCTAATCATCTCTCAGCAGCCACTTCTCTTTCACCACAACTTGGCGCTGTGAATGCTGTTCTCAGAACAAAACCCAGCAGAACATCTGGTGAATTGTCTGAAAGCTGAGCAGGGCTGGCGCAGTCCCAGGGCCCTTCCAGCTGCCCCACCACCCCACCACTGAGCTGCTGCCCCGTTCCCTGCTTCTCAGCCTCCCAATGGAGCACACCGTCCCCTTCACTAATGGGACCACTGCAACTCGCTTCTCACTGGGTAATTAACAGACTGCCTGCCCACAGCAGTGCTGACAATCGATGAAAATCCACACCTGTCATCCCCTCTGCGTCCCCATATTTCATTATCAGGATCCCAGCACAAACACATCCATACATGGATGCAAACAGCACTCTCTGCACAATGATGGAGTGGATGGCACTGCTCGTGACGGGGTGGTGACACTCCTTACAAGAAGCAGACACGGCCACACAACACTGCTGGGACCAGGCTGTGCTGCTGCCATGGATGGACACACACCTTTGTGCTGTGGGTGGGATGTGGGAGCTGCACAGCACTGGGCCCTCCTCTGCTCCAAGTCTTGTGATGGCTTTGGGGGTTTTTGGCCTCGAAGGATGGATTTAACGTGGAGTAAATTGAGTGCATCCTTTGCTGTAAATGCAAGCATTTGTTTGTTTGAGCCCCAGGGATTTTTCACGAATTATATTGGGCCCAGTGATCCAGCTGGCATGGAGTTTGCTCAAGATAAAAGAAAGCCAGACATAGACTTCAGAATGGTTTTCATTAAAAACAGAAAGAAAAAAATCATGATTAGGGATGAGGAGTGACTTTTCCCTTCTGAAAATGATGGGTCACCTGCTGAGAGCAGTGTGGGATGCACTGCCACAGGGATGTGGGAGCAGGACAGCAGTGCCTGCCAGGGGGTGGGCTCCCCACGCCCCCAGACTTGGCCAAGAACACCAACAAGCACCAAAGGCTGCAGCCTTCCTGCTGCAATGAGGGCTGGGCACTGGGAAATCTGAGCCGGATGGAGAGAATGGAGGTGGATGGAGGGACCGATCTGCTCATGAGAGCTGCGGCTGTTGCTTGCAAAGATGTCACTTCACCAGGAAATTCAGCAAATTGCTTTTGGTGTGGAAGCCCTCAAGTAGGATTTGATATGAAGAACTGAACCTGTATCAAAATAAGCCTTTGGAAAAGGCAGCACCATCAGCTAACAGCCATGGCTGAAGGAGGACAGTAGCAGAGTTCTCTGGGTACGGGCAGCCCTGGATGAAAGGCAGGGAGGAACAGAGAAAAGGAGGCAGCTTTGCCTGAGGGTTTCAGCATCCCAGGTTAAATTTTGTGTCACTTTAAACAATAATGGATTTCTTTGGGGAAGGCAGTTCTTAAGGGGAGGGGAGTGAATCAGTTTCTGTGGAAGCAAACAGGTGAGCTCCAGGTGCTAAGCAGAAGCAATAAGCAGAGGGAACACCCACAGAGCACGCATGGCACCTTCTGCTGCTGAAAGAAAGATGCAGCTGCTTTGTGTTTGGCATAAGGGAGGCTCAGCAGCTTAGAACAGACATTTAATAATAACACAAAGTGCATTTCAGAGATGAAAGAATAAAGGGGATTTAACAGAGCTAAGTCACAAAGCTCTGTAGCTTCATTTTTCATGCGAGGTTGCGGCATGTGAGACATGGGTGACACAGAGGCTGCAGGAGGAAGCAGAGAGAGGCAGCTGTGGAGCCAGGCCAGGCAGAACGCCTTGCACTGATCATCGTTCAGCTGCTATGTCATGAGAGCAGTGGGCAGATACAGACTCCAAGCTGAACCTGCAGAAGACCTCAGCTGCCTCAGAACCTGAAGCTGTGGGGTGACACAGTGAGTCTGAGGGGAGCAGCTCCCATCTGAAAGGCAGCACGCTAAAGTTCAGTGAGCAAAATACTGGGAATCTGCGAAAGCTGTTAAGATTTGGGATGTTTGATTGTTTTTGCGTGTCCTTAGGTTATTCTCTAACTTGCTTCCATCCGTAATCACCCTCTTTTCTATTTTGCTTACAAGCAGAAGCATCCCGATTTGACTTCCTAAGATAGTTCACACTTCAGGCAAATGTTTGTTTTCATATCTCAAACCTTCTGAATTTTATATTGAAGCTTCCCATTTCCAGTCTTGACACATCGCTGAGACGAGCTGTGAATTTGCTGCTGGCTGAAATCACTCTCCAGAAGTAAGCACACAAATCCTGACATGGAGCCTGGGAACAGACAGCACTGCCGTGCCTCCGGCGGGTCTGTTTCTGCTCTTCTCCATGGATCCGAGTGGAAGAATTCCTTTTACGTTCATCTGTCCTCATGGAAGCTCAAAAGAGGAGAAGAGAGAAATGATTAATATAATCTAAATATAAAGATTTTCTTCATTCTCAGAGCCTGTGACACGCTCTCTTGGGAAATGCTCCCATGTGAAATGGAATTTTGTTCCATTCTTTGGAAATCCAGTATTCTTTTTGTGAAACGTGTGAAGTTTTCAAAGCCAACTTCAAGCAGTAATTACTGTGTCACTCGTGGTGCCATGGTGAGAACTCAGCAGATGCCTTGGAAATACAGGCAGACATGCAAACATCACAAACATTATGCAGCTTCCCAGCCAGCAAGGAGGGAAGCTCTCCAGCCCAAATGCGCTCCCATTCCTTGGGGCTGGGCTGCAAAGAGATGCTTTGCCTGCATATCACAAGGAAACCTTGCCAACCTCTCACAGTGTCCAGAAACAAGAACAGTGTGATGAGACTCTGCTGAGGTTGCGTGGTACCTGCTCTTTAAATGAGGCTTTTAATCAGACCAGGGGGCTGTGAGCAGTGGGCATGTTCCTATTCCTTATACGGGAGCCATGAGGATCCTTTCCAGCTCCTCTGCCAAAGACGAATCTGCAATGAGTTTACTGGTGCAGCACAAAGGCCTCAACTGCACAGAGCAGGCTGCAGCAGCACTGTTTTACTGGGTGAGAGTTGTGAAAACCCAAATAAATTGATTGTGGGCAGTTATATGAAGCAGTTCACAGCAAAGTACGTCTGAGAGACAGGCAGGATTTGGTCCTTGCTGCAGACGGCAGTCTGAACATTGTGCTGCTGGGACTTGAATAAATATTGCCAAAAGCACATCACATTTCTTAATAGGTAGAATGCAGCTCCGACCTGGATTTACAGCCTGGCACAGGGAGCAAAGGTGCCCCATTTCTCAGAGAACCTTTCATCTGCATTTTCTTGTGCTCCTTACAAAATTACAAGATTTGGGATCCAACGAAGAGTTCAGAAATACACTTTAAAAATTTTCCATAGTTTTAATAACTCCAGTCTTCTTAAATCATGAGAAAGATGCCGATTTTCCCATTCAGGAGGTCTGGTAATTTACAAACCAGCTCAATGCTGACACGAGCCAAGGAGCTGCAGGGACACAGCCCAGAAGAAACCCAACCTGAGCCCTTCTCTTCAGCTTCTTCAGTAATTCTAGATAGCAAAGTAGACGCACCACTGTAGATTTGTTAAGAGCAGCTTGCTCACCGCTCCACATTCACCCTACATTTCTGTATTTTTGTTGGCCCAACCTATGAAAAGAATGAGAGGAAATGGCAGAATCCTCTATGATTTCTGAAGGCTATAAATGTCCCTGCTCATCGCTTCATTGAATGGCCTGGGTTGCACAGGAGCACAACGCTCATCAGTTCCAAGCCCCTGCTGTGTGCAGGTCAAACCAACCAGCAGCCCAGGCTGCCCAGAGCCACATCCAGCCTGGCCTTGAATGCCTGCAGGGATGAGGCATCCACAGCCTCCTTGGGCAACCTGTTGCACTTCCAGCTCATTCGTATTCACTCTCCCAAGGACCACACACACTTCTGCAGGCAAACGAATGCTCAGTGCTGATAGATCAGGTACTCTATCCCTCCCACTTGACTTCCTTCCACTCTGAAGCACTGCCACAGCACTGCAGGGTTCCACGCAATGGGATGGGGACACAGCTCCAATCCCAAGCTCACCCCACGCAGCACCTGGGCCCACTGACCTCAGGGTCCCTCAGCTGGTGCCTGTGGTGTGGGTTTGCTGAGCTGTGGCTGAGCAACAGCCTGCTGCTGCCATCCTATGCTGCACAACCTTTGGGCAGGACATGGGAGGATGTTTACCCAAAGGGAGCTGACAAAGTGAACATGGCACTGGCAAGTCAGCTGCCATGCATGACAGAGGGTAAAATAATTATGAAGTGCTTCTCGGCCTCATACTCGTTCTAGGGTTCCCCGAAGGCAGGGCTGCAGCAGTGAGCAAGCTATGCTAACACAGGACTGCCCTCGCCTTGCTGGAGCAGACGCCCATGGCAGCAGTGAGCAGTGAGCACGCAGGATGCTGCACAGCAGCCCTGTGCTGCCCTGAGCTGCAGCACTGCATGCAGGGGGTCCTTCGGGCTGCCAGGGCCTGTGCTCACTGAGCATCATCATGGAGATGGAAAGTATGCACTTGACGTTTCCTACATATATGAGTTTACATAATTATGACAAATAGCAGATTTCAATTACGGCAACTTTCCTGTAAGTAAAAGCTTGCAGTTTCTAAGAACTGTTCTGAGTAATGTGCTGCGGCTCTTGGCTGCGCTGCGACTGGAAAACAAAAAAGCCCTCCATCAAAACACTGCAAATGTGACAGCGGCCAAAAAGCACCAAAAAGAGGTCAAGTTTGGGGAATCCGGGGCTGGGAGGGAGTGCAGGAGCTGTGGGCTCCTCTCACAGCCCCAGCACTGAATGCTGTGCAGGAGCACAGGCAGCAGGGCAGGACAGGTCCCCCACTTCGTTCCTAATGCCATTAGGCCGTTCTGCAGCACTCGTCTCCTCTGCCCAGATGCTCTCTAATTGTCCTTGTTCTTAGGGCCAAGCTCTATACAATCATTTTCTGGGGAGCAAATGCAATTTCTCTTCAATAGGAGTGCAGTCTGGGACCCAACATAAAAGAAGAACTTTCCCTTGAAGTGTAATGCAATCTGAAGCCACATGTCCAAAATCTAATCAGAGGATGAAAGTCTCCCTTTTACCTTCAGAGAGAACATTCTGTGAAATACTGGACAGATCACGACTCACCCACTGAACTCCAGCTCTGCTGGAGTATTTGTCAGACACCCTCACTTATTTTGCTTATTTCAAAGCATTCTCATTTGCTGTCAGTATCCCACCTTTATAACATTTATCACTTAGCTGGTCTCACCACTTGCACCAGGTTCTGTGTCATTTACGGCGTCACGGAATGATTTATTCTGAGACAAATCCATTGCAGAAATGTCCATGGTGAAATACACGTGATGGTTTCCTCGGTCCTCACCTCGGTGGCCTCAGTACTGGCAGCTGGGAAGCTCATTATGTTCTCCAGTTTAAGCAGATTAGAAGAGGTGAGGACTCTATGATGGAGGCATTTGCAGGAGAGCTGGGGAAAGGCCCTGGCTGGCCAGCGGCATGGCCAGATTGCAGCCATGAGAACGCTGGTACACAGAGCACAGCCAATGCATCCGCTGCCCTCTGCCAGGCTCCACCTGGGGCACCTCAGCACTTCTTTTTTTAAATACATATGAAAGACAGCCAAAGAAACTCTATTGTCTCCAGACTATGATCACTTCTTAAGAAGCAAAAACCACTTCTGTGCAAGCCAGCCTCATGTCTTTTCCAGTTATGAAGTTATGAAAAGAAACAAAGAAGGGGAGTGCTTGTCCTCCTCTTGTCATTGCCAAAACACAACAATATAGAGCAGAAGGAAGAGCGAATAACCCACCACAGCTGTATCTTCTGTCTTCCAGGTAGCAAAGCAGATCAATACTTACAAAACCGTACCCATAGTTACATATAAAAAGAATTATTTGCTGATGTCCTCCCCTTGAAATCAATGTCATAATGTCAAATAATGCTTTTATGCTTAGGGTCAAATATATGTATATCCTGACAGCTCAGTAGCAATGTTTATCCTGCTAAAGTCAATGGACAGCTATCTGCGATGTCTCACTCTCCTTCCAGACAGGTTAGCTGAGAATGAATCATAATTAACACTTCTAGGGCTAAGATGCAAATGAATGTGTTTCATCTAAACGCTTTTGAACAGCTGATGAGAGAGAAGTCATCAAGCAGCATTTCCTATCAGTTCCCATTAGGAAAATGAAAGAGAAGAAAAAGCACAGCCCAGGCCTGGCTGAGAAAGCTGGCTCAGAAAGCTGGTGGGCCTGAACCCGGCGTGGATGCTGCCAAAGGCCACAGCAGCAGCTCCGTGCAGCACAGCCCTCATCTGCAAATAGGTGCCCTTCTGTGAGTCACTCTCCTGCCCAAGGGAAAGCCTTGCTTGCCTGAACACTGCAGTTAGCATGGTAAGCTGTTACACATCAGAATTCCTATTTCTCAACAAAAGGAGCACAATGCTCATCATCCCCAACCCCCTGCTGTGTGCAGGGTCACCAGCCAGCAGACCAGAGCCCAGAGCCACATCCAGCCTGGCCTTCAGGGATGGGGCATCCACAGCCTCCTTGGGCAGCCTGTTCCAGTGTCTATCAATGATGTCATTTTCCTATAACAGAATTTAAACAGATTGAGGGTCACTTTATCAATTGATCCAGAATGCAAGCAGCATACCCAAATACCACAAGAAGAATATATCAGAGAGATCCAAAGTGTATTTTAATCAGAACAATCCTAATTCTAAAAGCCAAATATTAGCACTATTATTATTATTATTATTATTATTTAAGTCAGAGAATCATCTTTATAAAGTTACCGCTATTTACCAGGTATTGAATTTTGCTTCAGTATTTCACACAATCTCATGAGGTGAAAAAATACTAAACCAGATTTCAGAAGCTCATTCAAAAAAAAATCAAAATGTTATCAGCAATATTGAGATTAAACTCTTGGATTAGAAGAGACGAGAAGAACATTATTTTGCATCCCAAAGAGCAGAAACAAACCCTACTGAGCTAACACCCCTAAAAGCATTAGTAAGGCAAATGAGAAACATCCATCTCCCTGGAGAGGAAATCATGACAGTATTCCTGAGTGTGTCTCATAGCTGCTCTCAAACACAGGTTACTGACCCACCAGTTCCAAAGACAGAGGAATTACAGCACAGCAGAAACGGACACAGAGAACAGCACAGGATTCCTATCAAGGTGTAAAGCAATGTACAACCAGAATAGCATGGTACCACAAAGTGACAACTCCCCAGAAATCCAGAGTTTGATTGAATAGATATCAGTTCTCAAAGGTATAGCAAAGAAAAATGTTAGCAATTTAATTTTCTGCATCATCTTCTTTAGATGTTTCAACGTCTAACTTCCAACTTCAGGTTTCAGTTGTCATTTCAGAGCTTTAGGGTCTGGCAGCTGCAATGAGGAGAAATGTGAGGTAATTAGGCTGTGCACCTACATTGACCAGGTACTGTTTTTTTTTTTCTTTTGTGTAAATAGGACACATTTAAGCACTAGATTTTCTTCATCAGCTGTGCTGGCATATAGAAACATACGTAGTTTCTGATGCTGATTGCTACAGGCATTCCATACCACCAACTAGAGAAAAATAATACCTTCCTGTCTGTACATATATCAAACTGCTATACATCTGCTACAACTGCTGCAGAATTCACATTCACTTTTACTCCAATTTTACCACAATGCCACCATGCTCTCTGACACACATGACAAACTGGAAGTGCAAGCACTCCTGCCAAGCACTTGGATGACTAATGAGTCTCCATTCAGGCTGACTCAAGCTGCTGCAAAGGTTTACATGCACTCCATAAAGTACATTTCTGAGTAACTTAAAAGTTAAGTGAAGCAAGAGTTATGAGGAGTGCTGCACCACTTCATTAACTTATTCCTGAGATTCGGGATAGATGATAAAAGAGTTCACACGTGATTAGTGACAAGGGCAGAGGATTAGAGAGCAAATCCTTTTTAGAGTGGTGGCACTAAGTTCACAAGCAACTTACTGCAGCCTTCAGAGCTTGATCTAGGTCTTCCAGTAAATCTTCTTCATCTTCCAAACCAATCGACAGGCGAATTAATGTATCAGTGATTCCAAGAGCTTCTCTCTCTTCTTTAGGCACTGAAGCATGAGTCATGACAGCCCTGCAAGAAAAAGAAAAAAAGCAGATTTGTTTCTAAGATACGTTATTTTTACTGGAAAAAATCAAGGAAACTGATCACCTGCCAGCATTCCCTGTACTTCCAGGAAGACTTTACACCTCTTACATGCCACCTGCTGGATAACCACAGACTGAAAGATTTTGTCATAAGTTGACCTTATGTCAACCGTGGTGAAGCCAGTGGCCTCCATCTCCCAGACTGTCAGGGCAGTATTTTCAAAGAACAGTGACTAAGAAGTGGAGACTTAATAATCTGGAACTGAAATTGAGAAAAACTTTATCACTTCCTTCCAGACGTATGTTAAAATTTCTGGTAAGCAGTATCTAAAAGCTCTACTTTAGGCACGTGGAGAAAGGTTTACATGTACCACCTCCAGCATGAAATCCTCTGACGTGTGTTTTTCACTTCTGGTTCCTCAGATCACCTGTCACTCTGTGCCATGCAAGTGCAAGACTACTCTCCCCAGCTATGAAGGAAGCTAAGAAGCTGCTTTTCTACGTGCTCAGCTACTGATACCCACTACTTAGCAATTGCATTTTGACTGCTTAAGTGTTTAAAGATGCACTCTTATTCTAAAATGAGAAACTGAAATTATTTAACAGATCTTTAGTCCTAACTTCCCATGCATTTTTTTGACTAGCAAATCAGATTTCAGTAAAACAGTCCAATTACAGAAGAATCCTACTAGTAACCCTTTAACCTAGACAGTGGTGCCTAGGTACTACTAAAATCCCCTCCAATTCTGCTTGGCATGCAGACAGGCTCGGCTCAGTGCAGCGTACTGAACGTGCCCTCTTGTGTAAGCAGCTGGAATGGCAGTGTAGACAAATCCACCCAATTCTACTTGCTCTAAATCACCCTGACTCCTTGGAATTGTTACCATAATATCAAATGGCAGCTAGGTCTCCCAACTAAAACACAAAGTGAGGAAAGTATCAGCAGTAGTATTGCTGAAAGCAGTGTAGAGGTGTTGCTGAAATGCACAGTGCTTCTGGAATGATTTGCTCAGCAGAACCAAGAGCTAGTAGGAAATTCCAGCCATGGCCAGTGGCACCTTAGAGTGGTTTTGAGGAAATTGAAAAGCAAGTGTTGATGAATATGCTTGGATATTTATTTAAAATGCAGGTCCAGCTAGAGCCAGGAGAGCCAGTCAAGTAGACAGATGAAGCACAGCACTTGGAGCCATCTCTGCAGTCACTGCATCTCCTCAGCACTGCTCTGGGGCAGCTCCCATGGGCTGCTCCCACTACTTCTCTCTCCACAGTGCACTCAGGAGAGCCTACGGAATGCAAGTGGGCAGTGCCAGTTTGCATAGGTGCAGAGACCACAAGTGCAGAACAGTTTAGCTTTGACAGGACAGAGACATGTACATTATTTAAACCACATGCACTTTTTCCTTCCCTTTTGACACGTTTGCTGTTGAGATTTTTGTAACAGGTGATTCTGGAAGAATCTCACAGCAGAAAAGAGCTGCAGCTGCACCCAACAGATGGGTGACCAACATCCAGAGCCTGGGCAGGGAGGTGGAACCTTCCAGGCCTCAACCCCATTGCAGCAACGAAGACATCTGCACTGCCACAGGTCTGCACACCCTGCTCACACCAGCCTATCTTCCTATTTTCACAGAAGTCATTCATTTTTGGAGAAGTCACTGTCTTTTGTGTTACACAACACGCTATTCCTGGATGACAACTGTATGCAATCTATCTTAGCTTTGTATACGAGAACGGCTTAGAACTCCCACAAAAATAGTTCAGGAATTTTGTTACTCTGCAGCTTTTGTAGGATTGTTAAGATGAAGAATGACTTACGGAAGCTCTGCTAAGCTTTCATATCCTCCCAGGCTCTCAGCCAGCGTGAACACCTACAGGGAAACAGTAAACAGAAGTTAACACAAAAAGCTTGAGTTTATGATTGCTTAGAAATAGACAGTGAAAGTAAAAGGAACTTCCATTTTTAGTACTTGTCATTTTTCCCTAGGGTTTTCGACAGTAACTTCTGTATTTTAAGAAGTATTAGGTATAAAAAGGAGAAAATTACTCTTAGTAGTTAAGAGCCATTAAGGTTTGAAACAGACTTCACTTTGAAACAGCTCTGAAGAACTGCAGATGCAAAACTGAAATATGCCCATGCTGAGCAAACGTAACTCAGGATTAGTTTCTGTGTGGCACAGCACAGCCAGCAGAGCAGGAGAGAAAATAAACAACATTAGGGCACAGAGCCTGCCTGGGCACCAAGAGCTTTCATTCTGTTCTGAGGAAGGACAGAGCAGGCTGCCTCAACAAAGCCAAACTCACATCCAAAAAACTTCAGTTAAGGTTTAAGTGATGATAACCTGCCCTTACATATTCTTCTTCCACCACCAGCATCACACATCTATTTTCACACCTAGGCTTTCCAAGCTGCCAGAAGGCAAATTTGATAGTGGGGAGCAGGGATGGAAATTAAGATTCTTCCCATAAGGCTGCACTGTTTTTTCTACTCATTCCTTGTGTCTGAAGGTTCATTGAGCATTTTGAAAAACAGCCTGACAAGTGCTTTGAAATATAACAGTAGTATTGCACCAGCCACTCTGCCTTCAAACACTGGAGCCAATTACAAAAGGCCAGCTCTTGGTTAGAAGCAGTGCCTGGGCTAACCTGGAGATGTTACACCACGTTGTGTAAACAGACACCTCAAATGAGCTGAAATATCCTTTTCTTCCCTCTCATTAGTGTCTCATTTATGCGCAATCTATTATTTAGAGATGGTTACACCCAAAATAAATTAGGAGCTTTAAAAGTACAGAGGAAGACTCTCCCTGCCTCAAGAAAAAACCCTTGCTTCCGTCATCACACTCAGAAGGACAGGTTCAGCTCACTTTAAGGCAGAGAGTATTTACCATCATTTACCTTTATGCTCTTCAGAAAGATGGTAGCATGTTGGAGATTCCCTTTAATGTAAAACGACAGCATCCCAGGGCAGCCAGTGCACTGCCTCTTGACCAGCTCGTGCTGAGGGTGGGAAGGCAACCCTGAAATACGAAGGAGCTGCCGTCAGTTAATTACCATCACATCAAAGAGTACAGCAGCTCACCCTGAACTGCATCAAATGTCCTTCTGATGGGAAGGAATGTGAAGCCCATTGCCAAGACACCTAACCACGAGTCATCAGACGTGAAGGCTGCACAAGTGGCACGTAGCAGTGCAGCACCCAAACCCTGCCTCGCTCCAGGGCACGACCTGCTCTGCAGTCCTGCCAACCTACCAGGGTAAATGACTTTCTCCACTCGGGGATTGGACTCAAGGAATCGACCCACAGCCAAAGCGTTGCTGAAGTGTTGCTTCATCCGCAGCTGCAGAGTCTTCAAACCCCGGTTGCACAGGTAGCAGTCAAAGGGAGATGGGATGGCTCCAAGAGCTGTGGGAATTGAAACACAAAACCACACATGAAACAAAGAGGGGTTTTGCTGTTGTTTTTTCATTTGTTTGTTTGTTTGAGTGAAACTACACTCCACATTTCCCACAGTTCTTAAGTATCAATAAGACACGAGTAAAGACATCTGATGTGATCTGTTCCACACACATGGGAAGCCAATTAGTGAGATAAAATAACACACTGAAGACTTGTGCATGGAATTTATTAAGTGCAATGCACCTTTACTCCTTCTGTTGTAGAGAGGACACTGCACAGAAATTTGTTCGTTACAATTAAGAGGCAGTAAAATCATGAAAACTCACATCAGAGGATAGTTTTTTAAAAAATCAAATACAGTTAGCATGAATTAGATAAACTTAATTAAATATGTGAAGGTTTGCAAAACTTTTTGTGAGTGAAGTCAGGTAAATGTAGGAAAAGTTTATGCTCTTTCTGCCACAGGCTTAGGCCAAACCTGAAGTGAGACCTGGCAGAGCCATGCCCCATGTAACTGCAGGCACTGCACATTTGAGCTGCTCTGCATCTGATGCTTTCTGGATGTGACACACACTTGTGTGCACATATATGCTTCGTAGCATGAGCTGGCACATCAGAATACAATATATTTGAAGTTATTTCCTATATTTACTACTTACAGCCTTGTAAGAATTTGAGCCTTTCGTACAGGTCATCACAATTTACTGAAACGAGCCCCATTACAACATCGCTGTGCCCTAAAAATGCAAGAACAGAAGGAGAAAGTTAGCCACTTTATCTACCCAGGGGGTCTCCACAAACCCTCTCTTTTCTCAGCCTTGGTGCTAAGACAGTCCCATTTTGGCAATACACTGGATTCTTTCACACTACAGCTGCTCTTGCTGTGCTGTCACATGGAACAGAAGCAGATTTCCACGTGATCTGAAGTGAGGGTCAGCAACACGCTCTGATGCACACCCTGCTCGTACCCCAGCTCCCACCGCGTGCTGCAGTGAGCTGCCAAGAAGCAGGACTTCGTTCAGCCACCAGCGAGCTCCCACAGAGCAGCAGCCAAGCAGAAAACTTCCACTTCAATCTGCACCACAAGCAGACGTGCTCACAGCACAGCTGTTACAGCTGGGCTACCTCTTAGTCTGGATTGTTTGGGAAACAACACAGCAAATGTGCTTCTGAACAGGCTCCAGCACTGACACATAAAACCTGCCTTAACCTTCGGTATCATTTCCAGCAGCTATCTCATACTGAAGGCTCACTTCTGGTTTTATGGCTCAGTGCGTGTGCATGGTGCATTTCCAAAGGCCACTTTCGGCTTCTCCTTGCTCAAGAGTGTTCCGTTTGGGACACTGTAAGACCAGCTGAGCTGGGCAAGAGCCCAAGTTTGAAAAAGACTCTGATCTTGTGGATTTGTTCTTCCCATTAAAGCAAACCATCTGGACTCCATCGCTGTGCAAACCGTGTTTGCACAACGTCGCTTGTTGGTGCTAATAGCAGCAGCTACTACCTGTGGATTTATCCATGGCAAGGGGGAGTTTAAAAGCATCCATGAGACATGGAAGTGGTTCAAGAGGTGAGAGCAGAAAGGCTCTCAGGTAATGTTTAAATGGCTTTTATGTAACAGCCTGGGCTGTGTTGAACCCAAGCACTCACCATTCATGTACTTGGTTGCAGAATACATACAGATGTCAGCTCCCAGGGACAAAGGACGCTAACAAGAAACGAGACAAATCTGAATGAAACAAGTGTGTCTTACATACTCCACAAGCTCATACTTACGAAAGAAAAACCAGTTATGTTGCTTAGCTGAGGCAGGGCTAAGTAATGCTGCCTTAAGCCTATCTCCTTAGGAAAGG
Organism: Tetrao urogallus; assembly: GCF_951394365.1. Classification (NCBI taxonomy): domain Eukaryota; kingdom Metazoa; phylum Chordata; class Aves; order Galliformes; family Phasianidae; genus Tetrao; species Tetrao urogallus. Next base: position 961,545 of record NC_136818.1, read on the forward strand.
AAGACCTCCACACTAAGCGGAGATACTCTCAGTTCTCCAGAAACCCACATTGCTGCTGCTGCACTGCAAGGACTGCTGAACACCTGAGGAAAGCACAAAAGGTGTTCGCCAGGTCTCCCTTCCCTGGTGTGCTCAGCTTCCTGCCCAGGAGCCTCGTTCAGGCGAGAGGCAAATCAAGGCTACGTTGGGCAAGAAGTTATGAACTTTTTTTTTCCATTAGTGCCTAAGTAAAGGACTTTATGTGTATAACATAAACAGATTATAAAGACTGGAGAGTACTAATACATTACAAGGTGACAAAGCAAGCAGATTTGGAATAAAAGAGTGCTGCTGTCAGCTGAAGCACGTAAGTCTACGGCAGGGACATGGATAATGTGCATTCCCATTGCACAGCCAAGAGAACAGTAGCATAAACACCAGTGCCTCTTATACTCAATATTACTGTATAAATCACTCTAAAATTATGATTTTCTTAGTACACTCAGGAGTCTGGAGGAGTTTAAAGACGTTACCTATTATGCTTAGTGGGCTTAATCATTACTGACTCTCTCTGAGGACCAATCCAATAAAATATACATTAACTAGCTTACATACACAGATGCTGACTTTTCTCCTTTCATGCAAATCTTTCAACAGTAAAATAAATAAAAGGAAAAGAAAATCTTTGGTATATGCAAGACAAGCTCAAGAGCTGCTCTAGCTAAGCATTAACACTTCCCATAGAGCTCTCTTAATTTATAATGACCTCAGTGTCCTTAATAAAAAATAAAGACACTGTCCTTACTTGCACTCAAAAAGTTCTCTGTAGACCTGAAACATGAGGGATTTCTTTGATCTCCAGGGAAATACATGGAGATACTTCTAGCCCACGTTGAGATGAACAGGACTTTGAAGTTCATTATTTAGAAGCAGTTTTAGAGCTTTAAAATTGCCTTTACCTCCTGTATTCTAGTTATAAAAGCAGAAAAGTTGTACCAGTTGTCCAAGGTAAAAAAAAAAAATCACAAACCTAAGCCATCTGTTCATCAGAATATTGATGAAAAAGTCAACTTTAACACCTGAAAGACAGTTAAAATCTTCTGCTTCGTTTAACCCTTATCTCCACTTCCTTTTTGGAACATCAAATGGTTCAAAACAGATCCCAGCAACATGTGCAAAAGAATTAGTAGAAAAAAGGCAAAGATGGAAAACAATCCATTTTTCAATAGGCCTATTAGGGTTCCCATCAGTTAGATCCACAAAACACAAGACATATGAATGACAGAGAAGCCTTCCTCCCAATGGCTCAACTTACTTCCTCAATTGCATAAGCACAATTACTCAACCTGTGAGCTATGTTGCTTCTGTTGGTGCCATACTGGTATATAGCTAGCTATAAAATATTCTGCATGCCATCTCTGCTAAATTATAAACAACTGGTGCATTGCTTCTATTTAGAGGCAATTTTACAGTAGACATGTCAAAACCACAGTTTCCATTCAAAAAGGCATCTTTGAAGACACTGAAATGCTGGGGAAGCTACAAAGAAAGCGAGCACTTACCTGGAAATATGCAGACATAAAACTGTTGTCTACTGCCAGCAAAATGTCTTTGTGCTTATGGACCACATCAGCACAGCCCTGAATATCAATAACCTTCATCATGGGGTTTGTGGGCGTTTCAATCCAAACAAGCTGTAGTAACACAACAATACCAAACATCATCTACAGTGCTGGTGACAAGGCATGCACTGCACAGTGCCAAAACCTTTCCCATCTTCTATGTATTTTTAAAGGTACCCATCTAAAAACCTACCAAAGCAGGAGTATCCAGGCTTCTCTCTTCACAAATAAACACAAGGTACTGTTACCACCATTTAACATCACCATCTGTATCATTTGGGACAATATTACTACTATCAGTTCCACCATCACAAATACTAGGTATTTACTGTAAGAAGCAATTCAGAAGTTGTAAGTGCTTTTACAGGTTATCTTGTGGAGTGTCAGCTCCTGATGCAGGTTTGCACAGTGAAAATCAGGTGTGATTACTAAAGATGACTTAATGACTTAAATGATTTAGTGAGGGTTGTTAGAGTTGGGGTAGTATGGTTAGGCTGCGGTTGGACTTGATGATCTTGATGATCCTTTCTATGATTCTAAGAAAGGTGGGACTTCTTGGAAGAGACAGCATTCTCCCCAGGGATAACTGACATGTGAGAAGAACACCAAACCGTTTGGAAATGTAAGTGCTTTGCATGTGAAGAATGCCTGACACAACTAGAAGAAAACCTTTAAGCCCAAGAGAAACTGTTACTGTTCCAAAGCACTGCTTATCCATTTTCATATCATGCTTACAATGTCATTAACTACTCCTCCCTCCCCTCAAAGAAGAAAAAAAGCTAGATTTGGAACAGTAATACAGGTATCAGAAAAGGCTTCTTTCTCTTCCTCGATAGAGAAGGCAACACATTTCTCTGAACAAACCCTTATTGCTAAGGGATGTTCTCCTATTTCTAATCTTAAAGCACTTTGGACAAGAAATTGGACAAGAAATTGTCCAATTTTTCAATGCTTCCTGGAGACTTCAGAAAGTAAAAATCCAGGCATTGCATTTGTTTTATTTTATACAGTACATAAAAGCCCATCATAGGGCCAGTTACAATCCCTGCACTGTCAGCCTAGGAAACAGGCAGACACTCAAGGCTCACATGAGAATGCTCCTGGGTCACAACAGACAGGAGACCAACCACCAACTGCTATCATGGGCAACTTGAGGAAATCTAGTCTAAGTTATTGCCAATTAAACAACTTTCCTCCCCACTGTCCTGAGGACTACTTCTCTCCTTTGTGTGATGGAACACCTGCTCCACCTATTCTGTCCTCCTTCTCAAATCTTGGTGCTCCCTCTGTTGTTTCCTACTCTTTTTCCCCTCCTCTCTCCCCCCAGGGCCTTTGCTCTCAGAGGCACCGCTGACCTCAGTGCCAGGCTCAGCTTTGCACTGTGGTGGTCCCATTGCAGCTGTGCCCTGACCCCTTCCCACAGAGACCACTCCTGTGCCTTTCCAACACAAAACCTTTCCACGTACACCCCATACAGCAGTAGCATCAATGAAGTTATTCAAGGACATTAAGCAGGTAAGCTCTCTCTCTCCTACCTTTGTCTCAGGTGTAATTGCAGCTTCCAGGCATTTCAATTTTGTACAGTCCACAAAAATTACTTTTAAACCCATTTTCATGGCTATTCGCTGGAAGTATCTGTTTGTACCTTTAGAAAAGGAAAAGACAGAGACAGAGTGAAACAGCATTATCAAGTTTCCTTCACTGATCTCCAGCCTCTTGTTTCCACCCATGGAAGTCAAGACTTCACACTTCCATTCTGTACACTACAAATGGCAGGTCAGTACACTGTTACTTCTAAGAATTCTGAAGATTGCTGTGTTTTTAAACACCATGGAAAAGTAATAATGGGAAGGTGGAACCACACAAATTAAGAAGTACTTTCATTCAACAGCTGCTCTTTTTTTCAGTTGGAAAATGAAACAAACGAAGCGCTTTGGCTGCAGCCCAAAACATGCACCCATGGTCAGCCCTGAGCCTCCTGCCTCCTCCCACTGAAACTCACTCCCCTGGAACACACTGTATGCAGTATCTCTGCCTTTTGCTCCTCTTCTGCTGTGTCAAACAATGGATCTGCATGCACAGTTTAATCACATAAACATACAGCAGACAACTGTGACCTACAGCCCCATTTTGTTTGCCCGCCTCTCACTTTTCTCCCAGCACTTTGCTACGCACTGTTCCAGTCTTTATATCACCTTTCCTCCACCCCAGTTACAGTAACTTTTTTCCACCTTGCACTTTTAAGGTCTTCCTTCTATTTAACAAGCCTCATCAAAAACCTGGGAGAAGAATCAAGAGGAAGATGCGAGCTGCTGTTTTCTCGTATTTCCATTAAATAATAATGTATTAAGGAACAGAATACAGAGATTCCTCCTTCTTGTCTTCGAAGCCTTTCAGCGAAGAGCTTAAGGCAGGAAAAAGCACCAACTACCCATCACAGAACCATTCTGGTCGGAAAAGCCCTCTGAGCTCCCCAATCCACCTCCAGCCCACCCCCCATGCCCACATCCCTCAGTTCCACATCCCACAGCTCCGAACACCCCAGGGATGCTGACCCCACACCCCCACCCCCTGGGCAGACTGGATGACGTTACAGCTCAAACACTGCCCTCAGCCTGCCCACATCCCTCTGTATGACATTCCCACCTCAGGCAGACAATTAAACAATAGGCATACAACATATTGACTGCTTGGGTTAAAAATTAATTCACTGGGTCTGCCAAGATCATTTAACCTTTATTCACTTATGACAAGACAGCAGCTGCCCTCTTGTCGTAACAGCACAGCAATTACAGGATTTGATTTTATACAAACACTGCATGAGTGATATTGTTTTCCCAGAAAGTACTTGTATTTCTACAATAAACTATACACTATATTCTCTCATACTGTTGGAGGCTTATTCAAGCATAGGAAATTGTCACACAGGCTACAAATTCCACAAACACAACCCACAGAGAAGTTGCCTTGCAGCAGTCCTACACGCTCTTAATAACAGTGCACCATATAAACCCTTTGATATATACATATTTTTAGCATTTTTCTTGCAACCCTGATTACTACAAGCTCAGCTGATCTAGCACACACAGAACCTCTATCCCAATCAAGAAGGATTCTTACAAAACTCAGGCCCAAACTAGAGCTACAACATTAAGGAAAGCTAGCAGAGAAGGTATCTGGAGCAAAAAGCTTATGCAAGTTCACAGCCTAATAGTGAACTGCATTGAGAAGACACAGCCAGAGTAGATACAAAACTGGGTGTTCAGGGAAGACAACAGTACAGTTTTCTGAAACAGTCCAGCCTGAACACTGGTTGGTAAAGGGTCAAGCCCAGGAAAGGAACGGCACAAAAAAGCAAGCTGGAAAGCTGTGCAATGTTGGACTGCCAATAAGTCTGTGCAAAGCTAGGATATCGCTATTTTCCCCTCACTGCAGCATACATTACTAGCCAGTGAAGCATTCACATTGTGCAGCAGCCTTTCAATGTCTGAACTTCTAACACCAAACTTGGGGAGGAGTATTCTGTCTTCTCATGAAGTGAAAGGGTTTTGAAGAAAAGTAATTTAAATCCAGAAAGTTCACAAGAAATGCCAATAGATACATTTAATTGGGAGTGACGATCAAAAACACACTTGCATCTTACTTACCTCCATAGACATCATCCATACAGATAATTGTATCTCCTGCCTTTAATAGGTGAATAATATTCATAGTAGCAGCTAAGCCAGAAGCATAGGCCAAAGCTAAAAAAGAAAAGAGGGGCAGAGAGATCATATTTTAATAAGATGCAAACCTGTCAAACTTGCCTTTGCTTTCTTTACTTTGCTTCTGCAGCGAACCTGTTGTATCACCCTCACCTATGCTGTCTCCCTCTCTAAGCAGCTTCACTAGAAGTATACAAGGTGTGACCCTCCATGAGCATTGCAGCAGCTGCTGCCCAGCTCACCCTCACATCACCAAATTCAGTGCTGCAATACAAGGATGAGTTCATAACAGGAGATGTGTTAGGCACTACACAAAGTAAGAAACAAAGGCTTTGTACAAAGACTAGAGATCGAGCTGGGCTGCCCTGGGGGAGAAGTGCAGAGCAGCTCTGCCCATTGCTAGCCATCACTGGCCACTGCTGGTGGCAGCCCACTGTCCTCATCTCTCCAGGTTACAGCTACTGCAAGCATCATCACAAGATGCACATGCTGCCAACCTGCTCAAGAAAAGCACAAATTGCTTACAGTATTTCGCTCCATCCAGCACAGCCACAGCCTTCTCCAGGCAGGTTCGGGTAGGGTTTCCACACCGGCTGTAATCATAACCCTGTCATGAAGGGAAGAAACACATTTAACATCAGAGGAAGCAGTGAGAATGCTCTGGATGATGACAGTAACACTTCTGGGTTTCTTAACAGGCCGTCACTCTTGGCACTGAGGTCACACACTCACCTTTTCCAGTGACCATGGGCTGCCTTTCTGGCTGGGCCAAGCTGTTCACCCAACATCCACTGGGATCCATCCTTCCTACCTTGTGAGTTTCTACTTGCTGTTAAACCCCCACAAGCCATGACAAGACATTTGCTTGAGCTTTACCTGAATTTAGGCAGTGCAGACTTTCACAGAATCATAGCACCACAGAACTGTTTGAGTTGGAACAACCCTTTAAAAGCCATCTGGTCCCACTCCCTGCAATGAATGGGGACACCCACAGCTCCATAGGTGCTCAGATTCCATCCCCTGACCTTGGGTGTCTGCAAGGATGGGCACCACTGCCTTTCTGGGCATCCTGCACCAGTGTCTCCTGCCCTTAGTGTAAAGAACTTCTTCCTTATATCCAATCTAAATCTCTTCTAGTGTGACACCACTTCCCCTTGTCCTGTCACAACAGACCCTGCTCACCAGACTGTCCCCCTCCCCTTCCAGCTGCTTCCTTGCCCCAGGAGATACTGAAAAGATACTGACACAGTTTGTGCTAAGTGACCCTGGAGCAAAAAGCTGACAGTGCTTTACAGCTCAGAGCTGTGAGACCACAGCACGTTTAAGTGTCGGGCAACTTAAACTAAAGCTTTAATTCATTAAAATTTAGGCTGCTGCTGATTGGCTAAAACACAGCCTGTATCCCAAGGAGTAAAGAACAAATTCCCCATTCTTTGAAGAACCTTTGATCTAGACAGCAACACTGCTCTCTGATTAACTGCCTTGTTGTAGCAATTATCCAAGCAGATGCTAATTACATTGTTTTGAGTTAATGAACCTGAAAGCAAATTATTCACCCCAAACTGCACTGGGATGCCTAGGGCCCAGCCCAATGCAAGGACAAGCACCCTCCACTCCGGTGACTCCACAGGAAGCAGCCTGTGTCTGTCAGACCCAAAATTGTGTAGTCTGAGCTCGACCACATACCCATAAAATAACACTGCAACGACAACTTGTGATCACCTGAGGGGCTGCCAGAAATGCTTATGTTCTCAAGACCAGGAATGAAATGACTCCAAAGGGTGTTCCAAGCCTGTTGATGGACATCCCTCACCTGAGGATGGTTCCTAGAAGAACACCAAGGGAGGACCCATGCCTATCCATGTTCTCCTGTTTTTTATAGATTCCCACCTCCGGCCACTTCTGGAGAGAAGGCCATGCTGGGACACAGTTCCTACCAGAGTGGCACATCTTATCACCACAATGCTCTGCTGGAAGGGTGCAACAGGGCGCCAACAAGTGCCTATCTGCACCAGATACAAAGTTCTTAGAAGCTCAAATGTTCCCTGGCACGTGACCATGCCAAGGTCTACCTTTCTGCACAACAGCTTTATACGAATAATGGCCAAAAAAAATCAACAACAACACGAACATGCATGTGCTGCAATGTCCCAAGAATCTGGAGGGCCTTCTTGGTATTTGCATGCGTACAGGAATTCTGTTTAATGACAATCTCATCACGTTCAGGAATCTTGCTGAGCTTCCTGCAGGACCACTGTGGCATCGATACACAGCACTGCATGACTGCCCCGTGACCTTCAGCACCTACGCTTAATTACCCAAAGTGTTGCTCTGCCTGAGTGATTCCACATAGCATCAGAGATCACAAGACAAATTCCAACTGCCCGAGCAGCAAAGTGTGACATCCTGCCCTGAGATCTGGAAGAAGCACTGCTTTGTGGGCTGCACATCGGTGTTACTTCCCTCACACACGCATGTGGCCATCAGAAACCTCACAACAGAATCACAGAATGGCCAGGGTTGGAAGGGACTCCAAGGATCATGAAGCTCCAACCCCCTGTCACATACAGGACCACCAACCTCCACATTTCACACCAGCCCAGGCTGCCCAGGGCCCCATCCAACCTGGCCTTGAACACCTCCAGGGATGGACGGGGCATCACAGCCTCTCTGGGCAGCTGTTCCAGCACCTCAACACTCTCATAGCAAAGAACTTCCCCCAACATCCAACCTCAATCTTCCCTCCCTCAACTTCAAACCATTTCCCCTTGTTCTGCAGTTATCAACCCTTTCACAGAGTTGATTCCCCTCCTGTCTGTAGGCTCCCTTTAGGTACTGAAAGGCTGCAATGAGGTCACCCCGCAGCCTTCTCTTCTCCAGGCTGAACAAGCCCAGCTCCCTCAGCCTCTCTTCACAAAGGAACTGCTCCAGTCGCCTGACCATCTTTGTGGCTCTCCTCTGGACCCTCTCCAACAGCTCCCTGTCTTTGCTGTACTGAGGCTCCAGACCTGGACACAGTACTACAGAAAGTTCAGTCGTTCAGTGTAAACGCTGCCGGTGCTTCATAAAATGCAATGGAATATTTACTTGATCTGGAAGGTCAACGGAAGTGGCCTCTTACAAAATGCGGGCAAACGAGCAAATACTCTGCCCGGGTCTAACGGCAAAGTTGAATGTGGTATCACAGAGCTCAAGAGGGCTGCACAAAGCATCCACGAGATGTGAGAAAAGCACGTGGCACGGCACGGCACGATGCAGAACACGGCACCTTTTATCTCAGCGGCTCCCTCGGTGACACATGGGCTAAGCCAGGACGTCCCACACGCCGCGAGACCTACAGGCTGCGCACGGCGGCCGCACGCTGACCGCGCGCAGCGGATCCCCGCTCCCGGCTCCCGCCCCGCAGCTTGCGGCGCCGAGCCCGGCAGGGGGCGGCCGGTCCGTCCCGGCACGGCTGATGAAATCGCCCTCTCCGAGCCCAGCGCGGCGCTCACCGCCCGCAGATCCCTCCGGGGAGCGCGGTTCGGATCAACCCGGCGCCGCATTCCGACCCCGCGCGGCCCCGCCCGCACTCACCGCGTGCTCGCCGGGCGCCTGCTGCTTGAACGTGGTGGAGAGCGAGACCGGCGGCACCAAGGCGCCCGAACGCCACTGCTCGGGCTCCTGCCCGGCGTGGATGGCCTGCGTGCCGAAGTGCGCGAAGGGCTGCAGGTAACCTCGCTCCATGACCGCGATCCGAGCGCCGCCGCTCCGGCCCCGCGCAGCCTCCCAGTCCTTCACGGCCGCGGCTCCGCCCGGGGGCACGGCGCGGGAGGGGCGTCGCCGCCCCCCGCCATTGGCTCCGAGCCGCCGGGCAGCGCCCTCGCCGCGGGGCGGGGCAGCGGAGTTGGGCCGGGCTCGGGTCGGGGCTGGGCGCCGTGCGGCGGGGCTGGGAGGAGCGGGTGCGGAGAGCTGCGGCTGTAGAGGATGCGCGCTTAAAACGCAGAACGAGCTGCGCTTTTCCTCAGCTCCTCTTCTGTTTCCAGCGCGGTTTGCGCCGTACCGGGAGGAACAAGTGCTGGAGCTGCTCCGTGTGCTGCGCTGGGCACGTGGCGGGGCCACATAGCAGCACCCAGCTCCTGCACGGCCTCGTGTGCACAGCATGACAGGAAAGTCCCCCAAAAAGCCATTTCAGAAGTGCTGCCATAAAATATGACTGATCTGTGGGCCGAATACAGCAGCTTGCATCTTGAGTACTGTGTCCAGGTCTGGAGCCCCAGTACAGCAAAGACAGGGAGCTGTTGGAGAGGGTCCAGAGGAGAGCACAAAGACGGTCAGGGGGCTGGAGCAGCTGCTTTGTGAAGAGAGGCTGAGGGAGCTGGGCTTGTTCAGCCTGGAGAAGAGAAGGCTGCGGGGTGACCTCATTGCAGCCTTTAGTATCTAAAGGGAGCCTACAAACAGGAGGGGAGTCAACTCTGTGAAAGGGTTGATAACTGCAGAACAAGGGGAAATGGTTTGAAGTTGAGGGAGGGAAGATTGAGGTTGGATGTTGGGGGAAGTTCTTTGCTATGAGAGTGTTGAGGTGCTGGAACAGCTGCCCAGAGAGGCTGTGATGCCCCGTCCATCCCTGGAGGTGTTCAAGGCCAGGTTGGATGGGGCCCTGGGCAGCCTGGGCTGCTGTGAAATGGGGAGGTTGGTGGCCCTGCATGTGGCAGGGGGTTGGAGCTTCATGATCTTTGGGGTCCCTTCCAACCCTGGCCATTCTGTGATTGAGGATGGAAAATGACAGGCATGTAGGTAAAAACATTGCCCACATTCCTCCCATAGCACTGTGTGCAACAGGGAACAGCTGTTGAGGGGCCTGGTGACCACCGGGGAATGGCAGCACCGCACAGCCTCAGCACATCGGCTGGTGTGCCTAGCTGAACTCACACAGCCCAGAACTCAGTGCTTCTGGTTACAGACGGCTTCTCTTACACTCCAACCTGGACTTTATTTATTTTTATATAAATTGAGGCAAATTGAGTCTTTTGTGGCTGTTGTTGGAGCATGCTGTGCTGCTGACGTACAGCTCTTTGGGCGTTCTTGCTTTCACAGACCCTCATCCTCTTATCCCCCATCGGAAGGCTGAAGCACTTTGCTGAGTAAATATATAAAGGAACTCTGCGGATGGCTCAGTCCCATGGATTGGCGTGGGAAACATGAGAAAACTGCTCATGCTTTCCTTTCTTTTTAGCAGGAAGATGCAGGCAGTTCCGAGGTGCTTCAGGACAGCACCAGCCCTACAGCAAAGAGAGTTACTCCTTCATTGAGATAGTCATGGAGGCTACGATGTCTTAAAATTCCTTACCTACTTTTTCCTGTGAAGTTTTGTTTTATTCAGTGGCCTTTGTCACTTTGAAAGTTGTCTTTCTCTCTAGCACATCTCTCAAGTCAGTCATTCTGAGTGCCTCAGAAAAGCAGGTTAATTTCACTGAGCTGGCAAATTCCATTCACTGCCCACCTGGACCTCATTTATTTTTGTGTTGCCACTGGAAATAAGGAAAAAACACATCAGGAGAGATCACTCCTCAGTGCTTTCAGTATTCTGTTCAGCACTCTTTACAAGCTCAAGTGTTACTATTGGACTTACAGCTAGAAGAAATGCATGCGGACACCTATGGTATGCTATTGTCATTTGCTGCCTGCCTGCCTACCTTTGGGTTGTTGCCTTAGCTTTTTACACCTCCCTATTTTTTGACCAGTTTCTTTATATACTGCACAAGCTGGCATTGCTCCTAGAGGAACATAGCCATAAGAAATTACATCTCTGTTATTTATATCCTGCTTGAGGATTTCCATAAGTGAAGGTTCCATAGGCTCACAGTGTAGAAAATGCAGTTCTGCATCTGATCTGATCCTACTACTTTTATCTAGCTTGCTTGGAAGAGAGCAAATGAAGTGATTTGGGAAGATAGAGAATATAAACAAGCCAAAGTCAAGTTGTTAAACAAACAAACATTCTCAAGGGTTTCTAAGTACATTCCCAGTGAGGGAGGACATCTGGATTCACTACCAACTCCATTTTCCACAGAGCAGTTTCCATCAGTAATGAATTCATTGTTTTTCTGGACTGAATAAGGGACTCCATAATAAGCTGGTAAACAGTGACTTCATGCCTCTGCCTACCCTTAGCTGGCCTTCAGTAATTAGAAGTGCAACCCGAAGCTTCCAACCCTCGGGAAGCACCAGCCAAAAGCTGAGCTAGCACACCTCCCCCACGAGAACAACTGTATGTGCAAACAGTCCCTTGTGTTGCACTGGAGAATAGAGGAGAGACGTCAGAATTGCCAACAGCAATCACGTAACATCACCAACAGCACCAGCCTCTCAAATCCTGTCTGTAAGCGGATATTAATTTCCTCTAAGAGTAAGGAAAGCCAGACAAATCTCAAGGAAAGAGCAATGGACCATAGAATGAAGTGATATGTTTACTTATGTAAAATTCCTTGTTAGAATTATAAATAGCCATGCCAGAAGCAGCTGTGCTGTCACTGATGACAAGGCACAGAAATCACATTTCATAGTTCTTATCTCCTTCCAGAATTATTCTGAGTCACTTAATATGATGCAAACTGAGTAAAGAAAGAGGGCATCCAGAAAGGTGGGCTGTTTATCGCTGCAGATCTAACCTTTCAGACAACTTGCACGTTGTCTTCCCTGGAATCACTGGTAAAAATTGCAGTCTTCCTGGAATTTGACACATCATCATTTTCTAAATGATTCACTGCACTATTGTAAGTGCTTGCAGAACTGATGCTGGAGTAGCAGCTTGTGGGAAACGCCAATCCGGTGTGATGCAGTTGCTTTATAAAACAATAATGCATCTGCAAGTACTGAGGGACAGGACAACTGCTTTGTCTCCCATCACTCTGTGTGCTTTTAAGGGTGACAATTTGTCCACCATGCAAGAATGGTGATTTGAGGAAATGGTGTTGAACAAAGCCAGTTGACCTTTTGTAACCAGTAGTCACCCCGTGCTCTTTACAGGGGAGGTGAATGGACTCGTCGGGTTTATTGCAGCATTGCGTGGTTTGTGTACACACCTGGCATGCAGCAAGGGTGGACATTGTTGTCCAGAGTTGAGTAACTAAAGCTCTAACCAAGCCATTACGGAGCCAGCTTGCCTCCTCACAACCGGACCTGAAAGGAATCAGTTTGTAGCTGAGGGAACTGGGCTTATTTAGATTGAAGAGAAGGCTGCAGAGGAAGTTCATTGCTGCCTTCAGTACTTGAGGGAAGCTGATAAACAAGAGAACGACTTTGTACGTGAGTAGATAGGACAAGGGGGAATGGCTTTAAGCTGAAAAAGAGGAGACTTGGGTCAGATGTGAGGGAGAAGTTGTTCACCCAGAGGCGGTGAGGCCCCAGCACTGCTGCCCAGAGCCATGGGTCTCCATCCCTGGAGGTGCCGAGGCCATGGATGGGCCCTGGGGGGGCAGGAAAGCTCTGAGCAGAGGTGGGATGGGGAGTCTGGGGCTTCCCTCTAACCCAATCATTCTGTGATTGTATGTTCAGAGAAAACATTTGCCACGGACTGAGAACCTGGGCCCCCTCTTCTTGCTGCGATGGCACTACAGGCTGTGGTTTTCTCCTCGGCAAACCCGCGTGCCTTCCTTCCTTTGGAACTGCAGCACTTCGGACAGCTGGGACGGGGGGTTTGCGGGTTGGCAGGCAGGCGCTGCTGGTGGTCAGGCACCGACTGGCACGGGCTGCCCGTCCCTTGAGGTGCTCCATGGCCGTGGAACTAGGGGACTAGTGTGGCACCAGGGGACACGGCCGGTGGGCTTGGTGAGGGCTCTGATTGGACTTGGTGAGCTTAGAGGGCTTTTCCAACCGTGACGACTCTCATCCCGTACCCGTGAGGTAACCCCACTAAGAAGGCCAGCAGCCCCGCCCAGCTCTGCCCGCTGCGGGGCGCCCTCTCGCCCGCCCGCGCTGACCGGGCGCTCAGGGGCGGTGTCCCACCGCCGTCTCGCGGTGCCGCCAAGTCTCGCCCCGCGCCGCGCCTCTCGCGGGAGTAGCCGGCCAAGATGGCGGCGGCGCCGGGCCGTTGAGCGGGCCCCCGCGGGCGGGAGGCGTCAGACGGAGGCGGGCGGGCGTCGGGCTCCTCAGCTCCGCGGCCGTTTGAGGCGGGGGATGCCGACGGGACGGGACTCGCCGCCGCGGCTCTGAGCGCCTCTTCCCTCCGGCCGCGGCCAGTCTCCCGGCGGGGTCCCCCCCCTCCCCGCCCGCGGGGCCGCCGCCGGCGATGACCGGCGAGAAGCTGCGCTCGCTGCGCAGGGACCACAAACCCAGCAAGGAGGACGGGGACCTGCTGGGGCACGGCGAGGAGGAGGCGGCCGCCGCGCCCGGAGCCATCTTCACCGGGGGGCGCGGGAGCGGCGGCAAAGGTGGCCGGGCCGGGGGGCACCGCATCTTCAGCAACCACCACCACCACCAGCAGCGGCTGCCGCCGAAGGGCGGCCTGGCGGGCGGCGGGACGGGCCCGGCCGCGGAGCCCGAGCGGAGCCCCGCGCACTTCCCCGTGCACGAGTGCGTCTTCAAGGGGGACGTGAGGCGGCTGTCGGCGCTCATCCGCACGCAGGGCATCGGCCAGAAGGACAGCCACGGTGAGCGGCGGGCGAGGCCGTGCTCGGGGCTGCTGGGGGCGGACGGTGCTCCCTGCCTGCCTGCTTTTCTGCCTGCCTTCCTGCCTTCCCCCCTGGGGAGCTGCCTCAGCAGCCCGGGCCGGACCCGCAGGGCACACCGGGCCAGGCAGCACCGCTTGATGCATACAGTGTTCGTTCTGCTTTGTGTGAGCTGCTTTTTCCTTCTTCCGTCATGTTTTTGGAGAGTTTCATCACCCTCGCTGTCTCATTTCTGCTTAGCTCAAGCTCTCATCTCTTCCTTCTACAGAAGGTTGTGAGGCACAGGCTGTGCTGTTCAGCCTGGGGGTGTTCAGAGCCCTGGGATGTTGCACTGAGGGACGTGGGCATAGGGGGGTGGACTGGGGAGCTCAGAGGGCTTTTCCAACCGTGATGGTTCTGTTTTTAATTGTTTTTATCTTACTGTTTTAAGTGCATTTATCTTCCCTGAGGTTTAGTAGTTAGCTGTGCTGGGAGTTGCAGTGAGCTCTGCACAGCAGTGTGGCTGTGCCTCCTATCGCCAGGGTGTCCTGGATTCACTAATAGGAATGAGTGCATCGCTGCTGTTTGTGTTGTCCTGGAAGAACTTCCTCTTACAAAGTCTTGCTTCAGACCTGAAGATGCATTTTTGCAAGAACGCCTTTTATTTTTCTTCTTTTCTTTTTTGAAGTGTGTGAACTGTCACCTGTTTGCTTTTTAGGAATGATGGGGCTTAGGGGACACTTGGGAGTGGCTTCTTTGGCTGTTGGTGGGATTATCTTTAGGTTTTCCCCAGCTTAAACAAAAATTAGAGAGAGAGAGAGAGATGTGTGTGTATATATGTGTATATATATAGTTTTGGGATTTGAAAGAGGCAAAAGGTTGTCATCTGCTTTTCCTACTTGCTTTGGACAGAGAAGCAATAGTAACAGAGGTAGAAAAACGAGCCTTGCATTACTTTAAGATGAGCCTTGCATTACTTTAAGATGTGCAACCATTCGAAGCCTCGATAGGGCATTTTAAAATGATATGTTTAATTTGGGGAATGTTTTACATTGTAAAATAAGTTTGCCTGTCAAGTCAGCTGAAGTTTCACGGTTAGCTTTCGTCTGTGTGTTTCCTGCCTTTTTCCAGAGTAAGATGATACGTTTCTGCAGGAGGGTGTAAGTCATCCTGCATGTGGTGTCTGGGCAAGTTGTGATTAAAGGGTAGAGTTACTCTCTTTTTCTGATGATGAGATAAGTGTTCCCTTTGTTTTACTTAATTGTGTTGTGTAAAATAAAACCAAACAGTAATATAGGGCAGTCTTAGGATTGATACGATGGGAAAAATAGCATAATTAGAAATTTAAAACTGTCTCCGTGATAATAGAAAGCACTCTGAAACACAAACTGGTGTATGCTGGAGTAGCTCACGGCTCAGTTTCCTCAAATGAGATAGGAAGGAGCATTTCTTACAACTGTCATAACATTTTTCTAAGTAGCCTGCTATAAATATTGCTACAGATATATTTATCCTGTCATCTTCATTCCAAGAGTTGCAGCAAAGTCTGGTAGAATGAAAGCAACAGGCCTGGAAAGAAACCTTCTCCCTGTGTGCCTTCTGCTGCCTTCTTCCCTACATCTCTTCCAGTTCCTATCAAATGACTCATTGCTGTAGCTTTGTGTCTGTACTTTGAAGCACTTCGTGACCCATCTTTGCTGAACTGCTGTCTTCAGTGTCCATCACAAGTGTTGATACTGTGTTTTCATGTATGTTTATATACTTTTAATAGTATATATGTATTTTTTTAATGAACTTTTCTTCATTTTCACTGCTGGTTGCAATAGGAACAGTGTGGATTTCTGTTCCATCTTCTTCCAAAGTTTTACTTTCACTGTTCTTTTGTCCTTAAATTAAAACAAAACAAAACACCAACCAAAAACCAACAAAAAAAACCCAAACCAATCCAAAACAAAACCAGAAACCAACAACAAAACCAAACCCTTGGTGCCTTGACATACCAAAGGCCTGACTGTTACTTCCTTGTTATTGTTTTCTTCCTGCCTGAGTCCATCTGCCACTTGTTTACATATTTGAATTGTGAGTTATTTGGGGTAGATAACTTCAGCTTACAACTATACTCAGAAGTCAGTTTGAAGAATCCTAGAGCATGATATGGAAGTGACAGAAGAGGGACAACTTCTAGTAACAGTTACTATTTATAATTCAGTTCCATTTTTAGTGAGCGGTTAAGTAGAAGAGCCACGTCCCACAGAACATTAAACTTGTGGTGTTCTGATACAACAAATGCTGGCTGTAGCAATAAATAGAGAGCTAGCCAGGCTGCACTCTGAATTAACCTCAAAAAAAGCATTTCTTGTTGGTGAGACCAGCATCATTATTCCAAAAGGCAGGAGCTTGTGTATGTTTTTAGATTACTTTTATTTTTGCTGTAACACACTTTTAAAAGCTTAAACATATTTTCAGAAGAAAATAGTTGTTTCTGAAATAGATAAATCTTGCTGAATTACTATCAGAAGACACTCAGCTGCCTCATAGGCATGCCAGATATCTACATGAGTGTGTTTAACTTCTAACCTTTCATAAGGGAAGTGCAGATGATTTTGGTTGCACGGCCTGGCTGGAGACCTGCAGGAATCACTGCTATCTCAGGTTAAGGCCCCGTAGCCTAAATGTGGGCAGGGAAATGTAAAAGTTGGTTTCTGAAGCTATGGACACTGAAGAAACATTCTTTAGATGGAAGGGCTAAGTGGGCTTTGTTTCTAAGGTGAATCAAGCTGTTACCAGCAAAGAAACCTAAAGGAGAAGAAATTCGGTTGCGGCTTTTCACGTGTATCCACGTGCACACACATATCCACGTGTAGTAGGTCTGGGAACAATCGCATCAAGTATCTGTGACACTGCAGTGAAGTCATCCCGCGTGTCAGCCTCTTAATAGGAAGAGTGCTGTAAATAATTGCAGCTCTGTCACGTAGGTAAACATCACAGTGAAGCTGCACCCTCTTTTGTCTTAACAGAAGCTGTCCCTTGCAGAGCCACGTGTGTGCTGGCACTTGCTGTTGTGATTATGCTGCAGTTCACTGAACACCTCGAGCTGTTACAGCTGGCCTTGCAGCTGCAAGAAGTGGAACTCCCCTCTCCTTCCCTTGTGCTTGTTCTGGCAGAAGCCAAGCTTAAGCAACTAAACATGATTTGTGGTTTATGTTCAAGGGTTGATGGAGCTGAAGGTTGTAGCATTATAGAATTCCAGTGGGACAATTCCACTTGAGTCCTGTAGATGCTGGTGCTACTTAATTCATGAGTCTTGAGTGCTATAGGGAGTGTAATTGTGTGGCACTGCCCTCGCAGCTGCTGGGGCTGTATTTACACTTCCAGATCCCCAGCTTTCCTGAAGGAGGAGCAGTGAGATGTGTGGTGTGCCTGCTGGCCAGCCAGGCTTCTGAGATGAGATCTCTGGGAAGGTTTTGGCTGGTTCTGAGCCCGATCAGCGCTGCTGCTGCTGCTTGAGGATGTTGAGTGACAGTGGCTGGATGGCCCCGTCTGGACACATCTGTCCTGAGACCTTTGCCTTCCCTCAGTTGTCCCATGCAGAATGAATGCACTTAAGACTGTGGTCAGACAGATGAGGATCCTTCCTCTTTGGACAGCTCTGCTCCTCCCTCCTCTTGGAGCAGAGATGCTGAAGGTTGCACAGAGGCATTCTGTGTATCGAGTAATTCCTCAGTATAATTTCTTTGTTATGTGGCATCTAACCTGGAATAGTTTGAATGGTTTATTTGGTAACTCTGACTTAACTTTACTACTGGGAAAACTCATTTTGTTTGGCTCGAAGACAGTCAACAGCTCTACAGATTTATCAGATGTTAAGAAGGATGATGAGTGATGGAACAGCAAGATGCTGCTCTGTGCTTGTTTTTTAATTGTGCCAAAGCTGGCTTTGTTTATCAGTTCCTGCTGAGATGGTGACCATTTGGGGAGAGGATCTGGGAGTGAGACAGTGCTCTGTTGCCAGGCCGAGGCCCACAAACATATTTGGGTGCCTGACCTCCGTGGGAGCTGTTTGTGAAGCAGCAATGGATTTGTGCTGGAATGGAAAGGTGCATGGCTTTGTGGCTGTTCTGCATGCAGTGGTGTCTGACAAGGACTTGTCCTGGGCAGTGATAAAAGGCTGGAGCGATGCAGAGTGCCATAGGAATGGCAATGTTTCCAGGTGCTGCAACGTCCCTCTCTTTAGTGCTTGCCGTGCATTTCCTTCTCCTCCCTTCCTTGAGGCTTTACCTCTCCCTGTGTGCTGCAGCAAACCTCTTGTTTTATCTGGTAGATGTCAGAAAAACCTTACACTCCTCTTTGCTAGAATCCCACTGGTTAGAGACCAGCAAGAATTCTTGTCATCTCCTTCACAAACTGCTTGTTGTTTCATTCTGGAATTGATAGATTCTAATGTCTGTGCTTTCTCAATTGTTGTAATGACTGTTGCTCTGTGTCCTTTTCCTACCCCACCTTGTCTGTAAGTTTCCTGTTCAGTTTTTGGGTTGCATACTTTTTGGTGTGAAGATCGAGTATCAAAGTAAAATCTGTGCTGGAAGAGCATTTTGGAGGTGATGTAGCGCAGCATCCTGCACAAAACAGCATCAAAGTTGGTTCAGGTTGCTCAGAACCTTGTCCAGAGGGGTTTTGAAATGCTGTGATATTGCACAACTGCGTTTCCCACTTATCAGCTGGAACGTTCACCACATCTCTCAGGAAGGCTGCCAAACACTTGGTTAACTCTCATCTTGTTGTTTCTTCTCAATATGCCAAGCTCTTGTAGATATTGGAGCTGTCTGGCTCTTATGCAGTGTTTGAAAAGGTGTGGTTTGTTTTGCTGTTGTTTTTTGTTGTTAGTTTCTTTTTTTGGAAAGCTATTTGAAAACCACTTGCAAACTCTGACTTTGACTGCTTGCCTATCTTGATCAGAGATTCCACTGATCAGAGATACTGCGGTGTGTTGGTGATTGCTTCATACAGCAATCTATGAATGTTTTGGATTGCATGGTTGAGATGTGCATCATCCTTGGCATGCAGCAAGTGCTTATTGCTAACGTGATGCTGTAAAATACTTCTAAGATCAACTATGTTTGATATAATTGCAAAAGAAACTTGTTTACAAGTAATTAACTTGGCAAGAAAACATTTGAATGTACAAAGTGTTACATTGAAATGGAAGGATCCTATATCCTTGAGCCCCCAAAATGAAATATATCAGAATTCTGGTAGCAGCACTAATTGAGAAAAACAGCTCTCTGTACCTTTACTGTGCATATCTAAGAGCAGGAGTCTAAACTGGGTCACCTAGAGCCAGGAAAATAATCACGTTTTTAATATCTGCTAGTAGTCTTGGAAGCTTCCTTTGGAAACGTGGCATTGAAGTAACCAGAAGGTGGTGGTGGATGGTTGGGTTTTCTTTAGGGAAATGATTTTTATTCTGCAATGTGTCTGTTGCTGTATTAGTAAAAATTTTATGCTCAGTCTTTGAAAAATTAATAAAATTTGCTCCTAAAACTTTAATAAGTGTCGTATCTTTGAGTAGCTTTTACCCTAGATATGTCATTCTGTGTAAAATATCATATTTCTTAGACCATGAGTTCAGAGGTTTGGGTTATTGCCTTCTTAAAGATACACTTGTGCCACTTTGGCAGGTTTCAAGGTATAATTAAGAAGCCCTGCTGGCCCATGAAATGTTTCAGCTATATTTTAACAGGCATAATAAAAAATCTGTATGTTGGACTTGCTTAGTAACTGCTGTGTTGTATGTGTACCTGCTCCTTCCTTAGGCTGTGTGGTTTCTTAATAACAGTGTGGGAGCTGTGTGTCCAGACTCCTGAAGGAGTTGCAATGAATTCTGTTATGTTGGAGCTAATCTCATTTTATTTTCTTTTTTCTTTTAGGAAACACTCCTTTGCATCTTGCTGTGATGTTGGGACATAAAGGTTGGTAAAACCTTTGGTTTTGTAACTCTTAAGTTGTCCTGAGAATTTAGAGGCAATACCGTTCAATTTTTCTGAATGTGATCTTGTGTTTCGAACCTGTTGCAAGTTAAGGTTTTCTGCAAAGTAGGGGCTGCCCAGATGTGAAAGAGAAAAGTCTGTAAGAAAGTTAGGGCTGCCTGTTAGGCCAAAATCAGGGAGCCAGGCAGGCGGAGGGCTGGATTGGGAGGAGAGAATGGCAGAGAAGGAGTTCTGACCGCTGGGCTCCTTTGTGAGACTGGAACAAGAACTAGCTTCTGTCTTGTTGCACAGTTAGAAGGACTTGGAATATCATAGAAGATTGAGAAACAAGGAACAGCTTTCAGCAGTGGAGGCAAGCACATTCGTGCCTGTGTCCTCATGGTGTCCAAACGAGTGGGACACGCTCAGTCTGGGTAGGCAGGAGTCTTCATCCAGGCAGATCTCTGTTTTAATGCTATTAACAGAAGGCTTATTGATTCCTTTTGTGTGATGGTGCCCTTTTTCTTCATTGTTTTCTTGGTTAATAGTTTTGCTGTGGTTGTTACTGATCTGCTCATTAGAGGTCTTGAATGACCCCTGTTAGCCTTTTCTGTTATGAACAAAAATGTCTTCTGGAATAAAGTGACTCTGCAAGTGGAATCGTAATCAATCCCTGCCTTTTGCATATTCCTTTCCTCCCCTGATTCAGATCTCTGCCCACTGCCTGCCTGCTTCTTTGTGTTCCAGGACTGGCTGCTCTCTGCAGGGTCCAGGACAGCCTACCAGGCTGTGCTGCCTGTTGATCTGTGATGGCTGTCACCTTTTCAGATATCCTTGGGGGACTTCTTTTTTTTTTTTTACAGCAGCATTTCAAGGCAAAGGATTCACATTTCTATTTGAAATAGAAAGCGTCGGAGTAGGCATATTTCAGGACTGGGGAAAAAAACAACAACTTGGAATATGATTAAGTCTCCATGACACTAGAATTCTTTTTCTCTACTGTAACAAGAGAAAGAATGCCTTGCTTTTGTCAAGCTGTGAGAGTCCTGCACCTGGTGTGTGGTGAGCCCAGCTCTGTAGCTGGGCTGTTAACTGCAGCAATGTCATGTCACTGGAGTACAAATGATTTTGATCAAAGATGCTTCTTTTGATACCAAGTGAA
The DNA here is from genome assembly GCF_951394365.1 of Tetrao urogallus. Classification (NCBI taxonomy): domain Eukaryota; kingdom Metazoa; phylum Chordata; class Aves; order Galliformes; family Phasianidae; genus Tetrao; species Tetrao urogallus. The sequence goes on from NC_136818.1 coordinate 982,605, forward strand.
AGAATTTATCACCCTTAATTTGGTACACTTGAATACTTTTTCTCTTGAACTGTGGTTATTTTATGTTTCAGCTCTAGGATGAAAAGCCCTTGCTGTTCAGTGCTGTCAGATTGCTTGATTATCGTGGCACATAGCATAGCAAGGAGAGGAGAAGCAGTTCTTCCCCTTACTCCTTTTTCCTTTGGCTGCGTATTTGAGATCTCGCTTTGTAGTTCGCTCCTGGCTTCTTTGTCAGCCATCCCATGAGTAAAGCCCTTAATTACTTGGGATATTTATGGTAAGCCTTTATGTAGCTTGGCTGGAGCAGGACTATTGGTGTATGATATCAAGAACAATACCTGGTTTTACTGTTTTGACTTTTATTCCTGCTTGGTCTTTGATTCTCTGAGACCCCCAGGCCCTTTGCTGCCATGTCAGCCAGTCTGACTGATGCTGAGGGGCAGCTTTTCTGGGATGGTGCATGTGGACTGCTGGGGTGCATGTAGCAGCATTGCAGCCAGACTTTGGTGAATTGCAGGGTGAACCTGACATCCTGTTTGTTTAACTGAAAATGGGGTCTGGCTGGTAAATGCCTGTTCCACATCAGTGTAGTCATTGCTTTAGGCACTGTTTGAGCCTGCAGAAAATATCTCTGCATGTTTCTGGACAGGGTACATAGGGCTTTTGTTTGTTTACCACAGAGGATGGGGTGCTCACCAGTAAAGCAGCTCTTCCTTTCCTAACGCCACGTTTTCCAGTGACTCATGATTTTTGCATCTTGAGTGACTGGTAAGGTTTCCTGTAACACCTGTGGGCGAAGGATCAGGAAGGTCCTCTATCTGCAGTTCCTGCCCATCCTATTCATAATGAGAGTTTCTTTAGCCTGCAGCTCCCGCTCCATGCTGCTGTATCATTGCGGATGGGTCGGGTTGATTTTAATGAGTTGTGGTGAGGAAGCTTTCCATAGTTAGGAATGGAAGGACCATTTAAAACAAGGACAGCTTATTCAAAACACAGAAATACTGAACCATTTCTTCCCTTCTGAATTTCAAGGGCAGCTCCTGATTGTATCATCAGCTTTTATCCTTAGAGAAAGGAATGCAAGTTGAGCTGAGACTACGCTAGGAACTGGTGTGGTGTTTATGGGATGTTGGTGTGCTCTGGTAGCACAGCACACGTGTGCCAAGAGGCCAGGAGAGCATCAAGGCCTGCTTTGATGCGTGGGCAAACAATGCAGTGCATGGCAAGTGGAGCTCTGTGCTGTTGTGCTTTATGGAGGCACTCTGCTAGTCCTAGGGTAACTTGCTGCACAGCATGTTATGCACATGTTCTAACATTTCAGAGGTAGACATTACACAGAGGTGATTAAACAAGCATTTTAAAGTATTTTTTACATAGATGAGTGAGTGTGTATACACAACAGTACATCTTTATGAAAAGCACAAGGAAATGTCTTTCAGTGGTAATGCAATTGGTTGTTGATTGCCAGTGATGTTTTCAGTGCTCATATTTAATAGGAAAATGCAATAAATAATTTCATGAATGTTTTTGAAAATTATTTATAGCTTGAGTTCATAATTTGGATGTGTGTTCTGATGGTGCTTAATATATTGAATATCTACTAGTTGTTTTATTCTTGTTTCCGTTACTGTTTCCTCTGTCATGAATTATGTAATTGCAGTACCCATTGTGTTTACTGACAGCAATTATTGCTGCTTTGTTACAGAATGTGCCCACTTGCTTTTAGCCCACAATGCTCCAGTAAAGGTGAAAAATGCTCAGGGATGGAGCCCTCTTGCAGAAGCCATCAGCTATGGAGACAGACAAATGAGTAAGATCATTGCTGAAGAATCTTCTGCATCACATTCAGCAATATACACACATACCATGTGTCTTTTTACACGTGTATACATGTGTTAGTAAATATCTTGACATAATCAAATGCTTTAGGTTATAAGCAGTTTCTGAAGCTTTTCTTCCTACTGTGATCACATTGAATTGTTTATAATTACTGTAACTTGAAGTGCATTACTCCAAAGTGATGAAATGCTTTATTAACAGCAATTATTTCTCATTTTTTAAAAATCTGTTGCATGACAGCACTAAGCTGCAGTTTGCCAAGCAGCACAGCTTTACCTTATGTTTAACCTCTGTTCAGTTACAGCACTCCTAAGGAAGCTTAAACAGCAGTCCAGGGAAAGTGTTGAAGAAAAGCGACCTCGATTATTAAAAGCCCTGAAAGAGGTAGGTAAATTGAAGGCAGCTTTGTTGGCAAAAACCAGATTGTGATAGAAACTGGTAGCTTTTGTTCGTATAGGAAGGATGCTTTAGCAAACTGATAAAAGAAAAAAAGCTTTTTGTCCATGCCAAGGGCTCACAGAACGGTGTGCATTCCTAAGATGCTCCCCCTCAAATTCTAAAATTCAGGCAGAAGAAAGCCTTGGATAAGAGAGCCCTTTCTGCCATCTTTTCAACCTGAAAGTCAAAGGATGTGTTTTTAATCTGTGCTTATTTCATTGGCTTTCTAAGGCTTCTTAAATCTCAGCCTGGCGAAGAAGTTGCTGTTGCATCCTGTCACCAATCACCAATGATGGTTTTTTTGTTTGTTTAATGCTTGGTAAAGAAAGGGAGTTTTTTCTAAGCTTAGTTCTCCCTCTGCATGCAGCAGCCAGTTTTTCTTGAGCACAGTCAAACAATTGTCAGTACTGATGATTGGAAGTGTATTTCTAGAGTATAAGTTGGAGGTTATGTACATGGATACTGGTAGGTGAAACCTCATCCATTGATTCAGAGAATGCAGTTAGGTGTGGTCAGTCAGAGCAAACAAAGAGCTCTGCAGGCTTTTAAAGTTGGGATTTACAATTTATTTTGTTCACAGCTTAATAGCTGTGTAACTTTTTTCCAGAAAAAAATCATCAAAGATTAGTAGCTTAAATGAAGCACACGTTTAGCATTACTGATTCTGCTGTTGGTGAAGCTTCAGAAATGTGGAATTTCAATTGAAGTTCAATTATTTGCATCATAGGGGGGAAAAGGTATTTTTTTTTTTTTTTTGGCAAAACACAAACTTTGCTTAACTTCCAGCACGTTTCACAGTTGACCAAAATGTCAATGTATTCTTTTCATCTCAGCTAGGTGACTTCTATCTAGAGCTTCACTGGGATTTTCAAAGTTGGGGTAAGTGACTGCATATCCCTTTTCATTGGGAGATAATATTATCAGGCCTCCACACACCTGTTCTCTCAAGCTGAAATTTGTTTCCAGTTTGTATTTTGGAAAACTCATAATCGTGTTGTAAAGTGCAAATAAAGGACAGACACTTTTTTTTTCTGAATTATTTTTAATGACTTTTTCTAGTTTAATTCTGTAATCTAGGCACACGATATGAGATGGGGAGGGGAGCAAGCTGTTAAAGAATATGGTTGTAAGAACAAAATGTTATAATGCCTTAATCTGGTCATCTGGTATCACTGCAGAGCAGTGGTTTGTGCAGTTCTGCTGAGTGACAGGACTTGTGGCATTCAGTTGCTTGGCACCAGCTTGCAGTGGTTGTCTTCTCCAGCAGTGTCACCATGCAGGGGGCATTCCTCTGCCTGCATCATTCCCGTGTTTGGGGTACTCTCCTGAGGGGAGAAAGGCCCTGAGCAGTGTGTTGGTGCTGACCATTGGTGCTCTGAGCGAGCTCAGTTCTGCAGGTGGTCTCAGTTCTTCGTGGTGCCGTTTGAAGAAGGTGCTGAAAAGCCATTATTTGTTCTTATTGCAGTAAATCTTGCTTTTTAAAATAGGCACAGCTGTGGGCTCACGTGTCTGGCTTGTAACACTGGGCTGGCTCTCAGTTCCTCTGGTAATTCAACGTTTCCTTAGGTTTTAAACCTTAGTGCTTTGGATTTGTCTTCTGCTTGCCTGTGTTCTGTTTAATTGTGGCTGGGCTTTCAGCTGGCATAATATTCAAATAAAATATCCAACTGCAGAATTAAAACTCCAGGCAGTTAGAAGACAAGTTACTAGAGCTCACAAATGGTTTAGTTCATTTAAAATGAGGAGGCTTCAAGTTTTGTTTTGCTGGAGATATTCTGTACAAGGGTGTATCAGTCCTGCAGTTAGTTAATAGACAAGCATGACGTTAGTGTGCTTGTGCTGAGATGATGATGGAAAATGGATATGCTGTGTTTTTATATTACAACACATTGAAATTCAAGGTGGGGTGCAGTTTTACTCAAAGTACCTTGCAGAGAAACCTCGTTGTTCTAATTGTCCAATCTCTCTACCTACTTCTAGTGCCTTTACTCTCCCGAATTCTGCCTTCTGATGCATGTAAAATACACAAACAAGGTATAAATATCAGGTAAGCACTGATCTGCCATTCGAGTTTACTAAGTCACAGATGTCTGCGTGTTGATGGGAACGCTGGTTTCAGTGTGGTCTGGAAGTGATTGCTTGCAAATGCTTGTGAAACACCGGTGTGTTGGTACATAGGTGCTTGGAGGCAGGAAGTGCTTTCATCTACAGTCTTTTTCCACCATTAGTTTGAAGTTAGCTTTAATTCTCGAGTCACTTCACATAAAGCAAACCCAGTTCTGGCTGGTAGATAGAGGCTTTGGTGCAGTTTGGCAATGATTTGATTGAAAAACAGGAATTTGATATCTGAAAATTCGTGTTACAAGTATCACAGAATCACAGAATTGTAGGGGTTGGAAGGGACCTCCAGAGATCAAGTCCAACCCCCAAATGTAAGTATATTTAAATATAAGTGAGCTTTCAGTATTTTGTGGAGAAATCTTGCTGCTCCAGGAGGTGTAGTAAGAAGAGTGATGCAGTTTCTCTGTTTAAAATGCTCGCTGTGAAGGATTCACAGATTCCTGGACATCTGCTGAGCCTGGCTGTTCAGCTGCCCTCAGTTGTGATTTTGGGCTCAGGTGTCTGTTTTGGTTCCTAAACTTTAACGAGGGAAAATACAGCTATGATTCAGAAGATCATGGACATTTTGTTCTCGTACTACAGCTTTTTGGCACAGATATGTGAACTTAGCTTAGACTTGAGTCCATTGAGACCATTTATTTTCCTTCTCGTTTCTCTCTTCTGCTTGCACAGAGGGGAGTTGTGAGGCTGACACTCCAAGGATGTAACTGCAGATTCTTTCATGAATTTAGAGGCCAATACATGATGAGTATTAAGCAACCACCCTTTGGAAGTGAAGTGGCTACTGAATTCAGGCTCTTTAACCAACTTCACAAAGAAGGAAATATTCTAACAATAATACCTGTTAGTTGCTAGAGAGATCTTTGTACTTGGCTCCAGCTCTTGATTTCCAGCTCAGCAGGAGCATTTCTTTTCTGTTGGTGAGAGAAAAGAAGAACAACAGTAACTGAGATGTTTCAAATGGGGATGGAGGCCCTTTTTTAGTCCTCTTTGTAACTGCAGCCACATCTTACCAGGGCTACTCAGCTGTGGGGCTGCAGCTGTTTGTTGCAGGGTGTAGTTACGTTTCTCATTGTGTAGCACACACTGGCTACATAATTTCTGTCACTTCCTTCTGCTGTTTCTCTTTAGAAAGCATGGAGTGTATGTAGTGGATGCTAAAAATATGATATGAAGGTATAGGTGGCACTTCTATGAAGATGGCATAAAAATAGGCCATGTTCTCATAGAATCCTTAGAGGCCTCTGAGGGCCATCCAGTGCAGCTCCCCATCCAGCTCCATGGTAAGAGTAATGTGACACCTATTGAGTGTTTCTTACCCAATTTTTATTTCTATACCCAGGCTTAAATAACGGCATATTCTATGAAGACTTGAACCTTAACTTGTTTGTGCCAATAAATAAATAATAATAGTAATCAAAGGCTTCTCCTTGAAAGCAGAGCTTACAGTCAATAAGTGTGACTGCTTATGGGTAACTTCTTTTAATGTTCTGGTGTATTTTCACAGGCTGGACACAACTCTGATAGATTTTACTGACATGAAGTGCCAACGAGGGGATTTAAGCTTCATTTTTAATGGTGATGCAGCACCCTCTGAATCTTTTGTAGTTTTAGACAATGAGCAAAAAGTTTACCAGCGAATACATCACGAGGTAAGGATCTGTGCGACACCTCAACCCTTTACTTCCCATCAGAAGTCTGAATTTACTGAACAAGGTGTGCCTCTCAGAAAGACCCAAACTCCAAAGAAATGCAAACTACAGTTTTGTTCAGCTGATACAAGCTTATAAGCTTTTATTTTGAAAAACTGCTTGTTAATGCGAGCTAAGAAATCGGAGAGAAATAGAATTCAAATCTGCTGGAAAATTCAGTGTCCTCCTGGGCAGATGAATATATTTCAGAGTTTGAAGCATTCTGCTTATAGTATTTCCTGTGGGCATAATTCAGGGCTTCCTCAAGTGGAATTCTCAAACTTGCCTGCCATTGCTTTGCCCCCATTAGTCACTCTGTGGCCAGTTTGGTTGTTAACAGCGCAAGGGTCTTACTGGGAGGGCCTGCTGTGTCTGGTCAGGCTTGTGTTTATAGCTCTATCTGCCAGTCACTTCAGCTGGTGGGTTTATATGAAGGGTTTGGCTGGTGGTGAGCCTCTGGGTAAATCACACTTGGACACTGCATTGAGATTTAAGCTGAAACGGTTTGGTGAGCAGCTGATATCAGAGCTTCCACAAAACAGTTTGGAAATTCAAGTAGTGCTGGTTGTGGGGAAAGTGCCAAAGGAATATGTTTATTGATTTTCATTTTCTTAAAATTATTTATTAAAAAAAAAAAAGATTGGTCATGATCATTAAATTCTGTGCCGTGCTTGGTAATCTTCCTTCCAGGAATCTGAGATGGAAACAGAGGAAGAGGTTGACATTTTGATGAGCAGTGATATTTACTCAGCAACGTTATCAACCAAATCGATCACCTTCACACGTGCCCAAACGGGATGGCTTTTTCGGGAAGACAAAACAGTAAGCCAAAGGAAGTTGTCAGGCTGGCATTGCTGAAGGCAAAATGGTGCAGGCAGCCATGTCATAATGTGGTTGGGAAGAAAGGAGGAGTGAAAGGATCAGATGTTTGGGGTGGAGTAGAAAAGTGGCTTCCCCTGTCCCCACAGTTGTCACTAGTTTGACACAGCGTGTCTTGTGGGCTGCCTGCATCAGGGAATGGTGGCTTGGAAAAAAATAGCCAACTACAGCTGAAGTGTGTGTGGAGAAACACTGCTGCAAATGGCAGTACGTAGAGAATGGAAAGTCATCCCAGGATTTATGTAAGAATTCTGTATGTCCCTGTGTCTGTGGAGTGCAGGAGGGTGAAAGCATTCTGGCCACAGTTTGCTTTGCTCATTCCTTCCAGTGTTGCCAGTCTGAGGCACAAACTCTCAGGTGTGAGAACACTGAAGCTTCTGCCTTGTTATGTAGGAAGTTGCTTTTTTGAGATAGCTCTGAAGGATGCTGTATTGACTTGGATGTCAGGTAGTGCCATTTACCACAGCTTTTCTGCTGAGCTGGTTTTTCGGAGCTCTTTCCTTTTGTGAAATCAGAAATCTATATTCTAAGTGTGTAAAATACCATGGGTGTAAGTTACCATTTAGCACAGCTTAGTGGAGGGGCTTTTAGTGGGATTTCCCTTGGCCACTCTCAGATTCTGAAGCAGTCTTTTCTCCTTTAGTTTCCATTGATGTAAAATACCAATTACTGGGGGAATTACTCTGTTCTGTGTGTAGGTTGGGGGGAGTGTATGATGAGAGTTCACATGGTGAGATGTGTAAGTTTACATTGAAACATTTCAATCCTGGACTCACCATACTGCAATTAATCGTATATAGAAGACTTCAAGTGGTTTTATTTAATCTTCTGTGATTCTCCAATGTCTAATTCCTTTCTTCTAGGAAAGGGTAGGGAACTTTTTGGCAGATTTCTACCTGGTGAATGGACTTGTATTAGAATCAAGAAAAAGAAGAGAACATCTCAGTGAGGAGGATATTCTTCGAAATAAAGCTATCATGGAGAGCCTGAGTAAAGGTGGCAACTTAATGGAACAAAACTTTGAGGTATACTTACATCATTCTTCTCACTGTGTGAATTGTTGTCAGAGAGGATAAATGTAGCAAGATTAATAAATAATATCCTTGTTCCATTCTGAGTGTCATATTTAAAATGATATGACCTTTAATGCATTCCTGCTCATCTGTTTGTGTACTGTGCTGATTAGTGCATGTACTGAGACATTTTTTTTTTCTTGAATGCTTCAGTCTTAATTTGTCTGTTAATACAGGGGATGTTTTTAGCTGTGGCAAATCACTTCAATTTCGTTAGACCAAATATTTATTGTCTCGAATGCCCTTCCTGGTTCTTCTTTCAATTACGTTCTCATTTAGCTTCATTAAAACGGATTAAGCCTGTTATTATCACCATGAAGTTGAGAGCTATTCAGAATGAGCCAGACATCATCTGGGAACACGCAGACGAGCCTTTTAAGAAGGGCTGATTTATTTCTGTATGAGCTCGTGCTCTATTACTTGCCATTCAAGCACTTGAATTAACTGATGAGCTGATGTGCCGCACCAGCCAGCGTCTGCATGCAGAGCTGTGTGAGGCCTGGTAGCTAAATGGAGTCTGTGCAAGGAGGAGTAAGAGATAGAAAAGCCACGTGAAGTTTCAGCTGCAAACTGAGTGCATCTTTTGAATAGTAAAACTGTAAGAGAACGTCAGGAAAGATCAACTGCTAAGATGTGTTTCTCTGAACAGCCGGTCAGACGACAATCCCTTACTCCACCATCACCCAATACCATTACATGGGAGGAGTACATATCTGCTGAAAATGGAAAGTAAGTAGTTTGTTTTATTTCCATGGACAGCCTTTGCTGATTGGCGCCCACTGCTTCGTGGGTTCTTTGTGGTTTGTAGTTGTCAAGGAGCAGGGGGATCTTGCTTTTCATTGCTGAGATACTTAGTGTTCTTCTGTAGACTGGAGAACCTGACAGCAGCTCACATAAGCAAGATTATTCCATCTGCTGCAGATGAAAATATGCATGTAGGCACGTGCCTGCATCTTGAAATTCCAACTTACTGTGAATACAGACCTCTCAGCGATGTTTTTAAGGGAAGATTTCCTGTCAGACTCATTTCTGTAACTTGCTGATCTTTTCTTACGATGGCAATAATCCTCCATATTTAAAGGAGCAGCTTACGACTTAATGAGAGTCAGTGTGCAAAAATGCTGACTTCTGGAATGCAGTGGCATACAGAACTCCTTGCACCACCCAGATTTGTGCAAGGTGCTCTCCTCTGGGTGTGCAGCAGACAGTTACATTTTCAGTTCAGTTATAGCAGCTTGGTTTGTAATAGATCCAAGCAGTTGAGTTTACTGCCAGGACTTGAATGTTATCCAGCTCTGCTGCATATGGAAGGACCCAAAAGGAAATGGTAGAAGCTGGGCTCCACAGATGGTATAGGTTCTCCTGTAGTCAGATGTTACCAGGGAAGATACTATTACAGTACAGGCTTACTAAAAAGGCACTTGGATTCTTTTTGCTGGTTTTCTACTTTATGTATTTGAAATAGAATAAATGTTCAAGCACAGTAAGTAGGTTATGCTGGAACAGCACAGAAGGACGTGTATGTCTATGTTAATAAAAATAAATCTAGTCATCAATTACCAGAAGGGAATTCAGTGGAAAATGTAGGTTTCTATATTGGAGGACAGTAAGATTTGTTACCTTCTGCCTATTCTGTTCCAGAATTGTTTTCTGTTCTGTGTTTGCCATTATTGTCCTCTGGGGACAGAAGGGTAACTTCTCTGCTTCCTCAGAGATTGCTTCCAGCTTAAACTGTGAAACAAACTTAGTGCTTTCCAGTTCAGTTTGATACTTTGCTCACACACAGACTATTTTAATTAATGCCTGCAACCAACTGGTTTGTGTATTTCCAGCTAATGGTCAGGTCTTTCTGTCGTGATTATTAATAAAATGTTCACATGGAGTAACTTGAAGATTATTTTCTTTTCCCTCATTCTAACTTGTCTCCATGGTTAGCAGAGCTCACAGCAATCTCAATTCAGATGGCTTCCAACTCGTGTTTACTATGCACAGCCTCTGTTTTGTTGCAGAGGTTCCTTACTGAGGTTTTCAAAACCGAGTCTTAATTCTTTTCTTTAAAGCTGAAGTTGTAATGAGGAGGGGGGGAACCTGACTTTGTCCTCCTCCCTTCCCGTTTGCAGAGCTCCTCATCTGGGTAGAGAACTGGTCTGCAAAGAAAGCAAGAAAACCTTTAAAGCAACAATAGCGATGAGCCAGGAATTTCCGCTAGGAATCGAATCGTAAGTGTGACTCGTTGGCTCTGGGTGTTCCTTCATGTATCAGGTGTGGCAGCCTGCCTGCGAGCTGCAGAGTTCTGCCAGTGCTCAGATTTGGGATGTCAGCAGTTTGGAAACAGTGACCAAGTCGTGTCGTTAGGGAGGTGAGCTGTGGCGGTTAGAGCTCGCTGCGTGCCTGCTCTTGGCAAGGCAAAGCAGCTGTCTCGTGTGACCAGACCTGAGCTGTGAGCAGCTGTGTGGTTAACTTGGACAGCACTCATCTGTCTGATTCTGCACAATACTAAAGCCTTTTTGCCCCTGACAAGTTTCAGCACAACTATATGTTCTCTAAATCCATGCACAACCGTGCATCTTATCTTATCTTTGGAGGAGAGGCTGTGGGGCTTCGTGCTTCAGTGTCTTTTGTGGAATGAGGACAAGAGACCCATAGCTGGGGGTTCATTTGCACTCATACAGCAACGCACTGTGGGTCTCTACAGTCTGAAAGTGGCAGTGCTGACATTGGGGCTCTAGGGGCACACAGCAGACACGGTGTAGTTTTTCAGATCCCTTTACTCACTTTGCTCTCTGGGTTATTTTGTGAAATGATTTGTGATGATGTCCATTCTCCCTTTCAGATTATTGAATGTTTTAGAAGTAATTGCACCCTTCAAGCACTTTAACAAACTTAGAGAATTTGTTCAAATGAAGCTTCCACCAGGCTTTCCTGTAAAATTAGGTAAGGTTGCGCTCACAACATTTATGGCTTTGTTTTTCAGAAATGTCTGTGCTTATTCATGCAGTGTGCTCAGGAGTCCTGCTGAGTTCTGGAGGAGAACTCTTACATAACAGAGCGTGTTGCTGTACGTGTCAGGGGAACGTGGTTATGTTCCTGCAAGGAATGTTTGGTTTGAAAGAGACAATCTGAAGCTCAGAGGAGATCAGTGCTAGCAGGAGTCCAGCTCTGTGACTTACATTTTCCTGATGCTGGCAGGGCTTCGTTCTTAGAAGAGCAGATAAGCTGAAGTTTCCTTGCATTAAAGGATGATCTTAGCCATGAGATAGGAACTTGATAGCATTTATTATTTTGTTTTCCTCAAGTATTATACAGGTGATGTACTGGAGGTGAATGGAAGCCAAGCCATTACCTTTGCTACCAAATGGAAGCATATAAAACAGCTTACTCGTGGGTGTCGATGATTATGCTTATTATCCTAGGATAGTCTATCAAAAAGTAACAGTACATTTTGTGAGTGTTACAGGACTTCTTGCCTGCCAGTAAGCTGTGTAAGCTTGGATATTCTGAGCAGATGATGTTCCACATCCCATTGCAACAGCACAGTTCTGTTTAGAGACTGAGCTTTGAATCTTGCTTTCAGTTGCTTCAAGGGTAATCCCATTCTAGTAAGGGTAATTCTTAAATATTCGACCTCAGTGTAACGTTTGCTCTAAAGTGGCCTTTTTCATTTTGAAATGCTCACTTGTACAGGTGGGTTTGCTCAACTTTCACATTATCTCAACCCAGGAGTTCCTGCACTTGTCTCATTTCCTCTCCTCTGACTGCAGTGGCAGTGAGCAGACAGCTGTGCTCAGTTGTGTGCCAGGTTACACAGCAACGGCACTGCAAGGTTATCTTACCTCGCATCACCTGTACCCTCACAGATCAGTCTGTGTGCTTGCAGCACCTTCATTTCCACTTTATGATTCTGCAGTGTGAAAGGAAAGCCCTTGAATTGATTACATTACCCAACTCAATGAAAACCCTTTGATGTTTCCCTGCTCAGGGTATTTGAGCATCTTCTGCAATAACGTTCTTCTGAAGTACCTCTTTGGTGTTTCTTTTGTAAGGAGCTTAGAATTGCCATTGTGTAAAATCTTCTACATGATAAGCAGGCCTGAACTTAAAAACCATTAAATCACTGTCGGTAATCATTGGAAAGCCTTAATTTCTCTGATCTGCACTGTGCCGTTGTGCTTCCTATCCAGATATTCCTGTGTTTCCCACCATCACAGCCACTGTGACTTTTCAGGAGTTCCGTTACGACGAATTTGATGAATCCATCTTCACGATTCCTGATGACTACAAGGAGGACCCCAGCCGCTTCCCTGATCTCTAATTAAACTGGAAGGTTAATGGTGAATAACAAAGTAACAATACCAGCGTACCGCAGTGAAAGCAAATGGATGCAAATAGCCCACGGATATAGACAGAGAAGTGGGTGACAAGGGAAAGGGATGAACTTACTAATCCAGAAGAAAAGGGAACGTGCATCAAATGACTGATCTACTGACACTGTCTTGGGCATCTAATCTAGTTCCTGATGGACAGCAAGTCTCCTGATGTGTCCTTCACACGTTTATACATCCAGTGCTGCAGGCGAGGTCGTCTGTCGCCTCGCTGGCCCTGAGGATGCTCAACAGCTGTGAGGACTGTCATTCGTTTTTAAATTTTTTTACATTTCTTGTTGATACAGAAAGCACTCTTGGACCATAGCGTAAAGGTTGAAATGTCTTAGCTGCATATTCGTCCTTTCCAACGTCCCACCCTACTTAAAGATGACCATGTTATATTCTTTCAAGCTTTGTTTTCAAGAAGTGTAAACTATGTATCATTCTGTATACTTCAGTACTCTGAATGTTAGTTGAGCGTAAGTTAGGAGGAACGCGTTTTCTGTAGCCGAATGAACCAAATGGTAACCATTAAACGATTGCATTTTCCTACTGCAATATACTTCAGAAACAGCATTTGCTCTGCAGGGAACGAGGTGCCTCCCGCAGCCCCTCAGTGCAGCCCCTCAGCGCAGCCGTTCTGGTGCTACCCGTGTCTCTCCGAAGCGTTAGTTTTCTCACAGGGCTGGTTGTTCATTTTCCTTCCGTTGGCTCTGCACACGAGTTCCCTGTGACTGGCTTGGCCGTCCTCTCCGTGTCCATGATGCTGTGCTGATTAGCGTGCGTGGAAGTTCACGAGCTTGCAAGTGTCCCCTTGTTTCTGCTCCTTTCCCACTCACCGAGGAGACTTGCTCCATGATGGGCGGACGTCAGCAGGCGCTGGAAAGCACGGCTGCGTGCGAGGAGCTCTGAGAACAAGAGGCTCAAGCATCAAGTCTTGTATGAGGAAAGGCTTTCCTTGAAGTTAGTTGAATTGTGGTGCACACTGAATAGGGCTCAGTGGAGGATTTTGTTGGCAAATGCTTACAATGTTTCTAAATTAATTTCTTCCTCTTAGTGGTTTTAATAGATGGGAGTTCCAGTGCTCTGCCTTCTCGAGCTTATTCTCATTCCAAGTGGTTCCAGTCTCCTAATTTGACAGTAATCCAGCTTTCGGTTTGTTAGAAAGAATCTGTGCAAAAGGCTAATGGTGCTATTTGTTTGTATTAAGAGATTTAGATTAAAGTGCTGTGGTGTAATTGTACAAAGATGTAAATATTTTGAAGATTATATTCTTTGTGCACTGTAGTTAAAACTTTTTCTGGAAGTCAATAGAGGTAAGTTTCAAAACTTAGTACAAAAAGTCCCACGGCTGCTTAGTGAAGGTGCCGACCCGGCTCACCGTGCAGGTGGTGAATGGCTTCTCTCCTCACAAGGCAATAAGAGCTCGTCAGGCACAGCCGTGGGCCTGGAGCTGCGTGTGGAGGAGGCTTCCGAGCTGCTGGCATCCGTACCAACACAGCGGTGCTCCAGGAGGTGCAGAGCCTGCTGTCATGGAGTCCGGGTGAAGCGCTGTCAGCAGCACACGAGGCAGCTGGAAATAGGGAGCAGAGCTGACCCTCGTCCCGTGGCTGTAAGCCCTCGGCTCTGCCAGCTGGGTGCTGCTCACGGAATGACTGAGGCGCTGCAGCGGTTCGGTATCCAAGGGAAAAGAGGGGAAAAGGGAGATGGATGACGGTCATTGTTCAGTACTGTATCTGTAGCAGATGTTGGACATTCAGTGGGAATGATATTACTTGTTCTTCCAAGTAATGATGAATTCCTTGCAGTGTTTTACATCTGTGGTACAAACCGACAGCACCTCAGCTGAGATCCACGCTGCTGAACGCATGGAGGGGCCGATGCCACAGCCTGTGCAGGAGGGCTGTGTGTCAGTGGGGCCACGCGCTGCGTTCCCCCATTGCTGTGGCCTCCAGGTGCCCGACACCAAGCAGGTTGCTGGGGGAGGTGCTGCTGGTCAGGTTTGGGGCAGGTGTGGAGCTGGGGTGGCTGTGGGTGCTGCACAGCAATGAGTTGCTGAGAAATTTCAGCGGATGCAGAAAAACGTTACTGCGTAAAAAGTGAATGTCAGAATCTTTTTTTTTTTTTCTCTGCAGTATCACAGGGCAAGAGCTGTGTGTTCTGTGTTATTTGTGTCTCCAGATATTCCAGAGTGCCCACAGAACCAGGGTTGGGTGTTTGAGGAGATACAGCAGCTGCAGCAGCAGCAGATTCAAGATGTGAACAAAAACAAATACTTTCAGAGTAGCCTTGTGTAGGAAGGCAGGTCCTGGGCATCCCTGTGCATAGAAGAAGCAGTGCTGACTGCTCATGGTGGTGAGGTTTGGGCAGCGTCAGTGCTTTCCTGAGCTCTGGCTGCAGATCTGCTAGCTCTGGTTTCCTAACCTTTGTGATTATACAGTATCTTGAGGTTCGCAGGAGCTGTTTGTAGTGGTGGCTGTGTTAGGGTTTGCCCTGATGTGGGTTGGATACAGATTTTGTTGAGGGAAGTCCCTGTGTGTCACTGCAGTGAATGCACCTGGCTGCTTTTCTTAGCCTGAAGCTGAGGGAGCTGACTCCATCCGCTTCTCTTTTCCACCTCAGTGACTGCCCTTAGATTCCTGTGTCATCCTCGTTAAGTAAGAACTGCTGAACTGCTTCTCGGTGCATTTCCTCCCAGCACTTAGTGATGTGTTTTCTATCCAAGACATTCCTGGCCATGAGTGGAGGGGGCGCAGTGAGCTTTATGGGCGCTGCTCCATCCCAGCAGTGAGGCACAGCCCCGTGCCGTGGGTGCGGCGGTGCTGGGGCACTTTGCCAGCAGGGGCTGCACCCCGCACTCATTGCAACGTTTGATCTAATCGGTGTTTTGCTCGGGAGGCCTCTGGCGCTGACGCAGTGAGTGGCATTGCAGTGAGTGGCATTGCAGTGAGTGGCATTGCAGTGAGTGGCATTGCAGAGCTCTGCTCCGCTGGGCCGGCGCTGCTGGGGGTGAAACAGTTGTGGTCTGCACAGAGCCTGCAGCTGTGCTGTGGGCAGTGTTGCCCTGCTTGTGATCTCCTGTTTGGAATTCTGGAAAATTACCTTTTGTAGCAGGATTGATCCAGCAGAGCTTTATTTGTTTCCCTCCACTTTAAGGCCCAGTTGGGCATTAAGGAAGCTGTGGTCCCCTTTAGGATGAAATGCATATCGTGGTGGTCTCACAGCACGGAGCCCAGCACTGTGCTGCACCCAGGTCCTCAGCAGAGCACGGCGCTGAGCAGCGTGCCGCCAAGTGCTGGGCAGGGGGGAAGGCTCTGCAGCCCTGCTGTGGGCTCCACCTCGCCGTGCTCCTCTCTGATCCCAGCACTGCTTTTTTACGATGGCTGTGAGATGTTTTTATGATAATCTTCAAAGGCGGCCACTGATTTTGGTCAACTGAAACAAGAAATCGTGGCAGACGAATTCTAGGGGGTTGTTTCTTAACCAAACCGTTCCGCTGGTCTTCCAAAACACTGCTTTACTTTGTGGCAAAGGGAACGTGGCGTTTTCTTTTTCCTTCGGAGGAGCTGCTGTTCCAATCTCTGCACTCACTTCGCTGAGGTTCTTCGTTTATGTATTGAAATGATTTGTTACAGAACCCTCTGGACGTATTTGTGCTGGAAACCCACGTGGTTGATATTCAAAGCAACCGTCCATCTTTTTACACGTGTTTGTTCTTTGGTTTGTAATTCACGCCAGGATAACTGCGTTATTTAATCTGTATTAACAAATTTCCTGTAATGCTGCAGTTTCACATTTATTTTCCTTACAATTTGTAATTACCATGGAAACAATGTCACGTTTTTGCTTTTTACTAGCCGTCCGGTCCATGTTTTTAACTTCCCTTCACTAATAGTACTTTTTTGTTGTATCATTTGTTAGAATAAAGACCAAAACATGCTGTTTGATTCTGAACTGCTCAACATGTGGACGTGGCCTTTAACTCTCCCCTCGTGGCGCTGTGCGGGCCGGGCAGCTCAGAGCAACGAAGCGATGTGAGGAGGAATTTTGCCCCGTCCTGGTTGGATTTTAAATAAAATCCTCCGTTTTTCATCTAGGATTGTTTGTCAGCATTTGTAGAGCTTTGAAATGTTACTGACGGCCTTGTGCACGGTGCAGGAGCAGCGGTGGTGGAACCTGGAGCAAAGCTTCTAGCATTCCTGGGGCAAAGGAGCCAGCAGAGGGGACCTTTCAGCTTCACTGATTGGTGTTCAATAATGACGTGAGTTTTATCTCCCCAGTCCAGAGCTGCACCCACAGTGAGATGTGACAGCGGCTCTCCTGGGGCCCGCGGTTCTGAGACAGCTGACTCCTACCCTCCTTTTATCAGAGGTAAATCTCTCGTGTTTAGAGAACCACCAAAGTGCTTCCAACAGTAAAATCGTGGATTTGGGTCAGCTGTGCACATGTAGGCTTAGCAGTTGTGTTATAGCAACAAAAGCTGTGTTGTACCTACAAGCCTGACTTCAGCTACAGTCATATAGCCAAGCACATGCAGGCTGAAGTGGATGTGGCAGCACGTGCTGTTCTGCCAGGCCTGGCCCTTCAGGTAGAGGGTTGGTGACAGTGAATGTAGGGCAGAGCAACACATTCAGCCCTTGTGTGGAAAAGACATGGAAGCAGAATGTCTGGCCTAGGGAGACAGGAGGGGTCTAAAGCAGGACAAAACTTTCTCCATCTAAATTGCAGTATGTAACGCAACTCACACTAATTCCAAACTGAACAGCACTCAGGAACCGTGTCAGCATACAGCCCAACTGCAACAAAATAATGACTTCTGTTTTGTTTCGTTTTAGGGGAAAAGCTGGCAGTCAGAACACAGACCTACCTCAGGCCATCCTGGTGATGGCATGCAAGCAGAACAGCCAGGCTGCTAGAAATGGGTGAAGGCTGATGAAATTCTGCAGTAGCCAATGTAAGTCTGCTGCGTAAACATCAGTGAATCCCATTTGGTGCTAAAATATCTATTTCTGCCACTGGCGTTCTTACAATAAAAGCTACTTAAATATTTAATATAGTGCAGGATTTAACAACTGCAACCACACCCAGCCACCACAGGTACTCCGTGCTTCTGACCTTTGCTTCCCAGCTGTTGTTTTCCAAGCACCTTCAGTTTGCCCTAAATGAAGCTTTTCTCTGCAAACAGAAATGGGAGAAAAGCAAGGAGGGATTTTCGCTCACCCTTCAGCTCATAATTAGTGCCCTTGTTACCCAGTTCTTTTATCTGTGAACTGAGCCAACAGCTATGGGCAGCTGCCTCCATGTGCACACATTGCTGCGCAGTTCTCTGTGCAATTTTAAGTGGTAAAAAAAAAAACAGTGCTGCAAGTTCCTAGTGTGAGTTAAAGCCACCTCTAGGAATGCCAGGGCAGCAGAAGCCGCTACTCAGTAAGGGTTGAACTAATTAAGTAATGCAGAGACTATCAGAGCACCCGGAAAGCCTCATCTCTAGAGGCAGGAGATCTTATTTTCAGCGATAATTATTCCACTTAAATCACTAAAATGAAATTACTCGGCGCTGTGTGAGAGCTGGCACTCGGCTGCAGGGCGCAGAAGGGCAGCAGAGGCCCAAGCACTGCAGGAGCTGGCAGCATTGGACTCTGAGAGGGGAGCACTGCCCCAAGCTGCCCCTGCGGCACATGGCATCCCATCTCAGCCCCGCGCCGCTCGAAGCCAGGCAGCCGCCCCACTTCCATGGGAGGCAGTGAAACGTCTCAGCCTCAGCAAACAGCCCTGGGTTCTCCAGCTGGTGCCGTGGGGCTCAGGCAGCCTGAGGACGCAGCGCAGAGGAGACGCTTTGCTACGAGGCTGAGCTGGAAGCCGTAGGACCATTAAATGCAAGCCGGTCCTGCACTTCCCACCTTCAGCTCCGCGCCCTGTGAAGGATCTGGCTCGTTAACGCACGGCACGTCAATGACTTCCACAACACCAACGGCTAAGGATCAAGGAGGTTTACTTTATTACTATAAATTGTTTCATGTTCTTAGACTTCACATATAAATATCCTGATGACAACTAAAAAGGCACATCTATGAAGACGTCATGCACCTCATCTGTGTCCGTATTTTATTACAAGAACTATCGTGTTCTCTGCACGGTCAGAAATAAAAGGCTAGAACTGGTTTTATGACATATACCTCTCTGTATTGACAAAATACTCAAAACAGTTGGTAAAAATTTACATTTCTACAAATTCTAAAAAATGACACTGCTTCTGTAAATGGCAAATTCACTTCTCCTATGGCCAAAGGACAGATTAAAAAGCAGGCGGTCAGAGCCAGGGGATTCAAGAAGTTCAAGTGCCACTCACAGCTTCCTTCCCAGACTTACTGTATGCACACAAAGCACTCGCTGCTTCCTGCTGCCGCACCTTCCGTTCGCATCCTAAAGGTAAAAGATCAATGGAAATACAAAAGGATTTACAAAGCCACGTTTCTTTTAAAAAGCATTTGCCCCTTCCTACCATTCAGGCCTGTTCCCTCCGCTCCCAGCCACTCAGAGCTCCCTGGCAGAGCAGCTTTGTCACTGCGCTCACAGCTCTTACCATAAAGAAGGGGGAGCTCTGACGGACTTTTTGCAGTAGGTGAGTGAAGAAAACAACCAGGTCAAGTCTCACACACTCAGCAGTGTAAATAAATACCAGTACAGTTTTATAGGAACAGGAGTATAAGTTTAAGGGTTTTATTATCAAAGTTCTGTAAAACAATTTCAGAAACTGTACATCAACATGGCACAGACTGTAGCCTACTTTTGTCTTTTTACCTGCACAAAAGTAAAAGCTGTTGAACTTCTGTAACTAAGAAAACTGCTTGCCTAACTACCTTGCATATAACGTGGAATCACTGTGTGCATAAGATTACTACTGCAGTGACAGCAACACAAATCAGTTTATACAACTTGAGATCAAGTAGAAAGTACATTATCAAGTAGACTTGCTTTTAAAAGCATACAAAGGTCAATTTTAAAATGCACTACCTTGTACCCACGGGTTCAGCTCACGAGCAGATAGAACAACCTGATTGGGAGAACTGCAATTACTACTGACTTGTAATCACCGGGCACTGATCAAGCAGGGATTCTCACTTCCCACAGCTGAAGCACAGAAGCTCAGAACCATTTACAGCTCGTCACTTCTTGCTGCCTGGGGTGGATGGGAACCAAGGGGTGAAAGACTGGAACCCACAGGTGGAAGTCAGCCCTCCAAAAGGTCAGTGCATTTTAACTTTGTCAAAGCCAGAACAAAACCCAGGGGGAAAAAAACAAGGAAACAAAAACCAAAGACAAAACAAAAACCCCAAAAACAGAAGCCCAGCCACGTGGCTTAGAACAAAACAAACCCTACCTATGTCAGAATGCTTCTTTTCAGATGAACTGTCAATTTTTTTTTTTCTGTGTAGTCACACTTAAGACCCTTAAGGAGATCCACTGTATGTTGTAGGATTTTAGAACATTTAGGATGTTTCTGCCACAATCAACATGCAGTCAGTGCATTCCCTAAACTGCTCTATTACTGCAATGAATCAAAGTCTAGAAACACTATCATAAGTGAGCTGATTTACTACAGGAGATCATACAACAAACAGTCCATGCCTGCTGTAGATGCATGCAGCTTTTTACTTTTGCTTGAAGCATCACCAAGTTAGTAAAAATTGCTTGGCTACGCAATCCCTTTCGGCCATAACAAGGATGGTTACCTTTCTAGAAAGCTTTTGATGTGAGTTAGTATCAGGAGCCTTACAAACCATGTATAGCTTGGAGCTGTATACATCTAGATTTAGGATTAACAAGTACAGCATAAAAGAATCACACAGGAATGACACTGATGCACGTCTGCAGCCGTGTTCACTGCAAAGGCAAAATTCAGTCACTCATATCCATGTCCTCCTCGTGGTGATCATCCCCATTTACTTTGGACTCCCTTGCTGCTTCGCCGCTTCCTTTCTCAGCCGCAGACTCCTTTACTTTCGGAGAAGAGGAATCTGCCATTTTCTTTTCTTCCTTTTTCTCCTTCTCGCTGTCATATCCCTGTTCCTCTTCATCATAATCCCTTGTGACCTGCTTTGCCGAGATAAGAAAACAAATTAAAACTTGCTTTCACAGCCCCTGTGGGCACAAGGCCAGCTGTGCAGCAAAGGCGGGGAAGATAAACAGGTCCTTAAACATACTTTCACATCCTTATCGCTCTCAGATTTCCGTTCCCGATCCTTCTCTTTGTCTTTGCTTTTTTTTTTCTTGCTGGTTGACCGTTCCCTCTCATCTCTACTTCTCTCTTTGTCTTTATCCTTCTTTTTTTCCTTTTTATGCCTACAGTGATAAAATACGGAACGAAAACCACAATCACACCATTGCATGGACAGAACCCAAACTACGCCCAGACCGTCACCCGCAGTCCCTAAAAAATCCAAAGGCAGGAAGAACTACGGGCAACGTAGTGCCACCTGCTTTCAGATAATAACCAAACATCCCCATTCCTCAGCTCTGATCAAACACAGCCACCACAGAGCGATAGCTGCGCCTCTGCTAACAAAGCCAAACTCAGTGTTTTACTAAGGAACTGCCCGCTGGAGGGGAGACGATCAGATGTCCACCAGAAGTCAGCTGAGCAGCAGTGCACAGAGCCAAAGGTGCCGGCTGCCTGCTGCTCCTCCGCCCTGAACAGCCCTGGTGTGGAGCTGCTGGGTGCTGCTGTACAGAAGCTCCATTCCCGAAGCTGATTAAGTTATGCTAAAGGAGGCAGCGGATGCACTCCTCTCAAGGAGGCAGCTCACAGGGAGAAGAGACAAGCCGTGTTCGTGCCACCTCCAGACCAACCCCACGGCGCTCTGTGCTTCAGTTCACGTTAGGAGTTTTGCCCTGGATGCATTTTTCAGCCAAGAGCTCACTGACCTTCTGGGAGATGGGGACCGTGACATTTTCCTTTTCGGTGACCTGGGCTTTTTAGGTGACCGTGTTCCACTCCTGCTTCTTCTACGCCGTCTTTCTCTGCAGGAAAGAATCATTAAAAGCCTTTTTTTTTTTTTTAAGCTCCAAATACATCCGTGGCTCCAGAATGAGCTCTAAGGGTAGTAAATATACAATGTAAGTGGAAGTTGGTACCTACTGTCAGCAGTACTGCAAAGCCCACGCAGCTGCTATCAGCAGAGTGAGCCACTTGCTATTACACCACCACCTTAACGAAGAAACCACTGCCCCATAGATCCCATCCCTGATATCTCCACAGCAATCACCACCCTACTAATTACAAGACTGTTATTTCCACTGATGTGGACCAGGTATGCTGGAAATACAGAACCATCAGGTTTCCCACAAGTCTCCATACCTGCTTGTGCTTCTGGATCTCCTCGTTGTGCTGTAGCTTTTGGGGGGAGTCTTAGAACGTTTCTTTTCTTTCTCTTCTTTCTTTTTATCCCTGTCAGTAAAACAGGCATTTATGTTAAGTCATTTGCAGGCTATTCAAGCAGAATTCGCTACTTCTGCTATACAGAAAAATGAATGAAGACACGACAGTTTCATTGCATAGCATATATTTTATCTTTTTTTTTCTAGTCACATCGATTTTAATAGAAAAGAAACCCAAAAGACAATTGCCTGTTAAGAAATATAAACAGTTTTGTTATAAGAACTACTGTGTGCAAACAGCACAAGATCTGTAAGCCTGGATGCCCACATTCCCTGTTTCCCACAGGCAGCCCATGCAGAACCACAGCTAACCCCAATGCCTGGCAGCTCTGCAGAAAAGCACGGCCTGCACAGTTCACACAAATGGCTGCACACACGCAGGGCAAGCTCTACAAGGACATAACAACAGACTGCTGTTACTATAAAGCCACAGGTTCCTCTTTTAAATTAAACACCTGAATTTTACAACTCAATCACTAGCAAATAGACTACTGAAGGATTACCTGGTTTTGGATGTGCTCCTGGATCTTCTACTTCTCTCTCTGGAATGAGATCTCCTTCGCCTGGGACTTTTAGATCGCCTCCTGCTTCTTGATTTTGAATGGGACCTTCTCCTTGATCTGCTTCTTGACCGTCTACCAAAAGTACATTGCAGTGAGAGTTGAATGCATGAAATGCTGATCAGATTCATGCTAACTGTGTTGCAGTGGAGGAAACAGAAAAAAAGAGTACAGAAAACCAAGCAACCAAACGAGTGGATTTTCAGTCAGCTCTCCTAACGCCCTGCTTGCAGGAAAATAGCAGACCTACTGGGGAGGACAACTGGCAAGCACTATTGAGGTGTGAAGAAATGTTTAGAACACCAAACCCAAATACTGACCTGATGGGCAAACAGCAAAGAAGTGCAAAGAGCAGGTCAGTTATAACAGCTTCACAAAGGCTGCTGGCACACGCTGTCTGACAGGGAGTTGACAAGCTGACATTATAAATAAGCCAACAGTACTTCTGCTTAGGCAGGTCAGCATTAACATCCTAGTCAGGGTATGTGAGCAGATCAAACAGAATGTGCTGCACATACAAGAAACAAGCAGCCCACAGATTCTGAGCACGAATACCGGTGCTCACACAAGTCTCCCAGTGCTTGGTTTTAAGACAAACTGTCATTTCCACATGAGCATGTTGGAAAGACATTGAAAAAAGAGCAGAGGTTTAAGGAAACGTTGTAAAACAGACTGCCTGCAACTGAAATCATTGACAGCAGTTAAGAGCCGTGCAAAATCAAGGCTTGTGCTAAGCTGCTGCTTTTCTGAAATAAGTAGCCTGGTTTTTAAAACCAGCCCAAACTCACATAGGCAAGGAAGCCACATCAGCAGACGTGCTGCTCAACTGCTCCTGAAGTTCTTGCTGCTGTAGTTTAAAGGATTTTTGAAGGCATTTTTGCAAGCATTGCTCTCCAACCCTTCCTACAGAAACAGGAGCAGGCCTTCATCCCACACTGCCGTTCAGGCAAACCACACACAGCTTTCCTCACAACTCTTCCATGCCTCCAAGTGTCAGCTCCAAAGAAGTGATGCTGAACACATCGTCCCAGCAGTGCTGTTTTTGTTTTGCTTTTAGAAGCACTTCCAGTAACTACCTGTGTCTAGATGAAGAAGGTGTCCTCCTCCTCCTCGAGCGCGATCTTGACCTTGAATGCCTTCTTTTTTCATCTTTTTTGTCTGGAGTTAAAAAGAAAAAGTTTCTTTTTTTAGTATTATTTTAGTACCCAAGAACATTTTATAAAGAAAACCAAGTTGGACTTCACACTGTAGATGTAAGTACAACACAGAAGTTGAACTGTAGCTCTCCTTTTTCTCAGAAGAACAGACGACAAAGACAGGCATGAAATAAAAATCCACAAATTCAGGTGCAAAACTGAACAAGTCAAAATCCAGGAAATTTTTAATTTAAGCCACTTAGAGAATAACAGCTGGAAGGCAATGAGGAGCTCTGTTAAAATCCCTTTATGAAGGCTAAGGAACCTCTCAGATTGCTTTCAATCTGATCCAAGTTACTTCTCATTCCTACTGGACACATCTGTGAACAAACTGCTGCAACACTCCTACACCTCATCACTGCAGAACTGAATCACACACACACACAAAAAAGGAAAAAAAAGCATTGTCCACAGATCAGGAACTAAAAGAAAGGAAATCATTGCCAAGAGCAAACAGAATTGGAGGTTACGTCTTCCTGCATCTCCAGGACAGCTGCAGCACAGTGTGCAGCAATGCATGTGTTCACACCAGTGAATCAGAAATTCAGCCACCACAGAAGATAAAGGCATGAAACCAGTAGTGGACAGACATTATGTCAAACCACCTGCACGAATGTAGGATGCTACAATGGAAAATCACCTGGCTCTATAGCAGCAGAAATTAACGACTGTGCTTCTCGTACTCTTTTCATAGCTTCTTCTATTTCTTTACTGGAGGTATCTGATTTCAGACTTGGTGAAACAAGACCTGCAGCTACATGGTTCAACCTGGAGAACAAAAGCAGCAATTTAGGCATTCAGTATATTTATGTATCCAAAACACACAAGCCCACACTGCCAGTTTGCAGCCTACCATTCAGGTAACAGAGAAATAAGCCTGTGATGGAGACAGCCGTACAAAACAGCAGTAAACATGGCTCTCAGTAAGCCATCAATAATAATAAATAAGGACTGTTATGCAGTCATTTACAGTTGCTGCTCATCTTGGCTCGTTCTCAGCCATATTGCTCTCCAGGGCTCTGTCTGCAAGCTGCACCATTACATCAGAGGCACAAGAGCGACCAAAATTGCATACAGGAAACTTTTTGTCTCTAGCAAAATGAAATGGCAGAGACTGACTGGGTATTTTATATCTACAATAATTATTATTTCATTGACCCAAGGCAGAATAATCTTAGTTTCCTGTCCTCTTCTCCCCACCAGAGCAGACAGAATCAGCAATGACCTCACAGCACGAGGTTTCTCCAACCTTAATTAGGTCCAGTAGCACAGAGGTGGGGTTCTGAATCACAGGCGTCATCCCAAAAGAAAGTTTCCCACAAGTACAACTGCTTGTAAGTAACAAAACTTACTTTGGATCCACTGTGCTCATCAGTTTGAGGAGTTGATCTGCTGCAAGAGACTGTGGGGGGGAACAAGTTAAAATCATGTTGGAAGAAGCACATGCTGAAGATGCCAGTGTTCCACCAGCAGTGACTAAAGCAGCCTCTGCAAGCGAGCAGCCCCCCAACAAGTTACAGACAGAAAGATGCACCGCTCTGTTTTAGAGCCTGGGGGGGATGAGCGGCTGCCCGCTGCATTTTGAGGACATTTTTTGCTCCCCAAAGAGCCAAGCAGCTTTTCCCAGACAGAATCAAAGCACTTCCAGATGAAAATGAACACACTTATTCTAAGTACAGGTTAGCTCAGTTACTTCAAGAACACAGACTTCATTAGACACATGCCCAGCAGAAGCTCTCAGTGTCAACTTAAAAAACAAGCAAAGTTTCTCCACTCTAAGAACTGCATTAAGTTCTTTCTACAACACTTCAGTAAATGCAGGTATTACCACCTCTGCCACTTCCTGAACCAACAGTACGTTAACAAAGCAAAACCTTTTGTTTCCAGCAACCTCAACACAGAGAGGCAGCCACTGCAGAACCCAGTCTTGCAGTCCAACTGGCTTAATGGACAAAGGAAATAATCATTCCAAATGTGTATTTTTCTAAAAAGCATTTTAAAATGCTTATTTTTTCCTTCTTTCATTTCCATGTTGGCATTATTTGCTTTTGTTGGCACACAAGGCTTGCATAAATAGAATGCTAGATGAGGAATTTCCTCAGCACTGCAATTAACAAATGCTTCTTTCATCTGTAGGTTATGCTCTCCATGCAGTGCCTGGTTCTCACACCTCAGACATTAACTCAGTGTTCTACTCACTGTTTCTTAGTACTCAAAATCTTTTTTCTTTTCCCCAGTTACAAAGCCACAATCTAACCAAGTCTTGGTGTTTCCTACCAGTACAGAATGAAGGAGCCAACCACCATTTTTTACTGCTGTTCTGTCACAAGACAGACTCACAGGATGGTAATGATGCATTCGAAGCATTCCACTGTTCCTCTCAAACTATTCACAGGTTCTTGTGGCACTGAATGTAAAAGTACTGCAGATACCATTTCTTCTGAAGAAGAAAATCAATCATGGGGTTTTCAGACAGTGGCTGCTGAACTGATGTAACTGAAAATTGCTTTTCATTGGAGAAGAGGGCAGCAAAAAAAAAAAAAAAAAACAAATTCCAGATCTCGAGCTTGTTGTTTAATACAGTGGTGACACCTAAGAGAACGTGTGACACACCTGAGAGTTTAAGTTTGCTCCAGGAAGCCCGAGAGCAGCAAGGGCAGGATCGAGAGCAGGAGCTCCGAGAGCAGCTAAAGGAACAGCACCAATCTGTAACAAAGGCAGCAATTAGAGCAACGTTCAACCGATACAAACTCTTAAAAGTCTCCACACGATCCATAAATATCCTAACATGAAGCTGTCAGGGGTTACCAGGAAAATTCACTTGAAGTTTCTGAGCCAGTGACCTCATTCTTCCCTAACTTTGCCCAGGATTCAAAGCCCAGCTCTGAGCTCCTGAACAACTCAGTGCAAGTTCATCTTTCACAGTCACAAATGAGAGAAGTCACACGCAGGAGCGCAAAAAGCACAAGCTGAAGAAGATCTGAAAAACGCAGAGCTAATGAAGCCTTCTGCTCTTACAGATCTGCCTCCCGCACTTTGGTTCTGTGCTCTAATGAGATGTGTTGGACTTTTTATTCTGTAATATATGTATATTTTTTACTGTTCATCTTCCACATGATTTCTGTGTATTTAAAGAGCAAACGCACGCTGTAACTTTCTCCTCCCTCAGCTGAATGTTACTGGAAGTTATTTCTCCACAGCACAACGCTCTCTTGAAATTCAGGAATTTAAACTCCACCCTTAAGGTCTCTGCTCCTCTCGGGTCTGTCAGTAAGGGAACAGTGGAGAGAAAAGAGAGCTGAGGTGCAGACGAGCCGTGAGACTTGTGCAGGGCACACAGGGAAGGGAAGCACTCCTAACAGCTCATCAACATGCTGACAGAAACCGTATCGGAGCGCTGCAACAACGCCGTCCATAAAGGAGCCCAAGCTCCAACACTCTGTGCCTTGGCATCGGCACACCAGTGGCTCTGACTGGAAACCAACCAAGAACTGGCAAGAAGCAAGCGAGCGGCCAGCGGTGGGTTCCCTTCATCCGACCAACCAGAAAACCTACCTGAGAAAGTGGGTTGGGAGTAGGCAGGAGTCCACCTCCAGGCAGCAGACCTGCCACAGCATTGGCTGGTGCCAAGAGAGACAAAGCCTTAGTCTCATCAGGAATGACTCCTGCAGAGAAATAGCCGGGCATTAGAATGCATTCTTTTTCTAAAGCAGAAAATACACAAATACACCCAAGAAAATGTCTCCCTGATACACCACCTGAGTTTGTTGAAAGTACTTATGTTTGCTAAAATACAAAGCTTGATGGCTATTAATATTTATCATTAATTTTTTTTTTTGTCAGAATGAAACTTCAATGCGTGAAAATCTGACTGTTCCTTTTTCTCTACAAATGGTTAAGTATCTAGAGCAAAAAAAAAATAGCACAATACACACTACTTTTTTGTTAACACTGCCAAGATTTCATCACCTGTACTCGATTTTTAAGTCATGAACCAAACGTAAGCAAGCACAGTCGGTTCTCCAGGGGTGTGCTCTCAACTTTCAAAAGCTGTTTTATGAACAACGACTCGTGTCGGCTGCTTCACTACAAAGCACACAGAAAAATCAAGATACACAAGACAAAAAAAGTTTGATTTAGGGGTTAATAATACGGTACAGTTCACTATGTTTTCTTTTACCCCTACCACATCAAATTTGTAAAACTTAAAGAGAAGGTACGGCAATATCTTTTGCTGAATCAAGCGTAGGGCTTTTGCTGACTTGTCAAATAAAAAGGACAGGCTCTGCAGATCTTCCCATACGGGCTGTGTGTGAGTGTCTGCGGGTGCATACGTACAGTACGTCGTGGCACATTCCTTACCTGTGCAGTAAAATGCTTATGTTCCAATATGTGCCATGCTTATTGTACCAACAATGCTGCTACGGAAGAAACTTCTGGCCCCAAATCTTGCAGCCAACTAAGACAAGCGTCTTACTGCACTGCCTGCTCTGCACGGATAATTTGAAGGGTCCTACCACGAGACAAGTACTTATGCAGGTGTTTTACATTCTATCCAACAGCAAAAGCCCTATACAGATGGATTAATTTGTTAATGTGCCCAAGCCCCCAAAATGAGAGTTCAATAAAACAATTTTACTAAATATTTGCAAATACCAGTAGTGTTTCTGTAATACATATTAAGAAACTGCATCTCATCATAAAACATACAATATGTACAGGGCACTTAAGAGAAACTGGATAAGCTGCAGAAGAAAACTGTTGGGTGGTATTTTCAGCAGGGCCTGGTATATAGTTCAGGCTGAACCAGGGAAAAGAACTGTAAAACACAACAACAAAAAAGAAAAACCACTGTTAAATAAAGGTAATGGTTCCTCCCACCTATACTGAGAAGTGCCGATAATACAAACAAATGTACAACACACAGCACTGTTATCTGGCTCGTGTCATTGAGCTGCCATCAATTTAGATACCAAAAGTTATGGAGGGAGAGGAGGGGAAAAAGGTCACTTAGATAAAGGGCATTAAGGCATAAATATATTAACATACCTACAGAGAGATTATGGGGTAATTTCGCATGCAAAATTATGTCTCAGAGGATATTTATCAATTACAGCTAAACATTTCAAATTAGTGCAGCTACAACATTTCCGGCAGCTAGACACAAATCCTCACTCATCTCCAGACACCTCAGAGAAGATCTGCATTCATTAAAAAAAAATCATGCATCTGATCCTCTACTCGTTTTTTAAAAAAGTATTCAGAAATAAATAAACTACAATTTAAAAAAAGCAATGAGGCCCCTCACCAGTTAATTTTCATGCTTCAAGAGCTTTTTTTACTGCTGCTTTGTTAGAACCATGAAATACTGTATGAATATGTAGAAATGAAAGAAAAAGAAACAGACAAAAGAAACAAACATTAACCAAAGAACCTAGATACCCCCCCAGCCATCTTTAATCTTAGAGTTCCTTCCAAATCTAGGAATATCACAGTGAAAATTACAATGAAGACTAAACCTTACCGTAGACTTTGTGTATAGCTCTACAACACAAAGCAACAGCCAACACCAAAATGTCTGTGTGTGCTAAAACTGGAGTGCGCTTGTGATGTATGGGATAATTATTGCACTAGACAGATAATAAACATTTACTTTAGCGACAGGCAATATTACAACAGAATTATCACAGCAGAAAATAGGAGGCGTGAGGGCCCGGTTCAGCACAGCAGTTAAGCATCTGCCTGACTTTCAGCACATGAGCAATTTCACCGTGCTTTGAAGAATCTCGCCGTACGGCGCTTAAGTAACTGTTGAAGTGGGAGCCGGCAGCACGCAGCGAGAGGTGCAGCGATGCTCCCAGGCAGGGACAGAAGCCCGTGGTTCCCAAACGAGGGCAGAGCCTTACTGGCCGAGCACGCGGCTGCGATGTGCCACATCCTCGTGACAGAACTGCTCACACTCCGAATCTCTGCAGTACCATAAGGAACAGCCCATGAGGAACTCTGTGACTTAAAGAGGCCCGTTAAAATGCAACTTTAAACAAGACTGAAACTACTGGGCAGAGTTTTTGACGTGCCAGCTTTATCCACGTGCAGCGCAGTGGACAAGTCAGACTGACAAAGGTATCGTTTTTATCCTTGCTGGAAAAGCTGAACGCTGACATCTGCCAGCACGGGCCTTGCAGAACGTTTTGGTACCGACTGATGGACTGTTACTAGGTCATGCTTTCATACAAAGAGGAGAACGAGATGCCTCTCCACTACACTGTAATACCTGGAGCGGGGAAAGCAGAAGCAGTAACTCCACAGCAATTTCTGAATGTGCTCAATACTCCCCAAAGCAGCATGTCTCAAGCAAAGGTCACGCTGCAGATTCCTACGTTCCAGAAATTGAGTTTCCATCTCTCTTACATTGCAGGAATACAAAGATAAGACGGTTCCCCGGGCCTCCAAAGACATCCTCATAGCATTACAATGTCTTGATAAAAGGTCTGAACACAGACCGTACACCACATTTATCACTGTAGCATGACTTAATCTGCAGAGGTGGTATTTAATTCAAGCCATTTGGGAAAACCCATTATTTCAGAAGTACATCAGTACAAGAAAACAGTACAATGGAAATCAATTACTTCTAAAGCAAGTCTAGAAGAGTTTAATAAGACTTCTGCAAGAAGAGGTGTCTTCTCAGCACAGTTTTTAAGTTCCAAAAACCCTGCTCATTGCCTTTCAAATTACTGTAACACCCTAAAATGTAAAAATAAAAAGAAGAAGAGAAAATGTAGTTAACAAGTGGTTACACCAGGAAAACACTTGGGGACTTGAGTGCTTGCTGGCCTTTAGTTAATGTCTAGAATCCCCTGTAGCTGCAGAGGACCCACTGTTTTTCAGTCATCTGGAAGGGCTTTGCATTTGCCTTCTCCACTACAAAAATCACACACACAAATAACAGAGAGAAGAGTTTATTATTTAGTGAAATTCTATTAAAATATAGCATGGCTGAACAAGAAAACTTGGAATAAAAACTATTACCAGTGCCCATTTGGCACCTCTCGGAAGATCTCACTTTCAAATTCAATCCTGACTACTGAAACCCTTGGTATACTGGAGTTCACAATGAGAGTGAATGAATGGCTTTTCAGGGAAGCTCCCCACCGGGTGCAAGGCAGCACGTGCCAAAGAGGTGTTGGCCTGCTCTCCCGTGGACTCTCGGGGAGGGAGAAACATTCTCGTGAAGAGATTCACCCACAGGTGAATAAGGCAAAATCTCCCTTGAGCGTTGACCTGTTTGCAGAACTCCATTGAGGAAAATGTCTCACTGACATCAATAAAGAGCACAATTTGCAAGCAATTCTGCCTAAACTGTTCATATTCTAATCTTAAGACACACAAAACCAGTCAGAGGCAAGCTTCCCGTTTTCATTCAGCACCGCTAAATAAAAGCGGTTTGTAGCCCAGGAGCCAATTGCAATATACCAAGGGTTTTTAAACATTAATGGCCGTACGTCTGGCATTTTCCTAACGCTCATTTTTGCGAACTACACTGGAACAAAATGTCATCATATGCTGGCTTCATAGACCATTAAACAATTCACAAACCTTCTGCATACGGAACGACTATCAGCGCTCTGTCGACGAACACCGTGTTCGTCAGGTGCTGGGCCACAACCGCCGAGTCGGGATCGTGGAACTTTACAAAGCACACACGGGATGACACGGGCAAAGGAGAGTCACTGGAAAACAAGGAGAGAAAGCGATGAGATGAAACCAAATCGGTCGTGAGGAGACATCATGCTACCTGCTCTTGCCTGCCACTGAACCGGAAAGTCGGACGGGTTTATAGAAGAAATCACACGGAGTGAAGACGCTCTCTTATGAAATTACAGAAATAATCCCACTGCCTTGTTTGTAACTGAAAATGAATTCCATCGTGCAGGGTATATCTATGGCAGTCACCTACGGGCTAATTAGTTCTCATTACTAATCTGTAAGAAAGGAAGGAGACAAATGACAAATAAATGTCAACGAGGTCTCTGGGGAGCTGAACAGGAGGGGAACAGCTGTTTGTGAGGGTGGATGGTGGTGACAGGACAAGGGGGAATGGTTTGAAGTAAGACAGGGGAGGTTTAGGTTGGGTATTAGGAGGATGTTGTTCAGCCAGAGGGTGGTGAGGCACTGGCACAGGCTGCCCAAGGAGGCTGTGGATGCCCCATCCCTGCAGGCATCCAAGGCCAGGCTGGATGTGGCTCTGGGCAGCCTGGGCTGCTGGTTGGCGACCTGCACACAGCAGGGGTTGGAACTGATGAGCGTTGTGCTCCTTTGCAACCCAGGCCATGCTGTGATTCTATGAAATACTTTACTCAAGGAAAACAGAGCTATCTTACATATATACTACAGAAGCCCTCAGAAATGGGAGCTGTGTACTCTCTGCTTAAGCACCCAGATTATATTTTTGAAGTAAACTATAAAGAAGGCAATGATTAAAATAGGATTATTTTACTTCTTAACACTGTTTCATGAATGCTTCTAGCCCAAACTTCACTGTGCTTCTCCTTGTTGCCAAACACACGCACAGAACCCACCCATCTCCCTTCAGAGGGAGGCACGCTGCTCAGAACATGCCTGTTATTCAACAGTAACAGAACAAAACCAAACAGGACTGTCACGTAGGCAGTGCTATAGATGAAATCACACAAAAGGGCAAAGAGCTCCTGGACAGCCAACCTGTAACCATAAGCCTCTTGGCAAGACGGGCCCTGCCTACCGCACAGCTCAGAGTGAGCGCCTCAACAGGGCTGTGCAAAAATCCCCAGGTATGGAAAATCCAAAAGAGAACGTGGAAAATTTGAGTCCATTTAAAGACTAGGAAGATCTCTCTCTTACAAGAGTAAGAAAGCGCGGCAGGCTTTGCAAGCCCCCAGGGGAAAACAACGACAACAGAAAGAATGAAGGCAAAATCAACTCAGTAAAGTTCCAAAATAGATTTCCAAAAGTCCACACTGTATGAAAACTGCAAATTTTCCTTTAGTCGGTGATTCAAATTACATGACAGGAAAAGAAAATGTTATGCAGACAGAACTGCACAGCAGGTGAGGTAAGAGCTGCCTACAGAAGATTCACAGCAGGCACAGGAAGCAGCATCAAGTCCCTAATGCTGTGCTTCCCAACCAGGGCCAGGCTGCTCCCAGCTCTCAGGCAGCAATCAGCAGAGGAGCCAGCTCTCAAGAACACTCCCCGAGTCTTCATCACACTGACCTGCCTTTGCCGACCAGCACCCAGAGACAATTAACAGGACAGTTTTGAAAATGCATCCCACTGCCAGACTGTTCTATCTGGAAAACTGACCAAGTCTTTCATCACTTAAAATAGGGATTATCACAATTCAGGAGAAAGAAGAATGATATGAAGTACAAAATGACACCTTTTTCCTTCCATCAGTGCCAATGCCAACAACTAGCTAACCTTCACCACCACCAAGCAAACGAATCACAGAATCACAGAATTGTAGGGGTCGGAAGGGAACTCCAGAGATCATCGAGTCCAACCCCCCTGCTGAGACACACAATGATTTCCTGTGTCTCAACAACGTATCAGTTCTGACCCACATCAGGACAGCTGGGCATTCCAGCCCTCACCTCCTAAACCCCCACATACCTCCTTCCAAGTTCCCCCACATCACAGTCTGCATTTCAAATACATCATATTTCTGAAGGCATATTCCTGCTGCTTACACCAACACTGCTGCTGCTCTAACATCCAGGCTGCAATGAATAGTGGGCAAGTAGGAGATGTCTTTCAGCATCACCATATTCATAGTAGGGTGGGAAGAACCAGAGCAGAACCATGCTCACTTTGCAAAGGAGTTGTCATCCTTTTCCCAGCACAGCAACTATGCAGCACTGAGAACCAAGCAAAGCTGCTCTTCTGAGGAGAGTTGTTGCCTTACTGTCACTTGCAATTGCTCTTCTGAGGAGAGTTGTTGCCTTACTGTCACTTGCAATTATTACAGAGAAGGCAAAAGATTTTGCCAATTACCACCACATCCAACTTACAAAGTCAAAATATACACTCCTAATTTTATCATTCTTTCACTCTGTAGATTAGATTTTCCAGCAAATACGTTTTCCTCCTGATAAATTTCTCTGTTCGCTGCACTGGATCACTCATCCACCAACAGGACCAGAATCCACACTGATTTCTGCATCCACATTTCAGAGCAGAAATGTACGTTCTGATAGAAGGACAGCCTCCACATGGTAGACAAGACATGCTGAGATCATCTTCTAAACATGCGTGCAGAAATGTTTTTAAAATATTCCTATGTGGATGCATACAATATAATTTAATTTTCTATATTATATATCCTGTATGATTCTGTTACAAATGGTACACATGTACATTTTGTAAGCTCGGCCAGAAGCCCATTCCCTCCACTTCTGCCCATCTCAGAGTCAGGACCTCAAGTTTATAGGAGAAGGAACAGCAGAGCCTCCAGCACAGAGGAAAGAACCCACAGTGTGGGCAAATACTCCTCTCCCCCGGGCTTCCAACGAAACCAGACACCCCAAGCACCCCTCCCACCATCCATCACCCAGTGTGGCCACACCTCCCGGCACAGTGCGGCGCACAGCGCGGCACCTCCGCACCGACAGAGGCACAAAGGGAGCAACAGGAAAAATCCTCACCACTACCAAGTTAAAAATGCAATCCCAGCATGAAAAAAAGCCTTTTCCAACTTCAACTGCACAACCTTACCTCATTTAAACAGCGTACAGAGTTTTAAGTAAAGCCAGTTTTCCATTAAGATACAACACAGTTCACTCCAACAGCTATTCAGTATCTTCTGCATCTCCTGTGCCAGACCCATTTTGTTACACTACATTTCCTGTTCTCTATTGACCTCCTCAGTGGTTTTTCTACAGTAACAACTTCCTCGCAAAGGGCTAAGATCTTCACAGCAACCCTAAGGGATGATGCTGCATTATCCTCTTTCATTTAGAGATCTGAAACACAAAAGAAATATAGGCCAAACGTTCTCAGTGACCTTTAATGCTTTGAGACATCTGAGATCTCAGGTTATTTGCACCACTTTGCCTCCTCCTCCGCCAGCACAGAGCCCTCCCCGACACAGCTGTGAAAGCCACAATACCAGTGCCACAACAAAGGAGGCAGAAGTGAGCTGGGAAGAGCAGGAGCTCAGCATGCAGAAACAGCCTTACACTAGGATGTGCCAAAAGGATGCCTTGAAGATACTGGCTATCTCCCAGCATCCAACGCATCCAACAGACAAGAGGATACAATTCAAAGCTCTCCAAAGCCACCTCATCCCTCCTGTAACCCAGTCCTTGGATATATGCATGGCAGACTTCAACACAATCCAGGGCAGATCCACCAGCTGCACTGAGCAAGGTCCTACAGGGCCAGCAATTCACACATTTGTGCAACAGAGCCAAGTCAAGCACAGCTGGCTGCCTCAGCTATGGTAACAAAGTTGCTGGGCTGAGCTTTGTTCCCTTCTGAAACAGCAGAAGTGATTCTTTAACGTATGAAGTTAATATGTAGCTAAACCAGCACAAAGCTTCGGGAACAGACTTTACCAACAATAACCTCTCCTGAAAAACCAGCCAACACCTGGAAATGCCAAGCAGCACACTCAGTGATCGCATCTGTTTAAAGGCAGTTGGCTGTGCTGAGCACCACGGGCTCTGCCATCACACACAGCTACCCGGTTGCTAACAAAGCAGCGCTCACACCCGCCGCTGCCTCTGCTTCAGTCACACACTGCCCTTCCTTCCACGTTCTCTTCTCCAGCACCGACTTTCCAGCAGCCAACCCAACCCGCACAGCACCCACAGTCTGCACAGCAGGACATGCAGACCTGCTTGCAGGGATCAAAGACCAAACGACGGAAAACGAGGCCGCCCCGCAGCAGGCTGTCCCACTACGGTTAAACACAGCACCGGCCGCCGGTTTTGCACGGAACTTTTAGCAAGGATCGAGTGGAAAACACTCGTTTTAAGGCTCGCCCTCAGCTCCAAAACTCAGCCCCACAACGAGGGGAGCCCGCAGAACCGCGGCCCGGCAGGCTCCGAGGCCGGCAGCGCTTCCAGGAGGGCGGCTGAGCAGGGCGGGAGCGGCCGCCGGGCCGCGGGCACGGAGGCGGGCGCAGGGAGGGGGGCGGAGGCAGACGGGCCTAGGGCGGCGGACTCACTCCGGGGGGAAGAGGCGCAGCTCCTCGATCTTTCCGAGGAAACCGAAGAGCGTCCGCATCTGCTCGGAGCTGGCGCTGGGGGAGACGTTGGTGACCTGGATCACGTCGGTGCCGCTGCTCGAGGCCATCGCGCCGGAGCTACAAACACACCGCGGAGGGAGAGAAGGGAGAAGAGCGCGTCAAGGCCCGAGCGGCCCCCGGCTGCGCCCTCCGGGCCGGGCGGGCCTCCCGCGGACCGCGGCCTGGCGCAGAAGCTCCGCCGCGCAGCGCGGCCGCCTCACCAGCCTGCCTGGGCCGCAGTATCCCACAATCCCCCGCCGCCGCCCCCGCGCAAGCGCAGCGCGCGCGCCCTGCCGACCCACGCAGCCTCGCGGCGCGGAGCGCCGGCGACCGCGCATGCGCACGCGCGCGTCCCTTGCCCCGCCCGGGAAGGCACGGGAACGGCGCCTGCGCAGCCGTGTGGAGAGCGTCGCTCCGCCTCCGCGCACGCGTACTGGGTGCTCAGGGGCGCGCGGGACGCACCGCACACGCGCGGAGCGGGGATGGGGCCGGAGGCTGCGAGGCGTTGGGCCTCGTGTTTGTGCGTCGGGGCGGCTTTTCCTCTTACAGGGACAAACTAAACGTAACTCGGACACTCGGTGCTTTGGGAAATACGCAGTGGGAAAGCTCAGTGTTTCCCTGGGCAATGTTGCCAAAGAACTAAGGAGCAGTGGTTAAAAATCAGAAAGACCAAGCCTGCTATCAGAAGCGAGTGCCTGATGGGCGGTGGGCTCTCAAGCCATGTGCTCACTGACCCATGCTGGTGTTTAGCACCAAACTCACTGCTCACAAGTCCAATGGAACTTACTAGAAAAAGCTTTTTTTTTCCCCCAACGGTTTGTGTTTGAAAACTCGGAACTGAAGGTTACATCCTTTGTGGCCAGGAAGCATGGCCGTTCTCACTTCCCTCAAGGCACTGCTGATAGCACCGGGCTGAGAGAATCACAGAATGGTTTGGGTTGGAAGGGACCTTTAAGATCCTCCAGTTCCAATCCCCTGCTGCAGGCAGGGACACCTTCTTCTAAACCAGGCTGCTCACAGCCCCAGCCAGCCTGGCCTTCAGTGCTTCCAAGGGGCATCCACAGGCAATCTGTTCCCGTGACTGATGGCACTGCCTGGGCTGTCTGCTCTGCTAACTGCCAGGGCTGGAATGCAGAAATTTTTCAAACTCTGGGCTAAAGGGAAGAGGAAAAACAAATAGCAAGTTTAAGTAAAAGTGCCTTTTTATTTGGAATCCTTTACGCATATGTTTAAAATGTTTTTCTTGAGCTCAGTGAGGGAAGGTTTAGATTGGATGTCGGGGGAAGTTCTTTGCTGTGAGAGTGGTGAGTTGTTGGAACAGCTGCCCAGAGAGGCTGTGATGCCCTCGTCCATCCCTGGAGGTGTTCAAGGCCAGGTTGGATGGGGCCCTGGGCAGCTGTGAAATGTGGAGGTTGGTGGCCCTCCCTGCGGGGGGGTTAGAGCTTCATCATCCTTGGGGCCCCTTCCAACTCAAGCCATTCTATCACTCTATGATTTCATGATTTTTCTGGATTCGCTCCTTGCAGGGAGTTGTAGAGAACGATGAGGTCCCCCAGCCTCCCGCTCTGCAGCCTGCACAGCCGCAGCTCCCACAGCCCGGCTTTGCTCCGCGGCTCGACCCTCCCCACCCGCCGCCGTGACACCATTTCGGCGCGGCCGCTCCGGCCGGGAAATGGCGGCAGCGGGCGGGCTGTGCCCCACGCGGAGCGCCGCCAGCCCGCCGCCCCTCCGAGGAGCTCCGCCCGCTCTGCCCGCGGCGGGGCGGTGCCGGCTGGGCGCAGCGCTGCGGGATGGCGGCGGCGCGGAGGGCGCCGGCGGGGGATCCTCGCGCCGGCTTCAGGCGGGCGGCGGACGAGCGGAGCCCCGCCGTGCCGCAGGGATTGATCCGGGCCGCCCGGAAGAGCGGGCAGCTCAACCTGGCGGGCCGCGGCCTCGGCGAGGGTGAGCGTGTGGAGGCGGCGTGCTGCGGGCGGGAATGGGGAGCCGGGGAGCCGGGCTCAGCCCGTGTCTGGCTGCCCTACGTGCCAGGCTGCTCTCTGTGGCCCGGCTGCGGGCGCTCGGCGGGCCGGCTGCTTCCTGCCTTCTTTGATAAACAAAACAAAGAAAGAAAGCGATGAATATTCCCTGCCCGCTTTCTTTTTGCTGTCGCTGGCCGATCGCTACCTTGTAATGGCTGTTTAGGAGCGCTTTGGATTGCCAGCTTCGGGAAAGCGGCTCTGTAAAAGTCACTGTGTGTGTGTATTCTGAGAAACCGTGTATATGTCTGAGAAAACGGGCGTTTGAGCGCTGTGTGGAGCGTCCGGCTGAGCCCTGTGTTTTGGCTTGCAGTGCCCCAGCACGTGTGGCGGATCAACCTGGACACCCCCGAGGAAGCCCACCAGAACCTCTCCTTCGGTGCTGCGGACCGCTGGTGGGAGCAGACAGACCTGACCAAGCTGATCCTGGCCTCCAACCAGCTGCAGTGCCTGTCTGAGGACGTCAGGCTGCTGCCCGCGCTCACTGTTCTTGATGTACGTATTGGGATCCCATATCAGTGAGATCGTGCTCTCGCTGTATGGTATGGGACAACATAGCTTTAGATCCTTGTTTTCCATTTCCTGCAGCAGTGGATGTGTAGAAGCAGCACCAGTATATTCTCAGGACAAGGGGCTGCTCCCTATCTCCCCTTGGTACATTGCTTTACACACAGGCAGTGGGTAATGCTGTGCAGAGAGGTCCGAGAGTCCCATCGTGAACACTGAAAGAGCTGTTGCTGCATAATGTGCTTCTGCAGATTTCATATCAAATAATTTGATCTCTCAGTGCTTACACTCAAATAGAAACCTACAAGATCGGCAGTTAAAGTGCTGCTGTTGGTAACTGTGCAGAGGAACAGACGTACACAGGTGTTGGTGGTGGACTGAATGGTACAGAGCAATGTACACAGGTGTTGAGAATGGACTGAATTGTACCGAAGCACATACTCAGGTGTTGCTAATGCACAGAATAATTTTGAGCATTAGTTCAACTTGGTTTGTTGCCGAGTAGGTGGAAGAAAACCTACAAAGTGCAACTCAGTAAGTATTCCAAAACTTATTTTCCAGGTACATGATAACCAGCTGACATCTCTGCCTTCTGCTTTAGGACAATTAGAAAATCTTCAGAAACTTGATGTCAGGTACTTGTCACAAACTTAGAGCATTGATTTTCAAGGTGTGAATGAGAGATTAGTAAAACTAATTTCATTTTCAGAAAAGTTAATATCTGTTGTTTGTTTGTTTTTAATAGAGAACATGAATGCATTGAGAATTATATGTTTTAGATTAAAACTGATGATCTGAGGTTTGTTAAGATAATTTTGACTATTGCTCAAAAGTCCCAGCGTTATTTGGAAGCTGAATACTGATGCTTTGAATACTCACACAAAAGCTGTATCAGCATTCATTTGCTTCAGTACAGAAGTTGTGTTTTAAAGGAATAAAAATGTTTTTTTCATGAATAATATACATTGGAAATAGCTGAAGATATCATTCAGGCTGTAACTTTCATATTGTTCTGTAAGTTTGTACATGAGGGGAGAGTACATTTCTTTTTTGTCTGTTGAACTGCACCATAAACAAGCATTAAATGCAGCTGGAATATTGTAGATTCAGATGTGGTTGAAAAGTATTCTTTAACAAAGAAATTTATTTTCTCTTAGGCAACTAATCCACTGTAAAGGGCTGTAATAATTGTAAGAAGGAGATTTTCTTAAGGGCGATGGTGTCCTGTGCAGCACGCCTACATGCAGGCTGCGAGGTGGAAATGTTTCACAGCTGTTCTGAACAGTTGGTCTGTGCCAACAGCAGAGCATCAGATGCATCTAATGCTGGCTGTGCTTCCTACTTGCTCTGTGGTCTGAAGAGTTTGCATCTCAAATGATGTGTGTGATGCAACCCTAGTTGGGGCAGTGCAGTGTGTAGCAGAAGATTCTATACGTGGTTGTATTCTCAAAACTTTTTAACAATTGTTAATTGGCTTTGTTTTCCACGTTGGAATGCCAGCCACAACAAGCTGAAGAGCATCCCAGAAGAGCTGCTGCAGTTGTCACAT
This sequence comes from Tetrao urogallus, assembly GCF_951394365.1. Classification (NCBI taxonomy): domain Eukaryota; kingdom Metazoa; phylum Chordata; class Aves; order Galliformes; family Phasianidae; genus Tetrao; species Tetrao urogallus. The sequence continues at coordinate 1,022,546 of NC_136818.1, forward strand.
TTGAAGAGCCTTCTTCTTCAGCACAACGAGCTGAGCCACCTGCCAGATGGATTTGGGCAGCTCGTCAGTTTAGAAGAATTGGTAAATTGCAACTTCTTGAAAAACACTGATTTGTTCAGAAACATCAATCTATCTATGTTTTACTGCTAATTAAAAAAAAAAGTCTGAGAACCTTATTCAATAATTCATGGAGCTTATCAGCTATTTTGCGTATGCGCTTGCAACCAGGTTTTGATTTGGATTTTCCAGATATTTTAAGAAAAATCAAGTCCCTGGTGATCTGTCCATCATGGGAGACTTATCTCTTCCATTCACATCTCTACCAGGGAAATCCTGGAGATGTCAGCAATCTAGTTTGAACATTCTGCCAGTAATTAACTTTGCAACAACAGCACCCATGGGGTATTTTAAACGTCTCTATTTATAACCTCTTTCTCTCTCTTTTCTTTTTTTTTTACTCTTCAGGATCTGTCCAACAATCATCTTACAGACATTCCAACAAGTTTTGCTTTGCTCATTAACTTGGTGCGACTCAATTTGGCTTGTAATCAACTCAGAAACCTGCCTGCAGATATCAGTGCAATGAGAAGTAAGTTAGTTTCCTTGGATTGTTAAATGTCAGGCAGCCAGTTCTGTAGTTATGTTCAGAAATACATTACATAATATTCCAGGTTATGAAAGTAGGTTCTGAAGGATTTAAAGTATTCCCAAGAGGACTAGCTTAGAATTATTTAACAAAAGAAGAAAGCTACTACAGCTCCCATGTATCAAACTTACATCCTCCTGTAGTTCGTATTATTTGACAGATGCTCAGGGAACTATTAGGAAAGTGTCAGGATTCCTGCTCTGCTGTGAAGTTATTAGCCTTAGAACTGTGACGAGTGTCTAGTGCATGTTTTGAGTGGAAAGTAAAGCATAAATAAGAGCTAGTTGAATTCACTGGTAAAGACAGGACAGCACAAACTGGTCAGCAATAGGAGTTAACTTTTGTGATGGTGATACCAACTTGCTGATGTTGATGCTGACATCAATTTCAGCGAGTTCTAATAGCTGTGGCAGATCTGTAGGAGCAGGTCGTAGACTGCCAGCTTTTGTCAGTGCTACAGAAATTACCTGCAGATCTTTCTGAGATGGCCTATGACATTAAACCTAACCTGCATGTTGCCTGCAGTCCTTTACTCCAAACAAGAGCTAGTATTTGGCAGTGTCACCGAAGGCATTCCAGAATGTCTTGTGAGGGAAGAATGAAAAGCAAATATGTTGCTTTCGGCGGTGCTGACGCTGACTGATCTGATTTCTTCTGAAGTTTGGATGTGACAAGATGTTTTTATGCCTACCTTAACAAAAAAAATAGGGTATCAATACTTCTGCAGAAAACTATTTCTATTTTATTTTGTTATTCTGTAGGCCTAAGACAACTGGATTGTACAAAAAACTACCTGGAAACTGTACCTTCTGAACTGGCCAGTATGGCATCTTTGGAGCAGCTGTATCTGAGGAAAAATAAACTGCGTTCCTTGCCAGAACTTCCTTCGTGCAAATTACTGAAGGCAAGGTTTGAATTGCTGGGTGCTGTAAATGTCTTTGCAGTGAGCTTTGAGAATAGTGATTGTTAGCTCCCATACAAGTTATCATGAATTGCTGTGATCAGAAGTTAGTAAATCTGTGCGTAGAACTCTTTTTAATACATATCCTTGTGTGTTTAGTCTTACTGCCCATATTGATCTGTCTGAACAGCATTTGGAGGACAAACAGCAATATTCAGATTTGGAAAATAAAAAAAACGTATTTAAGGAGAAGAATGACTTGAATATTAAGTGTGATGTTGCCTGCAACAGCTGCGTTTTATTTCCATTTTATGGGAACATTTTATGAATCAATCTACACTTACTTTGTTCACTCCTGTTTTTTCTTGTAACTGCAGAGAAAGTGTGCATTCAAAAGAGCCACAGCCTTCAAATGTTGTGACCTTAACTTTCCTTCTGTTTATAATTGCAATTTGCCTGTCTGAGAATATCAAGTGTGTTACTCATCAGACAGCGATGTGATCAGGTCAATTGAGTGTTAATGTCACCAGGTATATAATCAATAACCAAATCCATCACAGGATGTAGATACGTAGATAGATATGTAGATAGTTCAGCATAACTCCAAACTCTGCACTTAAAGTTCCAAGCTGTTCCAGCATTTTCTAGCACAGTTCTTGCTGGTATGTGAGGTTGTGTATTTGTATAGCACATCCAGCAGCAAATGTCTCTTCTGGCTTTAAAGAACCATTTGGATCTGTGAGCGATCTTTGTCTCCATAGGAATTACATGCTGGTGAAAATCAGATTGAAATACTAAATGCAGAAGACCTGAAGCACCTGAATTCCTTGTCTGTGTTGGAACTTCGGGACAACAAGATAAAATTGGTTCCTGATGAAATCACTCTACTCCAGAAGTTGGAGCGACTTGACCTCGCCAACAATGACATCAGTAGGTAATAAAAAAATGCACGTCTGTGATGAGGCCTTCCTTGGGGCATCTGTGGGTGGCTGATTCTATGGGTGATTTATTTCAGTAATTAAAAAAGGTCTGGACTGTAAAACGAAGGCTCCATTTCTTAGTTTTGTCAGTGTTGCAGTCGCGCTGTGCCTTTCTTAAATGTGATGTGTTGTGTATCTTGTTGTTAGAATCCAAGCTTCAGAATACCAGGTCTTCTTCAGACAATTGCCAATGCTTAGGATTTGTACTGAAGCAGCTCATATCTGAAATGGATTGTTTCTGTTTGCAGATTGCCTTACACGCTGGGGAACCTTTCTCAGTTGAAATTCCTGGCATTAGAAGGAAATCCTTTGAGAGCCATTCGAAGAGACCTTCTGCAAGTAAGCCCATTTAGAAAGTACATGAAAGCTGGTGATGTTGCAGACATCCGTTCTGCACATGGTGCAGGCACAGCATGATTAAAAGGCCCCTCCATCTGAAGTAGCTTCAGCTTCTTCATCGCTGCTGTTTGTGTGATTTTGTTGCCGTTCCCAGGGGCTCTGATGCGATGCGTAACGTGATGAGAGCTGTGGGATAAAGCAGTCATTGCTTCACAGGACCTGTTCCTGATTTGCTGTAGATGTTGTAATATATATTACAAATGAAGCAGCAGGTATCTGGGGAAAGGATAGAGCAGCTGTCTGCTGCCTAATCCTACTGCAAGTCACAGCTCATTGCAGTGCTAGGCAAGTATTTGATGTGAAGGCTTTCCAAGATGAGCATGGATTTTTTTTCTCCTTTCCTACTTGCCTGAATTAAAGACCTTGGATTCAGTTTCCAAGGAGTATTTGCTGGCAGATGTGTTTTGAGCAATGACAGTATCATGTACAGTGTTTAGTTATGGATGACCTACGAAGTGAAGGTGGGAATTACACATCAGGAACAAGTACATGGGCAGCAGGGAGGCTGGCTCACAGGCACCACTGCTGCTATAGAATTCTTTCTAATTTCTATCCCAGCAAACCCTTCTCATTGGTAGTATAGATTACTTCTTTCTTTTGCCACTGCTATAAAATAAATGTTTACAAATTCTCTAAAATATTCTCTAAAAATAAATAGCATTGAATGTCCCCTACTGAAATGGAATTCAGTAATGTGTGTTGGAAATAAGGGAGAAAATGTGATCTGGTCAAGTGAACATTGTATGCACTGCAGCTTATCTTCTGTCTTCTTTCTTCAGTTTTTGTCCAGTTTCACCAAATTCTCTGTGAGTGGTCCTTCCCTTCCATCCTCCACGTTTTCTTCATCCCCTCTGCATTCAGATCAGTCTTCATATAGTACAAATGTCAGCTAGAATGAGAAAAGTTCATATTTGCTGCTTCAGTTCTTATTCTAAAACATCAAAGAGAAACATGCAATATTGTAAGGAAGTTTTGTCCTTGCTAGTTTTGTCCTAAAACAAACGGGCTGGATGAGATGATAGGTAATGACTTGGAGATCATGCAGTTACTGTGTCTGACCAGTAGAAGTTGCTGTGAGAGGATTGCCAATAAAATTTTAGGAGAATCCAGAATCCAGATCTATTTCCACGTCAAATAGTGAATTTCTTCTTCAAGAGTAATCATGCTTCGGCTCTTTAGAGAAGGCTGAGTTCATTTGAAGGGTTCTTCCTTGCTCTTGGAGCTGGCCAAAGAACTTCAGATGAAAAGCTAAGAACGTGGAGCCCAAGGTAGTAACGTGGGGCTGGGAATTTTCAGCTGGAGTAAATACACAAAACTCTAAAGAAATAAGGACATGAGCTGTTGCAAATAGGGTTTTTCCCCAGGAATTGTTGGGTAGCTCTTATAACCAGCTGTGCTATGAGCTCCATTATGTGACCAAAATCGTTGGTCTTCATTGTCAGAACAGCGGTGTAAATGCTGGCTGGTAAATGCTTATTGACCTTCTGCTCTTTCTTTGTTGTTTTTTTTTTAAAGAAAGGCACCCAGGAACTTCTGAAATACCTGAGAAGCAGAATCCAAGGTATGTTGTTTTATTGAGTTGCATCTTACAGAGAATCTCTCTAAGAAATTAAAAGTGCTGCCAGTTTCCTGCAATTACCCTGCAATAAGTTTCTTTACTCAACGGTTTGCTCTGTATTTCTGTGCTGTTCTTTTTCTTACTCTATTGAATAATACAACATTCTTTATGGAGCATCATCACTCAGAAAAGCAACACTAAGTGTTTTTCCCTGGTCCCTTTATGTGTTTTGAATGAAGAATTCAAGTTGTTTCTTGTTTGTTTGTTTGTTTTTCCTTTGGACATCATGGGAAATTTCCACAACGAATTCTTCATTTTCAGCTTGCTGTCTGCCTGCTGGCTTTGTCACAGTGTAGAAGTGTAGGTGATTTTGCAAAGGTAATACGTGTCACTCATTCATGTTGTAGTGTGGGCAGCACAGTCCTGCGGTTCCCAGAAATTAAGCATGAGAAAGGCAGCCTCAGGGCCATGGTGGTGCCACAAACTCCACCATGTAGCTGACTAAGAATATAAAAAATCCTGGGGGAGAAAGTAAGAGGTTCTTTTAAACAGAATTCAAATCCCGGCCCGTTCGTCCCTCTGTGACACAAGCCTTGACCCCACCATTCCCTCTGGAAATAATTAAGAAGTCACAGAGCACAAATTCAGATGAAATATCTCAAGCTTGATTCTCTGAACCAAACTGCTGCACGTCTCTGCAGAATCCCCTTCTGGGTTCTGAGATGTAACTTGGGCGATTTAAAAAGCAGCTGGCTGGTGATATCAGTTTCTGTAAGTGATGCAGGACTTCTGGATCCGTTTTACTAAAAGGGTTCAAAGGTTGCCGGTGTGCAGCTTTCCAGACTATTCCTTGGTCCTCTCATTCAGTGAGATCATTTGTTATTTGGTTAATTTTCTGTGGTTTGGGGTGGGGGTTTTTTTGTGTTTGTTTCTCTTTTGTTGTTTTTCACTTCATTCCATATTTTCTGAAGTATTGCAGATGACACCATTTTTTGATTATATAAGAAACTGGCTGTCAAAGTCTGAGCAACTTGCAGGTGGAGGAGAGCAAATCTTTTCAAAGCAGGATTTTCTTTTACCTTTAGAAATCTTTCTTTTTTTTAGATTTTAAGACGTGAAATAGGGAAGATGACTGAGTTCACTGGACATGTTAAATATATAGCATGGAAATAATTATGCTGCACTTAAATGCAGAAAAATGCTTAACCTTTTAATTTGGAGGTCTTGATGATACATACAGGAAAATTGATTTGGGAATGGTATGTGTGACTTGTGAGTGGGCTTTCTCTCCATCTGCCAGAGGATGGCAGCATTAATTGGATTACTGCAGTGTGTAAAATTGCTCTGAAGTGCCTGTGCAAATCTGACATATTATTAACTTTGCAAAAATGAGTTGGGTGCTTGAGTACATGCTTACGTGCTCATCTGCTGACCTGTTACAGGTTTTATATTTGGGGGTGACAAAACAAGCTAAGGTCTTGCATGGATCTTAGTGTTTGTGGTTTTATTGTGCCTTTTCAAGCATTTAAGGGGAGCTGAACCAGGAGCAGCAACAGACCTACGTGTGCAGAGGCTGAAGTTGAACAAGTGCCACTAACCTTGTTGGCCTTAATGAAAGAATTCCTAGTTGGGCATGGGGGCAAGTTGGTAGGCTTTAGTTCATGAATGCTGCTGAATTTCTTGTAGCATTCTTCTTTTAGTGGCAGTTGGATTTATCATGTTTGGGCTTCTACTAAGCTTCACCCAGGGAGGTGGTGGAGTCGGCGTCCCTGGCAATGTTCAAGAGGCGCCTGGATGAGGAGCTACGAGATATGGTTTAGTAGCTTGTGGTACTAATAGGAATGGGAGGGTGGTTGGACTAGATGATCTTGCAGGTCGTTTCCAACCTTGCAATTCTGTGATTCTGTGATTCACCATTCTGAAGTGCCCACGAGCTCCTAGGGGACAGTGCCACAGCCTGGCTGTGCACAGCAAGGTTTTTCATTTCTGAGCTCTTCAGAGCAGCCGCCGAGTTTTCCATGTGCGTTGGAGGGCGTAATCAGAAGGAGCTCTACAGAGGGGGGCATTATGAAGGGTTTTATAAATATTAATGATTTAACTATAGTTGTGGTCAGCTTGGCTGTTCTGGAAGTAGTTGAATAGAAAAGTTGATGTGGATCACTTCTTGTCCATCACTGTCTCTAGCTCCCTGCCCCTTGAGGTGACTGCCTGACGTAACAGCCAGCACAACAGCTGTGTTGGTGTGTGACCTATTTTTTTCACAATCCAAGTCAGCTCTTCCCTCTGCCTCCATAAACAAACAAACAAAAAAGAACCAGCCCACAAACAACCCAAATCTGGAAACTGAACTACAAAAGCCCCTTGCTAGAAAGACCTTGACATAATATTAATCTGATTATATGCAATCAATGCAGAAGGCAGGAAGAGTCAAAACGAGCAAGCACAGGTAATGAGGGACACTACAGCTCTCCTCCTAGGCTGTTGAGGGCACGTCTGACTGCAGGCTGTAGTTGTGTGACTGCTATGTGTTCCTTCCAGATGACACAACCAGCCCCAGCGAGGAGCCTCCTGTGACAGCCATGACTCTCCCAAGTGAGTCCAGGATTAACATGCATGCCATAACTACCCTCAAATTACTGGAATTTAGGTATGTGGTTTGAAATATTGCCTGTTTCAAAAGCTGGAATAAAGCTTTCCTGTGTTGTTTTTTATTAGCTTAACGATAGATACCAGACTGTCTGCAGATTCTGATGTACTTAGGCATTTTGCACTTAAACTCTGGGTGTTCAGGAGTAGGCAGATTTGAATTACAGCTCATCTCTTTTTTTAAATACAACTTTTCATAGTACCATTTCTTTTAATTCACTGAAATCCTTAATCCTTTCAGGTGCTTCTTTTTTCACATTTCCTTAGTAAAAATAAGTCTCAAAACATCCCACAGGAGGTACATTATCAGTTTGTTCTTATATTAACTAATAGTTTAACTTGTTAGGTTAGGAAAGGGTGAGAAAACCACATTTGCTGAGAACTGCCAGATAAAATGCAAGTCCTGCAAAGAGCTGGGATGCAGAAAGGACATGACTGCAGTGAAAGGGTTGGGATGGCTTTAGTCACTGTAAACGTTCAGAAGGTCGAAATCCAGTGCTTACATGAGCTGCACATCACTGTGGGGGAACGTTTTCTGAACTGAGGAGGAAACCTGTTGAACACCTATCTGCTGCACGTCTGACCCAAGATACAGCATATGTGCTGAGGCAGTGACCTAATTCAGCTCTTAGTGAATGCTCTTAAGCCAGGTAGCAGATGAGCTGTCAGGGTGGAATGACGTTACTGCCTCGGTGACGTGGGGCAGTGGTCAGCTTTCTCATTAACAGTCCTGTGAGGACGTCAGTTTGTAGGTACATATGTATCTACTGTGCTGCTCATCGTTTCCTCGAAGATGTCCTGTTAGTAAATAAGAGATGATTAACTTGTTGCTGAGCTCAGTGCTTTTCCCTGTGCAGTGAGAAGCAGGCGGCTGTGATCCCTGATGACGTGTTCAACGCGGTCGGAAGCAATCCTGTCACCAGTGTCAACTTCAGCAAGAATCAGCTGACTGCCATTCCTCCAAGGTACTTCTGTAGAGATCATTCTTTACATGCTGCTTTTTTTCTGTTTTGTTCCTCAGCACCTTTTGTTGGTTTTACTAAGTTTGTTTTCCCAGTTGAGGATATTTACACTTTTCTTCGGTATGTCTGCAAACACGCACAGAGGACATAGCAGGGATGCTGAATAATGCTGGCATTTCTAGTGTGAGTGACACACAGGAGGGTCCATTCATCTGCATGAGGATCTCAGTACAGTGAGGCTTGGCTATATGCAGCAGTGCTTTCGTTGTACATTGTCATTTGTACTGCACTATTAAGCATTATCTAAATGAGTAAGGGCAGACTGCAGTGTGACTTCTCATCATAATCAAGTGGTGTATTTAACTGCAGTCTAGTATTGTTTTCTCTCCAAAGTGGTCCTCTTGTTTGAAGATAATACATGTGTAAACTATGAGATGATAGCTTTGTGCTAGAGAAGAGGTCCTTCTAGGAGTCACTTTCTTCAGATAGCTTTTCTTTTTTTTTTTTTTTTTAAGGAAGCCTGAACAATTTCCATGCTCTTTTGCTTGATAGGCATTGTCCCATCACATAGCATTGGACATTTTTGCACTTGTTGCTTTATCTCAAGGAAGAGCTTTCTGTTGACAGCAAAGGTAACAAATGCTGGTGCTGTGCAGGGAGGAGGCTCACTGCATTCAGTAACCTAAGAGCATCATGAGCACTCATTTTTAAAAATGCCACTGTATTTGTGGGGGTGACATTTTAATTCTGGGACACAAATGTGCTGAACAATCAGCCTTTAGCACGTAGAACTTGGCGAGGTGCTGTCTCTCATAGAAGAAAGTCTCTTGTTGGTACAGTTTAGTGAAGGAATGTTGGGCCTTCCATGCTTGTTTGTTCTGTTAGAGGCTCCTCTGCACAGCAGGGAGGAAGGTGTAGGTATGGTGCACTGCTGGGTGCCAAGGAGTGCAGTAATAGTCCAGATGGGAGAGGTGGATATTTAGTTTGTTTAATTGCCTTTTGCTTCTAGTGTTACAACAGAGGTTCTTTTACAGAGATTCAGCAACTAACTTTTTGAGTATTTTAAAGAAATACTTTACATCAAAGCATCTTGATACAGTATTCCTTTCACAGGATGCAGTGAAGGCTTGTTTCCTGCAATTTGTAATAGCAGGAGTGTGGAACAGAAACAAAAGATGGTACAAAAGAAGCAGTCTCTTTCTGTTCGACTGCATGAAGAAGATGGATAGTGTTTTTGTTGAGACATTCACAGGAGGTGGCAGTGATGGTCATTCGTGCCATAATTTCTGAAATCTTTCTTAACTGCATTTAAGAAAGTAGGTCTTTGTAGCAAAACTTACTCTCCTAATTTGTGAGAGGAAATTCACCCTTCTACAAGTAAAGTGATTCTGAGCTTTGTTTTTACATCAAGTGTAAGACTCCAGGACAGGCAGTTTTCACAGGTAGTTTCCACTCTCAAAATGGCTTCTGAATGCCAAGAGCAGTAGGAAGTTCCTTGATCTGTAGACTTCTAGAATAAAACAGATTTTTTACTAACTTGGAATGCAAACCTGGGCTTCCATAGTAAAAATATATTCATGTTGGGTTTCAGGATCGTGGAGCTGAAAGACTCAGTTTGTGATGTCAACTTTGGCTTCAATAAAATCTCTTCTGTTTCCTTGGAGCTGTGCACGCTTCATAAATTGACACATTTGGATATCAGGTTTGTGATGAGTGTTGGACTTCCTTTCCCAGTGACTCGTTTTCATGCCTCTTTAAACCAGCCATCTGTTGCAGTGGAATAGCAGTACTGAAATAATGTTTCATTTCCCAAAAGGGCTCCCTGCCAGCTGAATGACCGGCAGATCTGAAATAGCAAGTGGCCTCAATTTAGGCATGGGTTAAAGAGAAACACACAAAAAAGCGGGCAAGCTCTAAGGCTTGCTGTGGTGACAGGTCTTGTGTCAGTCATTAAAAACTTCTCAGAGATGTTAAAAGGATGTTTAGAAACAAAACAGAAAGCAATTCTGGGAATACATCTGGGAAGAATTACAGTGAAGGTATCAACTCTGGTATTCTGCCTGGAGCTGGAGCATCTTTCAATGAATGATTTTCCTGTAATGACTCTTTATGTCGCACTCAAGGGGTGCCTTGTTTGTCCTTACAAACCCACCTTCTTTCTATGTAAGAAGCTTCTGAATGGCTTCCTGTTGTGGAAAGTGCTGCAGTAATAATGGCCGTAAATGAGTTTGTTGGAGCCAATGGATTTCAGACTCAATGAATTTTCAAGAGGTGTGGAGTTATCTCAGCAATTGACCTTGGCACCAACGTGGGACTATTTCCTGAACTTCCCTCTGGGACCCACGTAGCTGAACTGCCAAGCATGTTTCTGGAATTGTTTGGTGCTTAGAAGTGTTTGGGAATCCTTAGAGAACAGGCTTTATGTTTCCTTACTGGTAAACATGGGAGTACAAACTTGGTTTGCCATCTTGATCCATTTATGAAGTAAACGAGTGGTCTGAAAGAACTTGTTAGCACCAGTAAACCTGGGTGTTCTTTTTCTGTGAATTCTTAACTAAAACTTCTTAGAAGTTGGTCATTATTCTTTGTCTTAATTTGATACACAGAAATAATGTTTTGACGTCTTTACCTGAAGAAATGGAGGCACTGACAAGACTACAAGTAATAAATCTATCTTTTAATAGGTGAGCAACTATTCCAGTTTTTTTAAATAACAGTAAAAAGAATTTTATGTCATTTTAATGTGAGGTAAAATGAGAAAGGGCTTCAGCTAGCTCTGAGCTTAGAACAGTTGAAGGGAATGTGCATCTTTACACAGTGGTGGTATATTTTTGGAGTTTTCTATCACACGTTTTGGAGAGAGACAGTAGAAGCTGGTTTAAAAAGGATTAAACAGACCTGTGAGCAGTGTAACAGAAGTGGATGCCAGCAGGAGCGCCCTGTTGCACCCGTAATACATCAGTTCCAGACAATGGGAAAAGCAGCAGGGGAGTGGTGTCCCTGAGCAGTCCTGCAGTTGCTCACACTGCTCTCTTCGCACTGCAGTCACTTTCTGTGTGACACGAGCTGGCATTCACAGTTGTAAAATGGGTGGTCTTGGCTGCAGTTCTGTTGCAGGTGCTGAGTTGTCACGGTGCAAATTCCACCCAGCTTTTTGGCTTTGTGCAAAATAATCAGGTTAAACAGCAGCACATGTAAATATTTACTTCCATAAACAGTGCTGAAGCGCTGTCCCATTTTAAAGGTTTATCAATTGCCCTATTGCTGACTTTTCTCTCTTCCTTCTGAAGATTTAAAGTGTTTCCCAGTGTCCTTTACCGCATCCCCACACTGGAGACCATCCTGCTCAGTAACAACCAGGTGGGGGCTGTAGACCCTCTGCAGCTGAAGAAGATGGAGCAGCTCGGGACACTGGACCTCCAGAATAATGACCTTCTCCAGGTGCCACCAGAACTTGGGAACTGTGAAACTCTGAGGTGTGTATTTTAAGTGAGGACTTGTTTTGTAAAAGCATATTCTGCCTGGTTTCTTCAAGGCGTGTTTTGTCAGAGGGTAAGGCAGTGATTTGCTTGGAAGTGCACAAAATGGTCTCTCTTACCATCTGTAAAACAGTGCAGTTCCTTCCATCGCTTCTCAGGACTGTAGAAAATTGGAGGAGTTGTTTCAGGATTTAAAACTGAAATGACAGAGTAATACGGAAACGTACCTGGAAAACCAGATGCCCAGAAATTTGTTTCAGTGTTTCTGAAAGTGGAATTTAACTGTAAGGATCAACATTTGGTAGAGTCCAGCTTTAGTTCTGTATTTTCTGAAAGTTATGTGTTCCTGGCTCAGCTTCTTAGATGGCTGGTTGCTCTTTGCAGGAAGAGCTGTCTTGGCATTAGGACCGCCCCTCCTGTGGGCATTTTTCTGCCCTCTGCCAAAACTGATTTGCTAGAAGGTTAGCAACTTCAGTCACTAAAATCATTTCAGATTTTACCCTTAAAATGTCCATTTTAAGGCCCAGCAGAAAATTAAGAACAGAAGTGGTAATATTTGAGGAGGAGATTGCTTTCATTAATGAAGACACGAAAAGTCATCAGGGATCTTAAAATATAAAATAAATTCATATTTATTAGCAGAACTTGATGCACACTATGCAATATCTTGTGACAGTCTGCATTTGGAGAATATACCAAACACCTAGTGCTAATTGCTGAGTTCTCAGCAGCTTTGACCACTCGGCTCTCCAGGTAGGAACATCAGCTCTATACGTTCACTGCTTACTGGCTATGGATGAGAAAGCAGAAGAATGAAGGAAAATGCTAGGATTTCTAAAAGAAGCATGCAGAATGGAATTGGCAGGTTGTGTTGGTTGGTGTAGTTTAATGTTAAAGCTGAGGACAATTCTGGTGGCTGTGTGTATTACACACTGCAGAGCCTGCTGGCCAGGTGGGTGAGCCACAGCCCTGGGTGCCAGTAAATATGTTTGGCTCTTTACCTGTCTAAGGCTGCTATAAAAGAGCAAATAGTAATGCTTGTTAAAGAAGCATGGCTGTGAGTATTCTTACGTGACATACCTCAAAGACAGCTAAGGTTAACTAGTTCTGTCATGTCAGAAATAACGAATCATGTGGTAGTGTGGTTTTCCCCTGTAAAGTATATTTTCTTGCTGATCTATAAATATGCAGAATAAAACAACCCCCCCCTGAACACACACAGGCAAAAACCCTCCACGGCAATTTAGAGTGCAAAGTGAGCTAGCAGCCAAGCTAGAACGTAGAGGCTGCAGTGTAACTGTTCTTCACTCTTACTGTGCAATTCATGCACTTCAGCAGCTCTTTTTCTCACTCTGTATTTCGGCAAAGACTTGCTTAAGAAGAGGGGGAGGGGGGGTGTGCCACCAGTAGTCAATTAGCATAAATTAGAATTCAGCTGTCTCTAAAGAAGGTATGTTAGCATGAATTAAGGTAGCAAAATTAAAATTGTTCTGGAAGAACAAAAGAAGACTTAAGAATTTCACAAGATTCTTACCCCTGTATGCAGTGTATGAATGTGCTGCAAGAGGGAAAAGCCTGTGTACAAATAACTGCACATCTCTGTCATTCCAGGACACTTCTTTTAGAAGGAAATCCATTCCGCACTCCCCGGGCAGCCATTCTGGCAAAAGGAACGGCTGCAGTGCTGGAGTACCTGAGAAGCAGGATCCCTACTTGATGGGCTGTTTCCCTGTACACTTCTGAATGGAAAGCAGAGTATCAGCCTGTCTGATGCATTGCATCCCTTCCTCGTTGTTTGTAAGCTGTTGGTCTGGCCTGGGCCATAAAGCATTCATAATACTATTCTTAGTTTGCACGTTAAGAAATGATTCAGCAACAAAGTATTTCCCACTCAAGGCTGCATGTCTCAGGAGTGCATTTCGAAACACCACAATCTATGTTTACACTTTTTGTACGAAAGAATGCAGCTGAAAGCTGTGTTTGGTAATAGAGACAGTGTTTTTCTACAGTTAAGCCATTTTTTTTTAAGGATTGTAATCACCAAAGTAATTAGCAAACGGGGGAAATAAGCTTTTTGATTCTTGTATGCCTGTTTTACAATCTTCTGCAGGGTGTTTGATCTTTCTTCACCGCTGCCTCAAACCACTGGTTGCTGGTCTGTACCTGGAAAATGCCCAAACCTTTAAGCATGATGAATACGGTGTGCAATGTTCTGCAGACTGTGTGCATGTCCTGCGTGAACGTGAGCAGAACGTGGCTGGTGTTGGTGGCTGCACTGAAACAATAAATGTTTGCTGTTGGATATATGTTTTGTTTCTAAATCTTTGTGCTGTCATTGAAGTTTTTTAGCCAGTAACAATACAGACATTCAGCTTTTTTATTTAAATGCACTTCCAACATCATGAAAATGATCTCAATTAAAAGAGTAACGCAGGGTGGACATTAACAATATGAAAGGAAGAGTTACTTGATGTTACTCTGTGACTATGATTCGTTGCTTCTCACAGGCCTATGGACATGGAATGGAAGCAGATACCACGTGGATTTCCACTGCTAAGATTTTTTTGTTTGTTGGCTTCTTTTACACTGCACCGAGTGCTTTTGTTGTGTGGGTACTGTGTAGGTGCTGCAGTTGGGGTCTCTGTGAGTGAGAACTAATTGCAAACCCTTCACTTTGCAATCTGAAATGAAATTTAGAAAAAAAAAGCTTTAAACTAAAAGACGTCTTTGCATCTAGGAACAGAACTGTACCTCATTCTTCCATTCCGTGTATGAAAGCAAGCTGACACAAAATAGGTATGCTGTGTGTTTTTTATCAAGTAAAACGTATGGAATGATAGCATTTTCATTTCCTCTGCCTGTTCTTGCTGTAACGCAGAAAAGTGTAATATGGCTTAGAGTTGAACACCACTGGTTTTGTGTGTGACCAGAATTAACATAAAACCACTCTTCCTTATCCTCAGGGTCTTCAAGCTTAGCGAGCACCTTTCAGCAAAAGTGACGACGTCTGGTGCACCTCACACAGCAGCACAGGGCTGTGACCTGCTAGAAAAGAAGCGTCTGGGGGGACCCGGTGGTGGTATGTAGGGTGAGAGAGCGACTGGTGCCAGGAGGGGCAGAGGGAAGGGAATGGGAGAGTGGCCTTTCTGCTAAAATGCACGGCAGCGTATTTGTGCAGAAGAAAGGTGAGTGCGGCCCAAGTCGTTCTTGAGCTGAGCAAATCGAGAGCTGTTCTGTGCTGACACGGATGGCTGAGTTGCTGCTGCTGTCAGTCCTGTGAGCCTCGGTTTGGCTCCTTTTTTGGCTCCTTTTTGCTGTGTGAGGCAGTTGTCGAAGTCCACAAACAGCAGCACGTGCTGGGCTGCTCCTCATCCACACGCCGTCGCTCCGTGGCCGTGTGGTGTCCCAGCAGCAGAGATGTACAAACAAGTGCGGTCACTCGCTTTTCAGGTCTTTCTCTGATGTATCCTGCAGTTAAAGGGCCTCTCCCTGAAACAGCCCTGAAACACTACTGCGTTTGCTGGCAGCTCCAGCTGAAGCTGTAGTGAACATCACTGAGGCTAGAGGTGGAGGGGAGCTCTGGAGCACTTACAGAGATGCAGAGGTAACAGCCGTCTCGTTTCCCATCACTTACAGAACAGTGATTTGGAAAGCTCGGGTCCTTTCCAATAGTAAAAGATGACAAAAGTTAATTACAATAAGGTGACATTTTTATTATTTATACAATAAAGAGACTTTTTTTTTTAATGTTATTCAAAACACTTCTTTAAATACTGAAAAAGTTGGGTACACCAAAGCCGAAAAATGGCTCTGCTATACACTGCACAGCATTGTTTTAGTCCCTGTATTTGTTTTATGTACAGAAGCATCTGCAAAATGCATTCTAAACACAATATGCACCTTACGGGTAAGTGTCATACATGAAAGAAAACTGGAAGGATACAACCTGCGTGTGCAAATTAACTGACAATATAATTGATTGCACTGAATCAATAGATTTAAAATATAATTTTGAAGTACCTTTTTGCACATAAAATGAAGCAGCTTTCAAGTTCAGTAAGTCTTTATACTGCAAAAAACATTAAGTACATTCACAATCTATGTTAATAAAGTAGTAAATATTTCTTCATTCAGCTTTATTTACATTAATACTGTAATTAAACTGAAAAGTACAGTTAGTCATTTGTAATATAGCAATCTTTTAACACATACAAAAATGACCATTTTCTGTATATAATTTAAGCTCAAAATCACAATTATCTCAAAATATTAATTACAATACAGCCATCTCCATCATAATTAAACATGTCTCTTATAAAATGGTAAAATTTTTAATAAAGTAAGCTGTTGGTTTTGAACTGGATACAGTACTCACAAGTAGAAAACTTAACCGATAAGTGTTTGTTCTGAGCAGGGTTTCAGGGTAAAGCCACATATGCTAGCAAAGAGACAAAGAAGGCCCCAATTGACAAAGATGAAGCCTCTTGTGCTGCAGGGCTGTGGCTCGGTTGGTGGTGCTGCAGGAGAAGCCTTACAAGGGCCGTGTAAATTCTGGCTGCAATGCAATGATGTCATTCACTTGTAGCACATTTGTGTGAATTGTCCCCTAGGAGGATTTGCAAGGGCTTTTTTTTTTCCCTAAGAGAAACTACTGAAGTTCTAGGAGAAACAAATGGTGTCTGTAGAAATTGGCTTTTACAGAGAAGATTCACATTGGCTGCCCCCAGCTCCTCCCCCCCCGAGGAGCACGGATCACCTTGCCTGGCCTCTGCTGTCACTGCTGTGCTGCACTGCACACGTGGCCAGAGCTACTGCTCCAGCATACCCAAACCAAACTTGTTCAAAACAAAATCAAACCACCAATTAATTCATATCCTATCCAAACTACTGGCCTGAAAGTTGTATCATTACTTTGTATTCCACTCATACTAGCAAGACTAACAAATAAGTCCTTAAATCTGATTAGCCGAAAATAACATTGTAAATCTTTGTGCACTAATTAAATGAAAATTCTGAAGGCAGAAGAGCTGGGAGGCTGAGGCAGGATGGAGAGCATGGTACCACAGCTCGTGGGTAAGGGGCTCAGGCTGTAGCTAACGGTTTGTTAGTTCTAAATGTAAGATCTGGTAAGGTAGGTAGTGACCCCGCCGAGCGTTATGATCTCCTGTGTTTCTGATTTGGGCAAATTGGTCTTAGTGTTCTATTCTATTTCTGTTTGATGTGACTTGCCTGGCTGTGTAGGACAAGGGAACCCGGATCCCCGTGTGCTGAACTCCCACCCAAGGCAGTGCACAGCCTCCAGCCCATGGCCTGCTGCTGGCTGGCTCCTCAGGAACAGCCCCTGTGCCACCCTGGGCCCAGCACCAGTGCCTGCGTCCTTGCTGGAGACCAGACCCTGCATGTGAACAGGTCCAAAGGTTTGTCATTTAGAGTTGTCTTTGCATTTCCTGTTGCATATATCTCTATCAGATATATACATATATACACATATTTATAAATATGCAGACTTCCCATTGCATAAGGTAATCAAATGCTATATTACAAGCAAGAGAGGATTCACCATGGGAGAGTCTTTACATTCAAAGTGCTTACTAACAACAGCAAACCAATTTCATGAACACTTTGTCCTGTAATTTTTAATTGAACCTCCAGGTCATGGAAATCAGTGGTGTTCTACAGCACTGGTGATTTAACTTCTAGCTATTCGTCTATCAGCTAAAAATATATGGCTGTTAGAGCTATGTTTCAAAGGTCTTTTCATTCATGTTCAGAAAAAGGCCCCTTGTAACAGCATCAGTAGCCTTTCAGGCAGAACGTTCCCAATAAATAAATGCCTGGAAACGTGTCTGTGGTCCCATGGATGCCCAGCATGCAGCCTGAGGGCTCTGCTCTCACCCTGCTCTTAGCTCTGGAAAGCATCGCAACGGATCTGAATTCTGCTATTTAGAACAACTGGCTTGTAAATATCAAAGCTGATCAACACAGCGCTCAGTGACCAAATTGTTAGGACCAGAAGGCCCCACAGGCTTCCTGTGATCTTTTCTTAAAAATGTTTCTCAAAATAAGAAAAGCACTTTGTGAGCAGCTTTCTTTTCTCTAATTTTTCCTTTTTTTTTTTTTTTTGGTCTTAATAGCCAACTGGCAACAGGGCTGCAGAACAGCTGGGCCCTGGGATTTGGACACACCTGGCCCTATCAGGAGCCACCAGCAGCACAGGGCCATCAGCCCCAGTACTGACCATGAGTTCCTTAAGACTCACTTGCTGCAAAATGAGGGTAAGAGAACCCCAGTGCAGATTTCCTTCTGCAATCCAGCCCTTCCCTGAGGATCATTTGTTGTTTATTGCAAGAAAAATGTAAAAAAGAACCCAGCACAGTTCCACTGAGATTAATGCTTCCACTAGGAGCTTAAAAAACAGGGCATTGAGTGCCTGTATCGTTGACAAGGGAGAACATGTGGTGTGCCCAGGAGTGCTGTGCAGCCCAAAGAAAGGAAACCATCTGCAGCTCTGAGCCTGCGCTTGCCTTATCAGAATTCTCTCAGACACACGCAAGTGAACCCACACATGGAGCTCACCTCTGGGCAAGCTGTCCTCTACCCACCAGACTTGCTGTAGAGCTGTATTTATACTTATGGGCTTTTTATGTGCAAAGCCTGCATGTAGCTAAGTACCCTGCTTGCAAACCTGGCCGTGCACAATGGTGCAACGTGAGGTTCTGGGAAAGAAAAAGCTGCAGGTTGTTTGAGTGGATTAATGTGGAAACCCTGAGCAGTCCCACTGAAGACGAGTTGCTCCTATCTAAACTCCACTTCTATCACTTTGAATAAAAACAACGCTAAGAAGAAACTGCTGGGGCATTTGGACAGTGGTGGCTGCTATTAAAGCTTACCTATTGCACGTTTCAGCTGGGAGGCCAAACTCGTCCCAGATCCCTCCTGGAGTTGGGGAGTTGTGGCTGAGGTTTTTCTTCAATTTTATTGTAATTTCCTTTTCAGTACAATCCACTGATGAAAGCTCTCAGCAATCTTGACATACAGTTGTGCACACAGCCTCGATTTTTGCTGCCACTGTGTTTTAGTCTCATAAACTCAGCGTGCAGAAACCCACCAAAGCAAACAATGTAGCATTAACAAGCACGCAGCCACGCAACTCTGAAGTCAGAGTTCAGCCATCCTCACCTGTCTCCACTGCCTTGGCAATGGGCCTCCTTAGCTCTGCAACTCCCTGCTACATTTGGATGCTACCAAAGCACTCTGTGCATTGCAGCTGCTGTGTGCTGAAGTGCTGAGGGAAGGAGGGATGTGTGCTGTGCGTTCTGCAGCGTTACAGTAGGATGCAGAATTGCAGAAGTAATGCACTCCACTTACCTACTGGAAGCAGAAATGACAGGGAAGCTCTGAGCAGGGGGCCGTGCTGCCATAAGGTGCCTGTGGGCTGCACAGCTGCAGCTGTACACATGTGCTGTGCACGCTGTGTGTGCTCACATCCGTGACAGTGATTTTTCTGCATGAAAAAAGTAGCTCCAAAGAGGCCTTAGGTGCATAAATGCCTATTAACATACCTGATTTTTCCATTCAGTGTAGCTACAGACTACAAAGGTACAATTTTCTGAACATGATGATGAGTAAAACTTGATATTTTCTCTTGAAGGGCAAAGGACTTAAAGTGGGGACGTTGGTCCCTGATGTGCCAACTCAGGGGGGAGCTTCAAATGGGTTCTGCAGAGCCTGTGTGGTTTTTGTTTTGAAATCTGTGTGGCAAAAATGGAAAACTGAAAACAGGGAAACAACCCCAACCCGGATCAGCTTCAGCTTGTAATATCAAGTGGATCTGGGAGTGTGGTGCCACCCAGGGGTCACAGGAGCTCTTCCACTAAGAGCACTTGCACGGGTAAAGGAAAAGTTAGTATTATGTCACTTAGGAAATTATGGTTTGTTATTATTTGTACTAATAAACTCCATAACTCTTGTTTAAAGAGAAAAGGAAAGATGCAAACCACCATGGAATATAGAATTTACATGCTGACATAAAAGCCTCACACTCCCAAGGCCCTCCAGTGCTTCCCAGCAGCCTAAAAAGATAAGGAAGAGTGCAAACAATTAAAGGCCTGGTGCTTCATGACACCCAGGGGGCAGTTCCTACTCTTACCTATTTGTGGGGTGCTTCTCTGTGGCAGGCACCCGGCCCATGCACAGAGCACACAGAAGGGGCACCACTTCCTCTTGACATCATGTCAGTTTAACTGGAAGTCTTAATCACTTCAGTCAGCGTGTGCTTGAGGGGAAGAGACGAAAGGTTTGAGGGTTAGCAGTCAGGAGATGCCTGTGGGCAGCACCCTGTGAGCAGCTCCTGGCTCTGCCTGCAGCCCAGCACCAGACTGTGGGCAGCAGCACAAGTGGCAGCACCTCGTGGGAGCGTTCCTTGTGTTTCACCTCCTTGCTGTCAGCACGGCGTACCCCTGAATTACTGAGGCAGCAGCAGTTTGGCAGAATTTGGTGCTGTCTCTGTTGAAAACAGCGCGAGGATTTTTACCTTAAGGGTTTTCAGATTCGGTACTTCGGTGGGAAAGCTCCCCATGCTCTGTCAGTGCCACTCTTCCACCATTTCTCAGGTATGCTGAGTCAATCCCCATTCGTTTTAGAGACTATCATTCAAATAAAGGGTTCTGTAAAGGCTAAAGCCATACTGGTCATGGACATAGCGAGCCCGGGCCAGAGCAAAAAGACAGAACACCGTAACACAAGCGAAATGGGCAACACAGGTGAGGGGCCGTCACTTCAAACGGAAAAGATAGAATAATGAAATTAGCAGCAACAAAAGAAGTTTGACTGCCGCCCATCGCAAACTCCTCCCGTTAGGAAGCGGAGCTCTCTACACTCACTGCTCGTCCTCGTGGTGCGTTCGCATGAAGCAACTGAGAGCGCCCACCAGGAGGACGTGCGCCCACCTCCTGCCGTTGGTGACGCTACCCGGGCTGTCCAGAGCTCACCCTGTGCAGCGACAGTTTCACTCGTTAGTACGGAGCCAGCTATACACACTGCATATGTACAGGTATTTTCATAAGGCATAGAATATCTTTGCATTGAAAATAAACGAACGTTATTAAATTTAATTTAATATATACTTTCTTTGAGGTGTTTATGAAAATATCTTTTCTCTATATTTTCGTATGTGACATGATAGAAATATCTCATGGGAAGTACAGGTTAATATATTTCATCTTTATAAAGGCATATACAACTTTGAGGCAGTGTTTCTGATGGACAGCAGAATTCCTAACGAACTGGTATGTGCTTCTGTGTTTTGAAATCATATGAAATTGACCTTAAGAAGTAACTCGATTAAAAAAACGCACCAATGCACAGCCGGAGGCTGACGGGTAGAACTGATACATAGCCACATGAACCAGAGATTTGTGTCGGTCGTGTATTTCTCTCGAGATGATTGGTACTAACATAGAGTATTATACATTTGGCACTACTGTTTGCCATTGGTCCAGCAATTGGCAACAATTGGTTTCCTATGTATAAATCTGTTTGAACATTAGATCTGGCTAGACGTATTTACTATTTATAAAAAAATATTTAGACGGTAAGCTCACGTTGAATAACTAGGTCTACTGTGTTCTGGAAACTCTTCAGTAGTAATACAGCTTTCTCGTGTTCCATATGTACAAAACTGTGTCCGTTTGCCTGCAATGCAGAAACAAGAAGGGAAATCACATGAGATTCTCTGTAATAGCTTCATTTCAGGGGAAGGGATAACACAGAAGGGACAAAAAGCCAAAAACGAGCAGCAGTCACACAGTGATCTCCTGCAACCAGGAGTTCGGAGGGACCACTGCTGCCACAGCTGCTCTGTGGCCTCTTTTCCACATACACTTATGGCTTCAAACAGCTTTATTCCTTCTGAGACCAGATTTCAAGACTACTGCGAGTAACACTGTTAGAAATCAACACTAAAGTGCCAAGAATTGTCCTGAAAACAACGTTAGTGTGAGATGCAAAGGCATGCCTTATATCTCAGCTCGGTTACAAAGCAGTAAATCCCTACCTGGAGGATCTTGTCGCCAGGCTGGAGCAGGCTGGATGCTGGTCCGTCAGGCTGAACCCTAGTAACAAAGATACCCTATAAGTCAGAAGTAACAGAGGTTAGGATGCTATTACCAAGAACTAGTTCCCAAAATACAGGTGTTTCCCTAACTGCTGGGCTGGGGACCTGTGCTCTCTGGCAATGCTCTCAACACCAAACCCCTGTTTTAATCTGCAAGGAGCCAAGCAGCAGCTTGTAGCAGCGCTCGTGACCTGCAGCCTGTTAGCTCCTGGCACCACGAAACTCAGGGGCATCTGAAGCAAGATTCCACTTCACAAATAACATGCAATTGGAAGAGCTTCTGGAAACAGGAGAAACAGGATTAACAGGACTTAATTAATTAAAGCAGAGCAATGGTCTCTAGAATCCTCTCTGAATCCATTGCCTGCAGAGTGAATGACTTTGAAAGGGGATAAACTATTAAATAATGAAGAATATTTTTAGATTTGTGTTTCCTGAGTGATGAGTGCAATATTTCCACACAGCTCACGAGGTCCTGGACCTCTGCACCCACAGCCTCACCTCCCCACTGCCCCACACGGCACTGAGGGAGCACCTCACGCCGGCCCGCAGCTGAGCACAGGCTGCATTTCACCAGGCACACTGCTCTGAGGCACCAGGGACATTCCCTGCTCGTTGCTGTCATGTAAATCCTGTGTCCCCTCAGGGGACTCCTCAGCCTTCTGGAGCAGGGTTCTGCCCAGTGTTTCTGCTGCCCTTCCAGAAACCTGAGCTCCTGCAGAGCAGAGGGATGGAACCTATGGTGCTTACATCTCCCCCACGTGCCATTCAAATGGCAGTTTGAAACATCTGCCATTCAGAACGACTGCTCTGTGCTGCTTCCCCCCATCCCAGCACCATCAGAATGTGACGGCAGGGGCACAGAGCTGCTCAGAGCACTGCTCCCTGCCATCACTGCTGCTCCCATCTCAGGGGCAGAGCAGTGCCATGTGCGTGTGGCTCAGAGGTCTGCAGACAGCAGGCAGTTGCTGAGGACAACATTGGGAAGCAATTGAAAAAGCCCCAACATTTTAAACTGTTCCTTCCTTCAATATAACCATTCTAGCACTCCTTTACACTCAATTTTGAATTGTCTTCATTAGTAATATTCTATCTACAGCTGTTGCTGCACTGCACGTGTAACTAGCTTATGCAGGTACATTCCTAGTGGGACACAGGTTCTCCTTTAAGGATTTCAGACCAGTGACAGACAGTGGAAGCACAACTTAATTCTAACCTCATACATCAAACTGAAAAAGAGGACACAATGTTCCAAATTGCAGTACCAATGGACACCCAACATGAACAACCAGAACTAATACTGGCTGTCCTTGGCCACAATGCACCACAGTGGCCAAGCCTTTAAGTAGCATTACAAACCAGGAGATTGCTTGCCGTGGTGTTCCTAAGCTATGACTCATCTCCAGACCAGTTTGTGGACCAGGACTGCTTTATGTTATGCCCCTGCTACAGACTGCTCTTTCAGTTACCTGGTTGATGGTTACTCCTGCCTCAGCAGTCGCTCTAATGATGCTAAGTGACAAATTAATTGGGGCCTATATTGATTCTCAGAAGGAGAAAGTGAGAGAGATGATGCTGTGCACCACAGTCTGACAATTTATCTGTGTGAACCATAAACCAGACACCCATGTGACTTCTGCTTTAAGTCTCCCATCTTCATTAACCAACCAAACAAACAAAAAGCAAACATTTCTCCCATAGCAGAACAAGGCCACGTGTGGGAAAACTTCCATTTATTGTAACAGAAGTTCATAAAGATGGCATTCATTGTATCTGTGTCTCCACTACAGGCACTCTAAAATAAAGCCCATTTAGTGAGAAACGCACGACTCACCTTATCGGAAGGTTTGAATGGATTGCCTTGTCCACTTATTCCACCACTGATACTAAAACCAAGGCCAGGATTCTTCTCTATCCTCACACAAAACTAGGTTAAAAAGATACAGCAAGGTAAGTGACTGCCAGCACCAAAGCCTGACCAAACAATGGCATCTTCTCGTACGGCTGAGCTCACATCAACAAGATGAGTTCACCCTCTCAAGAGCCGTATTCACAACGCAGTAAAAGCCATTCAAATGTTTTTAAAATGAAAGATTTTCACGGTTTCAACATGCTACAGTGATACTACGATACTCACAGAGCTCTGCCTCTTTTTGCATATATTTCAATCTTTATTTTCAAGGAGAAAAATAAAAGACACTTGTGAAAAGGCAGTTTGTGTCAGCCCAGTCTTTCCCTCTCACTGGAACCTCGGGTAATTATGTCAGTAAGAACAGAATCTGCCCCTACAGTCCATGTTGTGCACTTCCATTGCTCCAGCTGTCACACCCCTGGCTGCTGTGCAGGTGACAAACAGCTGCAAGCAATGGGAAGCTCAGAGATCTTCAGAATCTTGCCAGTATCAGCCCCAGGAGCTCTGAGCACCAATGGTTTTACAAGGGCTCTCTTCCAAGAAATCGTGCTGAACCTTATCTGTCGGTCAGGGTGGATTTCAATGGCATTGGCTAATTTAGCGTAAAATAAAAATGACATCTGTGCAGCTTAATGACCACTCATCAAGGTGCAAGGAATGGCTGCTGAATCTCAGTGCTCAGCCCCGGGACTTAAACCAGGCAGCTGCTGGCATGGCCTGCCAGCACTTCACACAGGAGAGAGTTTTAGTGTTGGATCTGAGCCTCGTTCCTCGAGTCAGGTGCCTCCAGCAGTCACTGACATCGGTAAGGCCAAGCAGATCGGGGACAGGACCACCCAGGGAAGCTCACAGCACCCACCAGGGGAGGGTGCAGCATCTGCCAAACATGCACTGTCAGCACTGAGCCAGGATGCTGCAAACTGGGAGGAACTGCGGACAAATTCAGCATGACCACTGATGTCAGCAACCTCAGTGGCAGCATTCCCTGGTCAAGCCAAGAAAACCAGTGTCATTCCCTGGTGCTGGGCAGCACAGCCCACCTCCCCGCCCTGCGTGGCACATGGCAGTGCTGCCCCGGGCTCCCTCATACGGCTGTGTGGAAGAGGGGGGTAAAGGAGCATCTTTCACAGCGTTACTTTCTGCAGACACGCTCCCACCTGCTCCTGGTAGGCGTCCGTACTCCTCTGCCCCTTGGTCTGGATGAGGCATCGCCCCGTCTGCGGCGCTCGGGAGCTCTGCGAGGAGGGGATCTGGATGGGCAGCGGGGGCTGGTACTGCTGGATGGTCACCTTGTTCATGTTCCCCTCGTACTGCTGCTCACGGCTGCGGTGCTGCAGGCTTTGCGACCCCATCAAGGTCTGGATGTGGCTACCTGCCTGTGGGTAATGCAGCCCGTTAGGCCAGAAAGTCAGGAAGCTGAAAAGAAGCAATTATTACAACTTACAGAGTCAAGTACGAGCAAACCTCTTAAATCCCATCAGAGGTTTGTCTTCTGAGCACTGTTAGGAACAGCTGTGATTAAAAGCGGCGAGGATACGCTCATTTAGCGACCCAGAAAGGCTTAAGGGAAATCAGCCAGATGCAGTACGTTTCATAAACAGAAAGTTGTTTTTTCCTCGTGTCGTGATACATGAATACATGCTTCAGCTCAGAATGTATTAAAAAATACACTGAACTGGAGTGGATTATTCATCACAGCATACTCAAAGACATTGAGAAGCATCCTCCATCACTCCACTGCACTGCTTTCAGATTACAGCCACCCACCAAGGATGAGCATTTGAGCACTATATTTGAAGACCATGAACATGAAGGAGCATTAGAACTGCACATCTCAGTATCTGCCAGCTTCTGTGGACAAAGTGAAAACAACAGTGGCACAATCCCTTGCCGTTATGCAGCTCTGATCTTCATTAGTACTGACCCCTTCTGACTCTGCTGAGAGTCAGCACTGGAGAGATGGTATTTCAGAGGTGATCAACATTAACACAGCCAAAGACCAGAATGTTTTGTACCTGTCAGCCATTCATCTGACCTTGCAAGTGATAACAACCAAGGCATTGGAACTAACTGCTTGCTGCCACTGCTAAAATGCACTGGGATGAATTTTCAAGAATTGCCTGCTGAATACATCATTAATTTCGATGCCGTTGGAGCAACTCAAGGTACTGAATGCAGCAAGATGCACAATGACTGCAAGCAAAACTGCTCTGCCTTGGTGTTCTGCTGATTGCATCTGAACAGAAGGACCAGCTAGCACAGCCAGAATATGTCTGGCAGGTCTGTGTCTGAGTACCTGAGATGGGTAGCCTCATGAAAAACGGCACAGAACTCTGCTACTGTTGTACCCTGCTCTTTAGTGCCCAAGCTCTCTTCTTAAAGAGCACATGGACATGACAGTGTTAATGGGCACTGACCAACTTGCTCCTGGAAGAGCCTGGGGAAGTCAGTCTGCACTGATTATCCTGCTTTACGGGTCAGAAAGATCTGCAGTTCCTCCCAAGATTAGAAGGGAATTGCCCAGGACAGACTTGGAGCAATTCATCAGCTCCCAGCACATCAAACCACATGCCCACGTCACCCTGAGCTATGCAGGTCCTGTGCTTCATGTGCTTGGCACTCATTGCTGAAGCATCCAAAAAGAGAGGAATCTCATAAATCCCACTGTTTGACTCAGATATGATGCAGCTTCATCCACCACAGCATCTGCATCAGGCACAACGTCCACCTCAAAGGAAGACACCAATTTCGGACACAAACAACACCGTGCTTCTTCACTGAAAATCTTCAGATCTTCACATCAGCCTAAAAGAGCTCCAGACTGAGCAGCAGACACTGGAAATAAAACAGAAGGACCCTCCAGTTCCCCAGTTCTGGCTAACAGATACACCTCTAAGTCAAAAGAGGAAACGGAGACTCAGCCATGTTAGTGCGTCCTATTTCCAGGCAGCTGCCTTGCTCCAGTTCCTTGCACAGCTGCTGAGCCCCATACAGCCCACGCAGGGCTCTCCAAGAGTTTGTGTAGCCTCAGTTGCGTGTTCCACTGCCACCCACAGCCGCTGCAGCAGCCAACCTGCCCCCAGGCTGCTGGTCTCAGCGGCCGTTCATCTTCCATCTTCATTTTCACTCTTCAGCCACTCATTTCCATCAGCAGTGACTCCAGGCTGCCTTTGGGTGCTCCTCTCCCACACCTCTACCCCTTCCTTCTTACAGAAAAGCAGGTCGTTCAGAATGAAGCTGACATGACATAAAAGCACAAGCTCTGCAGTTCTCTAACAAGGCAGTGGTTACTTGATTTGAAGGTTAGTAAACTTAAAACTTATCCATACGATATCTTGTATATACCATAACTTATCCATAAAACTTATCCGTACAATAAATATCCCACAGAGTATGAGCTGATCACTTAAATGATGATACTTAGATGAAAACAAAGCTGCTGTTTAGTCCGTAGCGTGAGCAGTGAAGAGGTCAGAAGTTAACCCTCACATCCCATACATTACACAGTTATATGTGTAGTATTCCCACCCCCCAACGAACTGAAGTACCACCACGACACAAACTGCAGCCCTCTGGGTGCAGCTGGTTTCGCAGCAGGCACTGTGATGGCGACATTCTCCACCATTCTGAGCACAGCCTGTGGGTGGCACTTCCTCTCAGAAGAGCACATCCCAGCTTTCTCCCAGCCATGTCCCAAGGGCAGCTCTGCCCCAGGCTGACTGCTCTGTGGGAGCCCTTTCCAACTGTGACTACAGGTACTGTGCTATGGGTAAACAACAACAGCTTCTACAATGTGTATTACATCATGTCATTGTTCCTTATGGTGTACTTCCTTTCTATAGGAGATTTTTGGAATCCAAGGCCCTGCAGGTGATTTACATTGGAAACGAGATGAGCATTGTCCAAACAACACACTGCAAAGCACCTCCTGAGGACGGGTAAACAGTTTCCAGAATTCATTTCTCATTCCTGTTAATAGACTTTGTTTGAAGAGATGATATCACCACTGCTTGTGCACTCATGCTGCGGCTCCTGCTGGAGGTGGGTAAGCTGAAAACAAACCCTGTTCTCAGAAAGGGCGATTATTTGTTCTTCAGAAAAAGGTCTCCATCATGCCCACCGCCTCCCCTGATCTCATTGCTATTCTGTACTTCATTCAGCATCACCCTAAATGGTAATTATTGTTAGCTCAGTGCCCGATGCTTACAGCATAGCTGAAGCAGTGGGTGCAACAAAGGGTTGCTCCCTGGAGTGCAGCAGATTTCAGTACAGTTATGCAACATTTGTGCTTACTGCTTTGGAGCACTGAGACGCTCCAATATTCAGAATGAACCAGAATCTGCAGTTCCTTACTACAGTGACACTGGTGATGCGAGACATAAACAGGTATCCAGTCGTGATGGTGGGTAAGCGCAGGTTTTACCCCCAAATGCTTGTGAAGTTAAGGATAACTTAGGATACAAAGCGTAACTCCTCATAAGTGCAAACTGCCTTGTCTCTACCTTCTTGAAAGGGTTGCTGCTGTCTTGGAGAAACAGATGTGAAGCCAGTCGGGGAATATTTATCTCATCAGTGCTGACGGTTAATTACACCGCTGAAGTTTTCAATAGGCACACTGTAACTCATAAGACTTCATCCAGGAGCAGGACCCGTCTCCACACAGACAGCAATGGGTGCCACTGTCGCTGCTACAGGCACAGCTCCCCTTGTGAAGCTGGAGGTGCTCGGGGTGTCCCGGCAGTGGCAGCCCATGAGCTGCTCCCCACCTCAGCACGTTTCCTTTTGGTCATGAACCGACGGATGTGATTGAAATGAGGAATGTGAGTGAAGGATTTTGAGGACAGGAGGGGCTGGTGGCTGCCCGCCATGTGCAGGAATACATCTACGACCCACGGTGCCCAGTTCTCACACTGCAGCATTGGAATAAATACAACGATGGGTACAGCATCAAAACAAGGCCCTTCGTTCCTAGTGACTGCTGCTTAAAACACTGACACCAAACCAGAAGACCTTTAAAAGCCCCTTCCAACACGAGCAACTCCACAATTCCACAAAAACAAGCATCTCCCAGGCCCGCCCCAGGGCCCCCCTGCTCCCCGGCCGCGCTGCTCACCTTCTTGCTGACGGTGTCGGGGGGCACATCCCGCCGCCCCAGCGGGTAGGGGTTCCACTGGCCGCTCCCCGGCCCCTCGTCCTGCCCGTTGTCCAGGACGCTGCTCTGCTGCGACGGGGTCTGTTCACAAACGGTAGGGCAGCCTTTAGTCACCAGCAACAACTCTGCTCCAACCTTATTTCAGTAATCAACACTAGTGCTAAAATGGAAATCTCTTAAATATCTACAGCATTTCGTTAACGCACAGTCGTACGCCAGTGGGACTCTGCAAGTTAGAGATCTTAAATACACAGGAGAAATAACGAGCACGATGAATGATGAGAGAAAAGAGCAAACTCATTTACCCTTGATCCTTGTTTTCAGAACAACAAATTTTGGCAAAGTCGCGTATTTCAATGGGCATTAATTGTTTGAATGAAAGCTTTCCTACTGGCCACCAAAACCATTTCATTGAATGCTGAGCAAGGCCAGACGACTCCCCTCCCTTTGCTCAGACAGACATCCCCTGCAGTGGCACTGCGGCCATGGGATGCTCAGCACACAGCTCTCCTGGTTCCAAGGCAGCCAGGCACCGTAAGCACATTAACCACAAGGTAATTGCTTTCCTGAGTACAAACGGACATCACATACGCATCATTTCCTAAATAAGTCTGGCACTTTTTCGGGTACTTTTTCTCTGCTTTTCTCTCCTTTCAGACACGACTCGGGTCACTTCCTCACCCCACAGTTCTCGGTGCCCTTCAAGCCATCTGCACCTTCCTGCCTCCTCCAGCTTTTCTCCTCTTGCTGTGTTTCTTTATCACAGCTGAAATAACACTGACATGGATATGGCACTCTGTGCCAGGCCCCCAAAGCTCTCCAGCACTGCCCTCCTGCGGGAAGCAGCTCCTCCTTCAGCTTTGGTTGGTGCAGTGCTTTTTCTCTCCATCCCCCAACCAATTCTTTTTTCCATTTAGGTTTGAAACAATTGCAAAACACTTCTTCAGATGACTGAAGAACACATGGGACTGCAGCTTTGAAACATTACAGCCAATTAGTGGCCAATTAGGAACTTTTCCCCTACAGTGCAGGCTTAGCAATCCTTTAAGAATAAATACAGTAAAACTTTTAAAAGCTGCACTCCTCAGGGGTGAGTAAAGGAAATTCCTCCTTAATTATTTCAAATCCAAGGAAACTGTCACCATTCTCTCATCATTCAAGAAGTCTTCCAGAAGAATCAGGAAAGCTGTGATTTCCTCTCACGAAACTGACAGCCGGGAGTTCCCCCATTCCTGCGGGCAGAATGCAGGTCCTGCTAAGGGGATCGGCCCCTCTTCTGCCTCCACACCTGCGTGCCCCCACCAGGAGCAGCAAACTGCTTCTGCAACAAAAGTGCTCTGCGCAAAACGCCGAGCTCTGAGGAGCAGCAGGAAATTATGGAGCAGAAAGGGCCCTGTGGACGCAGCGCTGCCAGGCAGGAGCTCACTGCTGCAGCTTTGCCTGCTGAGCAACACACGTCCATATGCTGATGCCTGGCAGGGCTGCTGCACACTTCTGCGCCTGCTGCAACCCAAAGCACAGCTATGAGAAGCAGTGTGGTGCAGACACTGACCATTCAAAGCCTCACCGCAGCCTTCCTCGTGAGCACCCAACTGATGTGCGGTGCTGAGTTCACACTCAACGAGGAAAAAAAATCAGAGGGTGCTTTTTGAAGAGAAAGAAAGATTCTGTGATAAAAGTTCCTCTTTCCATTTTCTGCAGCAAAACGAATCCCCCTCCTTGGCATGTTACTCGTTCACAGAGCTTGGATGGACTGTAAACCAGCAAAAACCACTTCTCCACTTTGTCAGGGAGAACTGGGGGCAGCAGTTCATACGTGGAGAGGGCTCAGTAGTTAACCTCATCAGAATACATAATTGCTAAACATGGTTTCCTGATCTTCCACTGGACAAGCAGACCCCACTCGTTACTCTCCTGAATCCGGCCACAGCACAGAGGGAGGAGAAGAGGAGAGGATGGAGCTGCCATGGCCTGGATTCACTGAGAAGCGCAAAATGTTTTACAATGCATGAAAGAACAAAATCAAACAATAATAAACATTAATTATTCTTTGTCCAACAACAGTCTTACCCCCTTCCCAAATGGTACAGTGAGAGAACGCACCCCTCGTGCCTTTCAGCATCACGTCACATGGATATGTAGCAATGAAATGCCAGTGGGATATAAAGCAAAATAATTCACACGCCCCAGACACATCACCCTGACCGGTTCCTCTGATGTCCAGGTTTTCATTTCCAAATTCACCTACACCTCAAAACTGTGGAAGTGATATTACTCTGAACTTTGTGTACAAAACCTCTCCGCCTGACCGCAGCTGCTGTCGGATGGATGGGTGTCTGTGAAGGACTGCTGACAAGAGGTACCACACACCCAAACAGACAGACAAACTCTCAGATGGGAAAAACAGCACGAGCAACACCGGACAGCTGTCCACGTCCCAGCACACACAGCCACAGCCGAGACCTGAGCTGGACAACGAGGAGGCAGACGCCCACACTGGGATTCGCCCAAACCTGGGACAGCTGAATGGTGGTGGTGGTATGGAGAGTCACAGCAGGGGAACCTGACAGCCATCCGTGCGTGCTGTGCGCGCTGTTAGGCTATCGCAGCTTTGCTTGAGAACCCCGCTGTGTGCTGGCGTTAGCCAGGAGCCCTTTGGCCAGCACAGCCTGCTCACGCTGCTGCCCTCGGTTCTCTGGCACGTGGGGTTGGATGTCAGCCCTACCCCAGCAGCCCAGCCCTCCCTGGCACTGCACCAGCTGGCTGCAGCCACGTGCCCGCGGCAGGTCAGCAATTAACAGGGCAGATGATGGCGTTCCAGTGCCTGGCTCTGCACTCTGCTACCATTTAATTACAAGCAGAGATGCAGCTCATTTGCACCACCAGCTACTGCTGTAACGAGGTGCGGCACGCAGCGATGCTCGCCCTTCTGGCACCACACGGCCCCACACGTGGCTACAGCAGGGCTCAGCATCTCCCTGGCACCCAGAGACGGGTCAGCAGTGGCCCTCATTATTCTCCTCACCCAACATCTGCACATGTAGAGCAGTGTATGTATGCACTTATCAACAATATATCATTAACAGTTGCAAAATACTCAGCAAAAATAGGAAAAATGCTATTTCTAAGGGCGTTACTAAAACAGTTGAACGTTACGTTAGGTGTGCGAGCCACTTATCGTGGCACATATCAGCTATTACAGAGTGCCCCGCTGATGTTCAAATGTTACAAATCCTGTCTCTTGGAACCTATTCAACTGCATGTCAAACATCTTTACATTAATTTTTTAAGATTAAACAGTCGCAAAACAAAGCATGTTCTTCATTTCTATGCACACATCAAGTCGTTTAGAAAACATAATGATTGCATCATCTAACACAAGAGCAGAAAGCAGTAATGACAGCCATGTGAGCTCCTTCATCCAAAAAGCAAGATCATCGAGTAGGAAAACACCGTTACCATCATCTTTGCTTTTTGGATTGTGTACAATATAAGCATGAACAGTAGGCAAAAGCTAAACCAAGAGAAAGCAAGGATTATTATCAATTTATTTGGTAATGCTGGTATATGCTGGCTATCCCATACTTACTTTCGGTAGAGGTAGCTCTTGAAGCATTTGGTTTTCAAATTTAGATTTAGTCTGCAAGTTTAAAGTCATGCTTCTGCCGGCATGCATTGCTGAAAACCCTCCAGAGTGCAGCATGCCAAGGCTAACTGTGTTGTGTTTGTAAGCAGCGGTCTGAGTAGAGGAAACAACCACGTGACAGGATATGAACACACATGCTCCTTCAATTAAGTATCACACATATATGGTTAATTTCACAAAGTTTTAGTTTAAGCAAACAAACAGTACCAAGAAGTAAATAGCTTTTTGATGCATGCACTGAGTCACACGGAAGCAAATACATCGCTAGTTGTACATAAAATGGGTACCATAAAAGACTTCAACGCTGACAGCAGATGAAATATGTTCTTATCTATATTCTGAGAACTGCGGTATATAATGTGGCACACGTCTTTACTTTAAAAATACGGCCAAATTTTGGCACGTCTGCACCACCCCAGCTGGGCCAGAAAACACATCTGGCATAATGGTGGGAAGTCCTCCACGGGATGAGCCTGCAGGCATGCATCCCTGCGGGCAGCCCGCCCCGAGCTGCTGGGTGCTGCAGACAGCTGGAGGCCAGCTCTGCCTCTGCAGCATCGCTGGGAGCGGGGCATAACTGTGTGACATCACCAGTGTCAGCTTTCCGCCAATCAGAGCATTTCTTAAGCACATACTCCTTGTAAGCTACTAGTAAAGATGCTTCTAAAGCACCTGGGAAGTGTTTATTGCTACCAGAACCTTCTCTACCTGGCTGCTGTACTGTGCCTGGGGTGGGCGCTTTCCAACCTGTTTCACGCAGCACAGGGAACCTAGCTGAAGGAAGGAAAGAGCTTCAGCCTTTGAGCCAGGTCAGAAAGGTTACCCACTTAACTCTTGGTGGTATTTTAGCATGTGTCACGTCTGTGCAATTGGGAGGGACAATAAACATATCCACACCAAACTCGTGGATATCTAGCATGAAATACGTAGGCAGACACATTTTGCTACTAACCTATGCGCCAGAGCACAGCAGCTTTTCACAATCACTGTAGGCTATGAAGTAAACCCAGATTCATAAAGTAGGCCATTAAATAGTCAACATCATTATAAGAAATCATGCACTGTCCTAATCGTGTTACGTTTCGGATAGAAGATAAATGGGCAAAAGCTCCTATTGCTAAGAGGAGTAACGATCATATTCCACGTTAAAAGCAGTGGCAGCGTATTTCCAGTAATGCTTTTCAATGCTAAGAGAGAGCTTTAAGATGCCTCTGCTAACAGCAATCTGAAAACTAAAATTACGATGATTATTTTTTCTTTTTTTTTTGGTTGATATTTTTCCTCGTTTTGTTTTACCGCAAAGACGCATCCGGCCTCTTCCCACGCTCTCGAATCGTTACGGGAGCGGCGGCCTTCGGCAGCGCCCACAGCTGAGGCCAGGAGGGGATGCCCCTGTTGGGCAGGCAGCAGCAGGGCTCCTCCCTGCCGCTCTGCACACAAAGACCCCCGCAGCGCCAACGCGGGATTTCATTACTGGGAGCTCTGGCGGTCACCACTGCACGTGCAAATAGTTTGAAATACCAAAACACACGACTAAAGGCATTAATTGCAGAGAAGTGCCAAACATACCCTGTCTAACCTTCTAGCTTCTATATGTCTAAGTAGCTGTTGTCTCCAGTCAGCAGGCATTTTAGCACAGCTCTCATTTCCCTTCACAGGGGTGGGCCTTGTCTTTATATCACTGCTATCGGAAGGCTTGTCGCCATAGTTACCCAAGTTATAGTCTGACGGTATCTTTTCCAGCAGAGCCGCCATGGTGGGCCTCGCTGAGACCGGCCTGGTTTGAGAGGTGCCATAACTCTCTGTACTGTAGCTTCTTGCGGACAAGGGCCTCCTTTGGGTGAGGTTTTTAACGGGAAAGCTGCCGGTCTGGGCTTTCACTTCTTGGTAGGAAGGATGCTCGTCCTCGTACCTGCCGTTCCTCTTGAGGAACTGGGACTCGGAGACCGAGATGCTGCCCTGGCGCTCCATGGCCCCGCGGTATGGAGCCCGGCCGTACCTGTCGCCGGGCGGCAGCTCGTGGGGCTCGCTCACCCTGCGGAACATGGACATCTCGGTGGAGCTGGCCAGAGAATCCGCCCTCCTCAAGAAGCCCGGCCTGGAGCCCTGGCTCGTGAAGGGCGTGCTGACGGCATCCTCGTTCACCGACGGCTGGGAGAAGGAGAACATGTGCTCCACGGGCGGGTAGCCGCGGTACGCCCTGGGGCTGACCAGCTCCTGGGGCAGGTTCTTGCTCTGCGGGGCGATGTACTCGGGGTTGAGCTGGAAAGGCGGCGGTAGCCTCTTCTCGGCCGTGACCTCCACTGCTCCCTGCGGGTTGAAGCTTTGGTCAAACTGGTAGACCTTCTTCGTCACGGATGACTTCTGCTGCGGCTGCACCTTGACGCTGCCGTAGGTCAGCAGCTCGTCGTCCAGCATGGGGACCGACTGGCTGCGGGACATGCTCAGCATGCCGTGCTCCGGGCCCAGCAGCTTGTCCACCCTCTCGTGGGCTCCTACAGTATCGTTACCAGATGCATAGTTTTCTAAAGGAATATTATAAACCTTGTAGGTACCGATGTCTATCTCGTCGATACTTTGCGATTTCTTAAATTTGTTAGTTTTTAAATCCCTCATCATCGGAGAAAGCCTTTCCGTACTCTTGCTGATGGAAATAACGCTTTTAGAAGGGTCTGGGCGACAGTGGATATGTGAAAAGACATTTGTGAGGCTTCTGTTAGCATTTGAATCGTGATATTCCCATGCTATTCCGGGAGCGAAAGTGCTAGTTATCTCAGGAGACTCTTTGACATGATCTTTCCGCTCGGGCAAAGGGCTGGTGGTGGGGGTGTTTTCCAGTTTGGAAGGAAAAGCTGTCCTGTCTTCAAAAGGACTAGGGGTTCTGGTCCAATTTTGCCAAGGGTTGGGAGGAGGCACTTCAGATTCGTGTGTGTTTCTGAGCGTCGGCTGCTCCAGCTCCAGAGGAATGCCAACTATCCTGTCCTGCCTAATCAGCGGCCTGCGCCCATGCGCAGATGTGCTTCTAGATTTCGTGCTTAGCAGAGGGTTAGCGCTGGGGTTCTCCACCACACTCTCCTCCGCCACGAAGCCGGTGTTGTCGTAGTGTGAGCTGTCATTCCAGCTGTCGGTGAAGGTCTCACTCAGAGGACGCCGGTCGGTGCGCGGCGGCACGTTCCCTGCCGGAGCAGATTCCCGTTGGCTCAGTAATGGCTTTGTTTCGAGGGGCTGCGGAAACGATTGCACCAGCCTGCTGAAATAAAACAAAGCAAACCAAGGTAAAATGCCCTCCATTGGAGCACAGAAGCAGTCAGCAGAAAGACACACTCGTAACGCTATTTAATATTCTCCCATCTGTACTCGGGCTTTGGGATCATATCATGAGATGTGCACCTTATGTCACTGATCTGGCATGTGCCCGCAGCAGTATGTTGCACTGGAGCACAGATGCTGGAGGTACGCACACTGAGAAAACAAGAAGCAAGTCAGAATTCCTGGATGGCTCAAAACCAAGCTCACACATAAATCCAGCTGAACATATTTTCCTGCTTCAAAAATAACCTTCTGTGAGTACAGGGGAAATGTTTCACACTTGCAACTTTTTTTTTTTTTTTTTTAAACAAAGCTACCAGATGGAGTTTGTGTGTCTTCTCACCACCAAGACGCTACACATCTCCAGCAAGCAGACTCCCTGTGTAATGCAAAGGGCTTGGGGATTTCATAAGATGGAGGTACATTTGGGTGACCGGAGGCAGGAACAGGCAGAGCACAGTGTTCCTTGAATGCAACAAGAGCACTTTCCAGCTGCTGATGGCCGGTGTGGATTACAAATTCCAATCATCTGCATTGCAATTGGAGTTCTGGGGCAGAGTGAGGCTCAGGACAGCATGAATGAGAGACACACGCACTCTGTTAACACTAAACTACAGCCAGCTGCAGCTTAGGACCACACAGAGCGGAGTAATTACAGCTCAATTATGAGGTGCTTTTAGGGCATGGCTGTTGTACGTGGCTGGAAAAGCAGCCGCAGAATTATTGACGTTTACAGAGCAGGAAGGAATGGCCAACACTCTGCAGCCTGGGCTCGTATTGCCATGTACACCCCAAGAAACCTGGGGTAAAACGTTACTGTTTTGATTTGAATGTTTTAACAGCTAGCATCAGTCCATATGGTGTGACAAGGTAAGACAAAAGGCAATCAGAAGCTGTGTTAAAAAGAGGCTCACACCTGTTCCCCCACAAAGAGTTATTCACTGCTTCTTTAGCGGATGTCTGCAAGGACCCCATTTTAACGTGCGCGTTGGAGGACCCTGAGGAAGCCTGGGAAGGGGAATAGTCTGAGTAAGTGCCTGAGGAAACGCTGTTATTCAGACAGTGGATCTTATCTGCTTCAGACTCATCTGTCGACTCTGAAACAAAACACAGCAAACATTTTCAGGAGGTGACGTTTGGAAACTAAGCTCCAGAAAAAAACATTTTCAAATGCATACTATGGATATATATATATATATATATATATATATATATATATATATATATATAAGTTTGTGTGCATAAATACGTACAAAATACATTTTATAATCAGTGAAGTATAGAATATGCTAGATCCTGTCTATGCAGATTATGTGTGCACCCGTGTAAAAGGCTGTAAGTCAAGTTAGTACCTTTCTTGTCTTTACCCAGAAGAACAAGTTTGGGTGGGTACAACGGAGTCTCTGGCAGGGAAGGACGAAGTTCCCCTATCCTCATCTCACTGGCAGGATGTCCAAAGGCATCCTGAGGAATACAATAATGTAGAGTGAACATAGGAAACAGTGTCAACAAACATTTTAAAGCCTTCTTTTCATGAATGTGACAAAACACCGACACCCCACCAGACAGAAATAATCTAATCACAATGATTTGTCAGCTGAAAATTCCAATCAGTCCTACAGAAATACTTCTAACATTATGGTGATGCATTCATTTTGAAAATGTGGACAAAACAGATGGAACTTGTAGGATACATCAAGGCCGTGTAGACATTTTTGATGAAGCAGAAGTCACAAAAATGCAAGCTGCCAGTAGAAATAAATAAAAAAATAATATTAATATCTACTTCTAACTTCAGGAGTAAGTGTTCCTCATTCGTTTGTGGCATTAGTCCTTCCATAGATTCAGGTCATGATGTTGCTACACTTCATTAAATTAAATAATTTGGGTTTCAAAAACTCCTCAGGAGTTCAGCAGAGTTCTTTCTGCAGACTTTCTAAGATTCCCCTGCACAACATTCTGCAGTTCCAGACAGCAATGGGATACATACTGAAAATAATGTACGTTAAAAAGTGGAAAGAAAATGAGATGGGGTCTTAGTAAGAAGTATTTCAAACAAGTGCTTTTAAATTAGGCTCATGGGATAGCCAGAAGCAGGAAATTAAGATGAAAACAAGCAATTTGGGGGCATTTTTTTATGTCACCACCGGGAAAAAGTTTAGAAATAAGAAAGGTGCTATTCCCAAAGATGGGTGACCTGGGGAGACAGGGTAGGAGAGGATGCTAAGCGGAGGGATGGCAGAGGTAACCCTGCGCCGAGGAGGAAGACAAACAATATGGGAAGCCCACACTGGGCGTTAGTGTGTGGGATCAGGGGAACATCATGGGGAGAGAACTGGTGGGGATGGGTACAGCAAGACTGTGCTAACTAACAGCAGGGAAGATCCCTGCGGGAAGGAGTAAGAGAAACATGCATCGGCTTGGAGGTGGGAGGATGAGCCGTGATTTTGTAGAGGATGGAGGCTGGGGAAGGAAAATACCCAGTGAGAAAGAAGACATTTTAGAGAGCTACCAGGAGAAAACGAAAAATTAGTAAAGAAAACGAGGAAGGAAACGGTTAGAAGAAACGTAACTGGGAGGGAGCTTTCCCTTGTGGAGACACGATGGGGGTCCTGTGCCCAGACCTTAGCTGTAAAGGCACTCCAGTGATCACGGGTCACACAGTTTTAGAGAGGAGTCAGTAAAGGTAGGAGGTGCAACATTTAGAGAATTTAAAACGGAGTACCAAAAACAAAAATGCATCACTGAAATGTAAACATTTTTTTTAATTTTACTTGATTTTAACCCAAAAGAAAACCTCGAGGAAACTGAGCTCCATTAACTACTTTGTAACAGCAGTGGAAACAAAGATTTGTAGAAGCATTTGCTGAGTGATTTATTCTTGATGAATGTGATTAGATTTAAAAAACAGGTATGTTAATCCTTCTGCTTTTGTGTACTACTAGAGATAGTGCCATACCAACACAGAAAAGAGAAGGCATCCTCACCACCCATTAACTCAACCCCATCAGTGCTAACGTTTATGCAAATACAGCTTCACACTGCATGCTGGGATACTGCAGGATTTTACTGCCTTGATGTACACAGATCCCTTGTGGTGCGTGTGATTTCTCACCTAACAGAACCAGTGTGCACACAGCTCAAAGCTAGCAATAGTGAACAGCCTTTTTCCAGTGCAGAACAATCATTTCTACTGCAGTGTAACAAACTTATCATGCAAAATGACTTTTGAAAAGTAACAAAGTGCATACATTCAGGGAGAGAGATTTCCCACTTTTGAAGCATGGTGCATGCTTCAAACTTATTTCTTGTTGTACCTCTGAGCTTTTTGTACGCTCTTCTTTCTCCTTCCTGTCCAGAGTCGATTTATGAGTGTTGTCTGTATCAGACAGGTGACTCTTATGGAATTCTTGCACCTAGAATCCCAATATTGTGCCATGAAACTTTCAAAAGTTAAAAGCTCAAAATAAAACTACTTGCTGTAAGGCAGGATGAACCAGCAGTTCCATTTTTGACATAACGATGAACACAGATTTTATTTTAGGCATATGACTTTATGAAGTTTTCTATGCCATATTCTTTCTTTTCTATCATTTTAGCCTCCACTCTGGCAGTTCCAACAAAAATCAGTACATTTTGGAAAGAATTAGTCTGGCATTTGTGAACATGCCATGAAGTGAAAGATGTAAGAAACCCCAACCATATTCCATTTGCTACTACTTGGCTTAAAAGGACAAAAAAGGGCACTAATGGAAAATAAAAGGTATTATTGGATAGATCAGTTGTGAGGACAAAGGAAGGAGATGAATGTACTTGTGTTTTATTCCCCAGGACTAAACACAGGAGGATATATGCTGAGGATAGAAAAATACAGCGAGCTGTTTCTCAAGAGAAAGCGCACAGCAGAAACCAGCAAAATAATCGGGAAAGAGAAATACTGTCTGACAACATAAAAACATCACATCAAAATCTAGAGAGCTGTGATTTTCGAAATAACCTCATTCTTAGGGTCTGCTTGCAAAGAACAGAAAGACTCTGAGCAGAGCAGCCCGGGGCTCGGTGCAGGTGCAGCACACATAAGGCAGGGGCGATGGTGCAGGGCTCTTAGCCTGCACTGGACCAGAGGAACAACCTGCTGAGAGCTGGGGCAATCGGAAAGATGCCACGCCAGCCATACAGAAATCGAGAAGCAAATGCAACAAATAACCAGATCCAGGCCAAGGTTACTTGGTCCAGGTTGTACTAAGGTTTTAATGAAAGAATAAAGACGAATCCCCTTCCATAGAAGTGAGGCCAATTCAGGCGCAGGCCCAGCTGTGTGTGTGTAGGACAAAGCCTTGCTGTGCCCCTCACCCAGGTCACCCCTCTGCAGGCCTGGGCTCCCTTGAGAGCTACAAAGCCTGGCTAACAAGTCCTCTCCTGGCAAGACCACAAAATGCAACCTGCCTGAAGCTGTGCGTGAAAACCAGTCATAGTATTTTGCTGATAGCAATTACTAGACTGACCAAAAGAAAATGCAGCCATCAATCTAGAAATGTAGAGAGTCCCCAGAATGTGGGATTACCCCACAGGAATGCAGAGCAGAGGATCTGCCATCTGTCCCCTAATCTGTGCCTCTCTCCTGCCACAGCAGCAGCTCCCAGGAGGGCCATTTCAGTGACCACAGACCCGAGGGCTGTCCCACGCAGAGGGTAATGATGAGATGCAAGTCCCTCTAAGGGACAGAACTGGTGGAAGGAAAACTGAATGCAGAACTGGGATCAGAAGGTGGGGAATGAAGGAACCCTCAAGCACATCTCAGCTGGTCCAGCAGCCAGCACACCGTCAGCCATCTCCAGCAGGCATTCCCATGCAGCAGAGCTCTATAAGAAGACACGAGCTTGCTGATTTGGTGACATAAGTACATGAGGAGCAGACTGGGACAAGGAGTTTTGGGGGCACTATGCAGTGAGACATAACAGGTCCTGAAAAACAACTGCCATGGGCAGGTAGGGCTGTTTCTGCTCTATGTTTCTGCTTTGCAGCCCCATGGACTGGCCAGCAGCTGGAGGAATGCACACACTAACCCAGACTGCTCCAGTGATCAGAAGTACAGC
This sequence comes from Tetrao urogallus, assembly GCF_951394365.1. Taxonomy (NCBI): domain Eukaryota; kingdom Metazoa; phylum Chordata; class Aves; order Galliformes; family Phasianidae; genus Tetrao; species Tetrao urogallus. The sequence continues at coordinate 1,063,346 of NC_136818.1, forward strand.
ATCCAAGCAGTGACCAGAACTCCCTACAGCCAAAGATGCCGAAGTCCGTAATGATCTTTTTATTGTGAAAATGTTTTACTTCAAAAGGCCAGGCCTGTTTGCCAACATGGCCGGAATTCTGGAAAGAAAACCTGCAGATGCTAACCAGCCAGTGCTTAGTCATGAACTGCAGAGGATGGCAGACCTGGCAGCATCTTGCTAAGTTATAAACCATGGGCCTGTTCTGTTCTGTATGTGGTCTTCAGTGTGAGGACAGAAGGCCCAGTGGTGCCCTGAGCACCTCAGGCTCTGAATTGCACTCCCTGTGTTCTCCCATCTCAGGAGGAAACCAGCTCTCAGTCCACACAGATATGCACCCGAGGGCAGACATATCACTGGGGTTGCTGACAACAAAGAGAGTCTCGAGTCTCTTGGAAAAAAGTCCTTGTATGGTCCATGAGGCATAGACCAGGCCCATATGGTGGCACAGCGTGCCACGACACAGTGCTGCACCTCCTGAATCCTCGTGCAGGACCCACGCCTCAAGACTGAGTTTCTGGAAGGAAGGCTTTACCTTGGAGACAGTCCTGAATAATGCCTCTAACATCCAGACTCTTAGACAACGTCAGGCCGGAGTCAAAGTAACTCAGAATTAACTTTAAGATGTTTGACACCCTATTTGGAGAAAGCTCTCTTGCAAGTCAGACCTCCAGAACAGAACACCATCACCTTCCTTCTGTGACTGGAAGCCACCAAGGTCATAACCTCAATAAAGATGCTCTGTGCTATGGAGAAGTCATATGGCAAAACTCGATAACGAAGATATTTCTGGCTCCTTGTTAAATATAGGTCATTTTGTTGCAAAGTGCCCATCAAGGCACGGCCTAAAAGCAGACACAAACTGAAAACCTTCAGGACAAATTGCCCTCCCAGTCAGATTGTCATTGTGCATCTCAGGGGAAAACAGCTCCCATGACGGATACATCAATGAATGAACTGAAGCCAGGCAGCCCAGGGGAAATAAAAGCATGCAAAGTCTTTCTGGAAAGGCAGGATGAGTTTTAGAGACTCTCTAGAAGATCTGGCTGAGCACAAAACAGAAAGAACAGCCTTCTCTCTCTCACTCCCATCCCCCTAAAACAACGCAAAGCTGAGCAAGTAAGGAAGAAGGAAGTTAAAAGGATTGAGGTCTTGTTTTGACTGAAGAGAGATGAAGGTCTCAGCAGACCCAGCACAGCATCTGCAGCAGATTACTCAGAAGAAAACCATCTCTTCTTTCTACTCAGTGCTAATAAACCTGCTAGGAATTAACACAAGGGATGGAATGCTGCACTCTGGGTTAAAAAAGAGATTTTTTTAAAAAACAGAAACCTGAGAGTCATGCAGATCTCTTTCCAATGATTTTCTCAGCCCATTCATACCAAGAATATTAACTGTAAAGATCGTAGTTGCCAATTTTTGGTATTCCTCACTGTCGCTCATGGAAGGGGTACACAGTGTTATCCCAACCTTCTTTTTGGCTACAAGGCACATCTTTCACAATGAAACACAGGACAATGAACAGGCTTATTTTAACTGATGATTAATTAAGAAATTGCTTATTATCACTGAAGGTGGAGGGTGATGCAGGGGGTTTGAAATGTACTTTGTTATTCATTTCAGATGCTCCCTTTAATTATTTAGAAACAATTCTGTGAAGACACACGTGTAAATTAATTGCAAGAAAACCCAAGAGAGATCAGAAAAGAAACCAGCCGATCTGGCTTCAGAGGATGAAAAGTGAGCATTGCACCTGAAATTAAATTACCTTGTTATAAGATACTGTCTTCAGTCTAAATCTATCAGAACACACCTGCATTTTCAAACTGTATTTTAACTTGAGGCTTGAGATCCTGTCTCCTAATTATCTGCAAAGCAAATGGAGCTTAATTATGTTTTATTTAATATGTTACAACTGAAATCATGCCAATATTATTCACAAAATCATTCACACATTTTCGACACCCCTTCTTCATCTTTACACAGGATGCCAAAGAGAATAACACAGATACACCATCTTGCTTTCCTGCCATGAAAGCTTCCCAGTGATGCTATCTGTCTGAATGACAAGAACACTATTTTTTTCCTGTAGCTGAGCTATTTTGCTGCTGGCCCTTTTAAAGTATTAGGGAAACCAACATCTAGGCAAGGTCTACCATCTCCAGTATTGCAGTAAAGGAGGATGAAAAACACGTCTACGTTGACAGGATGGAAATAGTTCATGTGTTCTGTGTTAGAATACAGTTTGTAGACCTGTCCAAGCACCTTATAACCTATCAGTAAATACTGCCAGAGTGAGAAATTTCCCCTATGCGTAAGTCGTACCTACGTAAAGTAAGCTGTCAATATGAAGGCATCAATAAGCAGATGTCCTCTCAGATCAAACTGCAGCTGCTTACGTCAGCTTTGCACAAGTCTGTGCAGTATTTTGGAATTACCTTTCATGAAATACAGTTAGGTCAGAATAGAGAACTCTCACTATGTGTGCCGTCCCACTTCTGGCCAACACACATGGCTGGGTGGTGCAACACACTGGAAGTCACCGGGCAGCACTGATCTATGGCTCCCTGCGGTTAGGAGGCGCCTCTGTTGGCTTCATTAGCTTTTGACAAGGCTTGCTGGCTCTGTATTACACGCAATGGGATTGTAAGAAGCAGAACCTTATGGTGTAGCACTGTCAACAGAACAAACTGATTTTTCATTTACATATTGTTGCAGAGATACATTTAAGTCTGAGGCGTAACTCACAGTCAGTTCCATTTTCTCACCAATTGGCCATGTCGGTAACATTTAGGAGAGAGCTGATACATATCAAGACAAAAATTCAGATCCAGCTAGATTTAAAATCAAAGCTGCAATCTGAAAATCTTAGTAGCATTGAGGAAAGAGCAACTCAGTATAAAACCAGGCTTACTTCGCAGAATTAAACTAGAAGCATTAGGCAAGAAGCTCACAGCAGATGCAGCACAGCATTTGAGGGAGTTATACTAAAACCCCGTCTTGAACTCTTGAGAGGAACAACGATCCTTTTACATTACCTCCACTGAAATCTCCTTTGGTGCCATGGGCCACTTGTGCTCATACTTGTCTTTCACAGTTTGTTCAGTGTTGGCGGTTGGTGCTGAGTTCTCAGGCCGTACTCCATGGCTTGTTTTGCCCACCAGATTTTGAACTGATTTTACCATATTCTTTAAATCCTCCGGGTATGGAGTGGGATAACGTTTTAGATTTATTTCAACCTGAACATTCATAAAAAGAATTAAAGCACAAATACAAAATGAAAACAGCATGCAAACTAAAACCATGGTTACAGTACTATGGCTAAGTGTAAATTCCTCAAATTGTTATTAGTCTATTTGAGGTAGCCTGTTACATACAGCTAGCCCTCACGGATTCTTCAGTTCTTGGACCAAACTTGGCAATCAGTTACACTATGGCAACTTATGATGGAATTCCAGTGACATAAAATAATGGATGGGCATGCTTCCCTGCAAGCCTACCTTTCACCCTGGGAGAGTATAGCATTTTAATTCTGTACTTGGCCTGAGAGTACTAACGTATTAAATCACACTTCTCCAAAACGATACTGATGCAAATGCAGAACTAATTGAGCTATGCTCAGATTACAGAATTAATCAGAATTATCTATAATAGCTGAGAACAGAATCTGATCTACTGGGATCTATTTGCTCTTTGAGATGTGTAATGTACATACATGCACTCGAGTACGTGAATTCTGCTCCAGTATACAGAAATACAGGAAAACAGACTTAAACCACTACAGAAAAGTCAACCCGTGTCACACTGAACAGTACTTTGACTGACAGACCTACAGATTCCCTACAACAATCAACACTTTGAGCTTTTTGTTTTTATCACTCAGAAGTAAAGAAATATTGCAGTCATCCAAGTCCAAATCAATCACAGCTTGAAGACAGCACTACAAAATCTCAGGATTGAGCAACAGGAGAAGAGGGGCATGACACAGCACTGTCAGCAAACTGCTCAGAGTGGACAGGGTGGCAGGTTACCAGGCCAGGAGCGATCCAAGCAGGAAAGGAGACCTACTACATGGTGCTGGCCTCTCCTTACACCTCCCCATCGTGTCACAGACCTCTTTTGTCTGCTGTACGTCACATCCTGGCACGAGGAGAGATGCTGAGGAATCAAACAAAGCCTGACCTCAGCACGCTGCCTGTGGTGGAGGCTTCCCACCGCTGCTCTGCCCTTCCATAGGCAGGAGCTCTGACCCCAGGCACAGCCCTTGGGACGCAGCAGGTGCTGGCTCTACCTGCCATTCTCCTGGGCTGAACTTGGGGTGCGAACGCAGCAACTCTGAATTGAATTTCCTTCAGCAAAGAACAGTGGCAGCTCCCAGAGCAAGCTGAGCGTGTCAGGATAACTGAGCTTGCTTGTGAGGCTGTGAAATTTGAAATTAGTCTGTCTTTGCTGTGTGATAAGTAAGCAGAAGCCTCTACGGCAAAGTTTTACCCAATTGCATACATGAGGTGAGCAAAGGGAGCTTGCTTTTAATAGGTCACCATACAGTCATTGGATTTTACACCTGTGACAGGTGGGAAAAGGGCAATTTTGGATTCAGATGATTATGGTCTGTCAGTGAGAATATTTTGGAAGCAAAATCACGATTGATTTGAAAATAAAGCTGTATGAAATACTAGCATATAATTCTGAGCCACAGTAGAATAAACATTACATATAATAGATTCTGACATGACTTTAACATAAAACGTTAAAATGTATGGCTATGATGTCATATGTTAATAAAGAACTTCAACAGAAAAAAAGAAATTAAGTCTGTAAAGCATTACTAAGGCTGTGGTTGATTTACGGTTGAAAGAAATCATTTTCAGATGTGGCCTAATGAGGCAATCGCTTTTTCAGAAAATCCGAGCCATGATTTCAATGCAAAAGCTACAGACAAGCATAGAACTGCAGTCACAGAGCAAATCCTCAGTAAGCACTAGCCAAAGAGAAATTAACTAAAGGACTTGCATGTGATAGGCAAGTCAGACAGGGATTTCAGTAAGAGCCTGATATCGCTGGGCGTATTACAGCATAAAAATACTGGCAGCAGTGGTGGGTGCTATGCACTAGAAAGCAGATATTGTCATTGCTGACTTAGAAATATTGCTACACAGAAAACTGTCAATGCGACACCAAAATAGAGCGACTCTGAAAAGAGAATTATCAAAGTTCAAAATGCTTTAAGGAAGAATTTGTTGAATAACGTTGATCTTCAAATCGGTGTTATGTAGCGTGGATGGGAAGTCAGTTTTAAATATGAAATACATAAAATGAAAACCACGTGTGCTTTTATAAAATGCAAACAATGTTTGTGGTAACCACCCCTTGCTAATTTGGGATAACCTTCAAATTCATCCCATGAAGGTCCCTGGTAGTGATGGGTATCTGGTGTACACACAGAGATAGAAAAGAGGAGAAACGCTCTCTTCAGGATGCACCGATGGAAGGACGTACCTGATCAGCTCCTAACTCTTGCTTAGCTTTCTCTTTAATAACTCTTCTTTAAGCATGACTAAGGTGTCAACTCCAGAAGGTAAATTTTTGCTCTGATGAAGAGATACCAGGATCATCATGGAGGAGAGCACCGGGTTGGAGCACCTGCCCTGCAGAGAAGGGCTGAGGGAGGGGGGCTGAGAGGAGAACGCTCCAGGCAGACCCCACTACAGCCTGCCAGGGCCTCTGAGGCTGCAGGAAAGCTGGGGGTCTCTCATCAGAGAATTTTAGCTAAAGACAGGGGGTAATGGCTTTTAACTGGAAGAGAGGAGATTTGGAGGAAATTCTTCCCCACGAGGGCAGGGAGGCCCCAGCACTGCCGCCCAGAGCTGTGGGTGCCCCATCGTGGAGATGCCCGAGGCTGTGGGTGGCCCTGGGCAGCTGAGCTGGTGGGAAATGTTCCCTACTTGGAACTTGGTGGTCTTCAAGGTCCCTTCCAACCAAACCATTCTATAATTTTATGGCTCTATGATTATATATGGAAATGGAGGAATCTTGTGCAGAAATAAGACTCGCGCTGATCATTGGTTTACATTCTCTCCAGAGGTGGGAGTCAAACAGGTAAATAAGAACTCCAGAAAATATATTTTGGTGTTGGGCTCTTCCCCTACAGTGGCCCAAAGGGTAAATGCCACCTTGGCTTCAGCTGCCAAGCCAAGCATCGGGGACAGAGCAGCCCTGCAGGCCATGGCTCACCCCTATGGCAAAGCCCCTCATCCCAGCAAGAAGGACAGGACAGGGTGGGCTGTCCTCAGCACATCCCCAGGCATAGGATGGGTTGTGTGTCCAGGGCTGCTTCTGGGACACCCCAAGATGTGGCACTGGGCTCAGCGGCATTTGCCTCCCCAATTCCCACACAGCAGATGGCAGCACTCAAACTCGACTATAGGAACAGCATTAACTGAATGAAGGATTTTGTTTGTCTACAGAAATAGCTTACTCAAAGGAAGCATTGGTTTCAGTCATCCACTGAGTTCTGAAATATATTAAAACCAAAATGGCTACGCAATGTATTTCTTATATTACATTTCAATACCAAAAACGATGCTCGCAAACAAAAGGTAATACAATTAAATCCATCTACAATCTTAAAATTATCTATTTCTCTGTGAACACTTTTGCACACCTGGACATGTTACTCACAGTCAAGGTTATAACAAGAAGTAGTGGAACAATGTGAAACTCCCAGGAACTCTGCTTTCCACACATAAGCTATAAATCTGCAGTTCATATGGGGTAAAATTTCTGTTTAATCTATTTATTGTGAGTCAGATTGCTTTTTTAATTCATTTTCTGTTTTGCTAAAGTATTAAAGCAGTAGCATATATAAGAATTATATTTGGTTGCAAGAGTTAAGTGAAAACTCCTGATTAGGAAAAATATTTAACCAAAAAATCAATTTTCCCAACAAGATCTAAATGGGATATTAAATATTTATTATTAACAGCTCTCATCAGCTTTCACCTTGAGAGGAATACAGAATCCCCACGGGATCTAAATATTTCTAAAGAATGATGTGGCTGGAGAGTAACCCCAAGTCCCCAGCGTTCTGTGTTCATTTTGTCTTAGTGATGAAATGGGTGCCCCATTAGGTGCCCAACACTCAGCCTATGGGTCTGGACTGATTTCTGATATCCCAGTCATTCTGTGTGGAAAATAACTGCAAACTTCCAGTTCTGTGCACCTCAGAGAAAACAGGGATGCTTATGAAATGCGGCCAAGTATTTTCTCATTAGTCAGAACAGAGAAATAGTTCAATTCAGCATCTGTATTTTGGACCCTGTCTCTAATATGTGAATGCAAAACAAACAAACAAACAAACAAACAAACAAACCCATACCTTAACTTTCCCTGGATTTTCCTCCTCTTCCTTTTTTTCTTCAAATTCAAAGGCAACAGTCATACGTTGCTGTCTCTGCTCCTCCCACAAAGTAGGGTTGAAGCTATCACTGTCTGACTGGAAATCTACAGTTAAATTGCAAGCGGCAATGCAACAGAACAAGAGATTAATGCCCTCAGCAAAGACTGGAAATCATCTAAAAAGAGAAGCTCTTGGGTGATCCTGAAACGCTGGATCATTGTCTCAAAACTGTTGAGGGGGCAATGGAAGTCATAACTAAGAACACCATTAAAAATAAACGCGAATGCTCAGATCACAGAGAGAATAGTGGAGAGCAAGAGGGCTTTGGGGCACAGCTGGAGGAGGAGCATGGAGGCTCTCTAGTAGGATGCAGGGGTTTCAGAGCCAAGCCCGGGTTTTGTCAGGCTCACAGCTCTGCTCCCTGTGACCCTTCGTCTGTGTCCAACTTGCTGTGTTACACTTTTGTTACCCCTTTTTCTTTTTCTTTTTTTCAATAAACATTAACAGTAGTGGATATTTTGTACGCAGCCCAAGGCAATTCCTGTTCTCTCTGTGCAGCCCAGGCAGGCCAACAAGTCGGATGCCCTTGGGGCTCCAGGAGGTGCCCCCACTCCTCTCTGAGAGCAATGGGCTGGAAGCAGGAGCCTTTGGTGCATGGCAGCACATGGGCTGCTCTGTGCACACTGCTAGCTTCAGGAGGCACAGACACTGCTGCACAGAGCCACCGCTGAGCCACCAGACCCCACAGCCTGCTGCTGCCTCAGGGGGGAAGGCTGATGGTGTTTTACCTTCATCGCTGCGGGGTTGCTGGGGAAACATGTAGTTAGTCAAAACTCTCTGCTTCGTTTCCGGGTGAGCCTCAGTTTGCAGGGGGATGAGAGCCTTGGACTGCGTAGGAAAGGCAAAACAAAGAGCTGGTCACTGAGAGCACGTCTGTTAGCCAGGACGGAGTTTTAGCAGGCAACAAGCAGAAAACACAGGAATAACCAAAATTCTGAATGGAAAGAACCCTCTCCATGGGCCAAGCCAACCGTGTTTGGTGGCACTTCTACCTCTCCCATTCCTCAGTCTGCCTGTAACTCCCACCAGGATCGCCATACGAACTCTAACACCAGAAATACCAGCTGCATGCTTTAAGCCAGGATGCCCAAGGAGTGGGTCCTGCAACTGTGAGGGTGCTCCTGGTGCCAGCTGCATGGAGGCAACACTGAGTTCTACTCAGCTGGCTATCGTTATTGATTTGCTGTAGTGCAGCACCCAGGAGCGACTGTCACAGTTCATGGATTAGAAGGTGATCTAAACCTGATCACTAATGTCAAAATGCTGAAAAAGCATTGTCTGCTTAGTTGGAAGTGTATGTTTGGTGGATGGGTAGGGGCATTTTTTATGGAAATAAGAGTTAGAATCCTAATTTAGTGCTTGAAAATTTATTCATCCTTGTGTATTAATCCTCCCAGACTGTCTCCCCTCCCTTCAGCTTGAAGCCTTTTCCTTAGCCATACAAGTGAAAACTAAGTTGAAGGGGAAATGCAACAAAGCACTGATGCAGCTGTCCCTTTGCTTTGCCTCAGTGGATGGCATACTGGAGGCAGCACAGCACGGCCCCAGCTCCTGTGGCTGCCTCATAGAGATACAGGAGGGACTCATTCCCAGCAGCATCAGTATGCTCCTCAGTTTCAGTTAAGGAGATGTAATGGTTGATGCTGGGCTTTATTGTAGGGTGGGAAAGATGACACTATGAGAACTTATTGCAATTATTAAAACCTGCTAGGTATGTTGAACTTGTCTAAAGCTGTACAAATTGAATTTGTCTCCACTTAATCACATTCTGGAACTGCAAAATTATCCTATCCACCAATACTGCCAGGACTGATGGGGACTTATTCTAGTGCTCAGATGCTGGGTAGCTGTTACCTAAGGAATTAATGGTAATGCCACATGAACTGAGCTCCCTGGAACTAAGGAAGGCATATCTAAAATTAAGAGGAACTTAAGTGAGAATTTTCTCTAAAACAAGACTGAGAGTTGTTGTGCATCTTCTGTACATTTAAACTCTCACTGGCTTCACTGGAGTTTGAAATATGCAGGAAGGGAAGCATGGACAGGAAAAGGCAGAAGACAAAAATGGAGGGGTAGGGACGGAATAAGGAATGGGACAAACTAAGAGCAAGGCTGAGAACAAAGCCTTGCCTCTTGGATTTCTGTTTACAGAACATTGTCTTGATAATTCTGATCCCTGTTTACCACTTTTATCAGGGCACAGAAGGCTAGTTTGCAGCAAGCAGTAAGCCCAGCAATGGCAAGTTTACCCAGATAATGAATGCCAGCCAGGACTGCCTACAGCTTGGTAGGAAAGTAGCAGCTGGGCTGGGACAGACCTCTTCTAAAGCTCTGCTGCAGTGATGTATGGCTACAGACCTCGTTCATGGCCCCTGTACCTTACTAAAGAAATTATGAACGCTGGAAGCCATTACCTGGTTGTCAGAAAGCCACAAAGCTGCAAGTTCTTTGAGTTTAGTAAAAGTGAATGGCAAGTTCTTCAGCCTGTAAATGAGAAGGGAACAGCGTGAGTCCCTCACTGCTACATAATTCCTTCGATACACAGCATGATTGGCTTGATCAGACTAAAAGTGCTATCATTTCTTATCTTTATTTTCTCTCACATCTTGTTAAAATACAGCATTTTACTAAGGGGATTCCTCTTTAAGTACTCCCACATTAAGGGAGATATTTACACCCTATAACACAGAAAAGATTTGGTCCCAGCAGGACGTATAGCAAAGTCCTACCAGCTTTCAGCACAGGTGATGTAGGGAACCTTTGACTTACCAGTTACATTTTGGAACACAAATTACTCGAGGATAACGGGAAATTCATTTCTGCAGAAATGCCAGGTATAAAATCAAAATAAGACAAATTCACAGTGAACCTAAACGGCAAAATCAAACAAAACAGTAAAAAAAAAAAAAAAAAAAAAAAAAGCCTTTTCATGATATATGTGAATACCTTGCCTAAAACAATCTGCATGTGGGAGCAGGGAACAGGTGATGAGGTGGCTGTGGAAGCTCCAGCCACGCTTTCACAGGAAGCACCCTGTTCTGAACACGGTATTTTCTCTTTGCAGCCCATCTCAAAGCAGAGAGCAGCCCTGGTCACACGCTGCTGCTCCCCAGCTCTGCGTTACAGAGGGCTGCCAAAAGAAGCAGACCGCCAAAAGGAAGGACTGCAGAACGATTACTGTGATCTAACCACAGAAAGGAGGTGTAAATCCCTTCCCTGAGGGGCAGGCGAACTGATAGCACAGGGAGAAAGAGTGACAAACCTCCAGCAAAGACAAGCAGCCGCCAGCAGAACCCTCTGCCCCTCTACCAGCAAATAACCAGAAATACCCCTACGGTCATGAAGACTGTGATTTCAATAAGAATACCTTGTCCTAAAGGTGATGTCCCTATACAAATGAAATAAATTGACATGAACGTGTATATACTCAGTGTGCTATGAAATACCTGCATAGATCAGGGTGTTTTTACACGTGCTTGCATGTTTAAACCTATAATTAATGCCACAAGAGTCTCTGAACCTGCTGAGATTTAGTTTTCAATGCTATCTTAAAATGCATACATCATCTCTGGAACAGCGCAGACGGAGATGTTCTTTATGCACAGAGGTGACAAGTAGGCTCTCACAGTTAGCATAACGGTTCTTCAATCGTGGTTATCTGGACATTTTACTCAGATCTTTTTTTCTGTATAAAGAGACAAGAAGTGGCTTCTCAAGTGACCCCCTTATCGCTCTGCCTTTGGGACGCAGCGTCTGCAGAGGTTGCTGCTGCTGCTCCCAGCTCACTCCAGTTGAGTGAGGGGTATCAGAGGGAGAACACACCTGGTAAGCAGAAATGATGTGTGGCAAGGGAGTCCCCGGGCTGGTTTTACATTTCCAGCCAAACCAAACACAGAGTTTTTCATCTGTAATGGCCAGAAGCCCCGACACCTTGCTTTAAGTGATTCTGAGGTGCCGTTAAGGAGAAAAGATGTCAAATCAGAGATCAGTGAATGGAGGCACCCAAAATCAGCACTGATTTTTGACAATCTGCCATCAAAATGAAACCCAGCCTCTTTTTCTGACTGCAACTTTTTTTTCCACATTTAAATTCATGACTGCTTTTCCAACTGTGTGAAGTTCATCAACATTTCCCCCCCATCTGCAGTAACAACGCAGCTGCATCTCTCTGACTTTCATGAACAACAGAATTACCAAGAGAGAAGGTTTTGCATTTTGCACACTTCAGAACAGGGCCTGCTGTACTTGCTGCTTACACTGCATTAGTTTGACCACCAAAGGTAAATACATAACTGTTCATCAGCCAAAACGAGGTCGTACCACCGTTACAAAGCACCTCCAATGTTATGCATAGATGCAGCTTCATCTACTTTACATTTACTTATGTTTACTTTCCAGACTGTGGGCCAGATCCCACATGGCCTGCATCAGCATAATTCCACTGGTTCCAAAGAAGTAAGTCACACACCTCAGTTAAAGATTTGGCTTTCTCCTCTGCCTTTCAGCAGCACAGACAACGTGATTGGTTTGCTCTGCTTCCATGCACCTAACATGTGGCTGCAATCAGATAGTAGTACAAAGACATGGAAAGTTTATGACTGTGCTGCTCAACGAAGAGCTTTTCTTTTATACTAAATACTGAAAGATCTCACTAGATAGCATGGAAAGCTACATGCATAATCAGTTTTATAAGTCTAAGAAGATATATCCACAATTCTAGATTAAACTTTAATGGGTGCATAGATAATTCATTGAGAAGATGGTCAAATTAATTAACTTACAAGTAAAGGGACAAATTACACCGTACCAAAAGAACCTTTTCTTACTACGGAGCCAACAACGCCCTGCTGGAAGCTGCTGCTGGCCTGGGGCAGAGCAACCACCGTGCAGCAGCCTGGGCTGGGGGCAGCCTGGGGGCACCCAGGGGCTGCAGGCAGGGACTCCTCCAGCCCTCTGGAACACAGACACTGGGTCTAACACTCCACTGCACACACTTTCTTCCACAAACAAGTTTCATTTCTCTGCCATTTTTAAATCCCTATTAACTTCAGTTTGGAATCTTTTAAACTGAGTTGTACGATGAGCTAGATGTGATCATAAAATAATCTCTCAGTGTTACAGATATTTTCTGTATTTGTATTAGGTTGAAGTACATATGAAACCATGCTAAAGCTTAAAGGTTATTAGCAGAAATACTTCTTATAAGTTGAGCTCTGAAGCACCAACCAATTTTTCAGCAAAACACCTCTGACCTGCAGCAGCCACTAAAGCATGAGATGCACGCGTCCTTCTCACAGTGTTTAAATGTGCAAAATGGCACTTTTTAAAGGGACATCCCTGAGCACCAAGCTATTGGCACCCTGTGACCCCCAGCCTCAAGGAAGTGCTGTATCAGTGCGTTATGATGTGCTGGAATGAGGACACTGGGGTAATTCAGAGTAGCCCAGCCAGGGACAGCTCTCCATGGTCATGCTCAGCAAATGGATAATAGCAGGGTTTTCAGAGCGTGAAAGTTCAAAAGAACATAATTCATATTAACTCTTTCATTTACTGCTCACAAAAACACTGGAGGATGTTAATGGCCAGAAGCAATTACCTCTTTGTCAATAAGCAATATTGTACAAATAACTGAACAGGAAAAGATACACCAAGGAACAGTCCTACATTTTGGAACGCAACGCGATCTTATGCTTGTTTCATCCAACTTCTGCTCCTGATACTCAGTGTAGCAGTCAAGCTGTGACCCCGGGACAGAAGCACAAGCAATGCAAATACAGAAAGGTGATGACTGGTTAAGCTCTTCTGTAAGAACAATCTAAAACTAGAAGAAAGGTTACTTACCAGTAACCGATGCTCTTTGAGAAGTGTAGCCCAAATGTACATTCTAACAATTCTACCTCTCAATCACAGGACTCAGACCTGGAAGGACTCTGAGGAGAGAGGAGAAGCAGATGGAAGACAAATGTATCTGTGGACTACACAGTGTGAAGAACACCGGTTACTGGTAAGACATCTTTTTTTCTTTGAACGAATCCCACCTGCACTCTTAGCAGTGAGCGAATCCAAGCAGCTCCCCCCAGGGACTCGCTACACGGTGGAAGTCTCTGCATCTTTCATGCATCAGTAACTGCACAACTACATTATCAGATGTGCATTGGCTCTTGAAGCACCAGAGATGCCTGGCAAAGGCAAGGATGAATCCCCAGGTAGTTGCACTGCAGGTAAATGGAATCAAAACTCTCCTGAATGCACAGGAAGGTGTGTGAAGCCACCTATGCTCCGGTCAGATGCACACTAGCCCTCATTAGACTCCACTTAGCAATGTGATGGCAAGTTGGGGTTCAGTCCACCACTGCCTTTTATTATGTAGTAACAACAAAATGCTGCGTTTCCTGGGGATGAAGAGTCTGTGAAAGGGATGAAAAGGTTTGGACCTGTAAAGATAAAAGGACAGAGGGCTCGCAGCTACAGAGATGAGAAGGATAGATACAGTCTTAGTGCATAAGGCATGGGAAAGAAAAGCTGGAGTGTAATTATCTGGTTGAAGTTGAGTTATGATATGAATACCTGTAGAAAATCCTGAAACTAAAAGATAGCTTCTGGTCAATTCAAATGAGCAAGGTCCATCTTAAAACATTGAGGGCCTTCAGAAGACAAAACAAGAGTGAAAACCTGTAGTAGCTGAAACCGTAGTATTAAAAAGGCTAGGGAGGGACTCCAAACACTGACCCACCTTCGAGCAAAATATGTCAGCTCACAAAAAAATTAAGATTCATTTTAGCCTGAGTGTATTGTTTGTCATGTTTGCCTCTTTTCTGAAAGATATCCAATGAGAACTTAATGGAAAATCCTGCACATGAAAAACGTAGGTATTTTATATTCGTAAGCAGACGAGCTCCAGGCAGTGCAAAGGATGGGGTTTTTCCTCATCACGTGCTACTTCACAGCTAAGTTGTCCATCATACCTTGTATGCACGACCATTTGGAGAGCAGACTGACAACGTTCCAAGCACTTTGGCAAGTTCAAAGCCACCAGTACCTCTGCACTCTGCATGCCTGGAGCCAGACTGCACTCCCCATGTCACGAAGAACGTATCCAGATAGAACACTTTTTGTGGAAAAATGGCATCTCACAAGAAACACTCAAGTAGCACAGCTACTAGCAGAGAAAGTCACTGGGATAAAGACAATGACCTAAGAGGCTACTGGACATGCAAGTTCAGCCACTGCTGTAGACACTGTAGGTAAAATTTGGCATGTGACAAAATAGAAGGAGATGGCTCTGATCTAAGTTATTCACTAGGAGGAATCTGCAGTGAGCAGATCCCCAGTGAAAGACTGCATCCCCTTTGTAAAATATATATCCATGACAATCCTCAAACATCCAGCACGGGCTGGCAGTCACAGCAGCAGAGTCTGTTCCCTCTGAAATTAACATGCAAAGCTGCACGAGCAGCCTAACAGAATGGACATGAAATCCTCTCCAGAGTCAGGAGCAATAAAGTCACACAGAACGGACAGACAAATTCTAAAGGAAATCTATGATCATATGCACAGTCCATCCCCATTTGTTGTTAGTACAAGGAGTGACTGCCAACCCTCAGAAGGTTTGGGTAAAAATTGGAGGTCTCATGCAAAAGATTCTGTCAGAGCAGTATGTAGTGTGAATGGGTCTTCCTTAGCAGCAGAGCCTGCAGAGTCCAGGGCTCAGCAGGTCTCAGAACAGGGAGGGAAGAAGCCTGGGAGAAGCCTGACCCCTGACCCAGGAGCTCCGTGCCATAGTACAAAGCAAGTGCAGAGGCACCTTGGATCTAGAATTGTCTTTCTGCTCTGCTTGCACGTCTGTGTATCTTCTTCCGATGGCTCAAAGGAAAAGAGCTGATGTGCTCTACCTTCTCTGTCATATCTGAAGAAGAGCAGAAGGGCAAAAGTATTATGATAACATGGAAAAGTTCCTAACCACAAGTAGAGCCCAAGTACAGTCCTTATTAGCATGTATACGTGGACTCATTCAAAGAAGAAATGGATATTGCCTTACTGCTAACATACATATGAAAACGGAAAATGGAGAAGACCAAATGAATAAAGAAGGATCCAGCATTAAGACTGCATCTGAGCTCTGTGCAAACTCTTTGGCGCTGAAACTTTGGAACATCCGTTTCACTAAGGTAGGAAGTTCCACAAAAAAAAGGAAATCAGCATGGTCACAGTGTGTCAGCAGGGCAACAATCAACCTCAGGTGAAACTGATGTCAACAAAGCAGGAAAAAAATCCCCTAGGCCCCGCAGAAGGGAATCTCTGTGAGATATAATTCAACTGTTCCTACCTCTTCTAGTTCAGACCACTCTCCAGCTAGCTCTCTGATGGCTGCAACTCACTGCACAGCTTTTCAGGTTGAGTTGAGAGAACAGCTTCCCACCCCAGCGAGGAAAGGCTGTCTTCTCCTGCCCTCCCCTCCTTCCTGCCTTGGTGCACAGCCACCGTGTACCTTCAACTGCCTTTGGTGTTTGCTAGACGCCACTGGGAGCAAAGTGAATATGTGGGGAAAGTCAGAATGTGACCACAACAACAAGATAGATCACTTCTAGAAGTTTTAGGGAGTCAGGCCATCCCAGCCACTTCTCTGAGTAGCCCTGAGAAAGCACAAGGAGATGTAGGGCTATTAGCCAGCAAGAAAGGGGAGTGGGAAGGACAGTGATCACCACACCCCAGCCTAAGGAACACCCCGAGATGCCAGTCTCAGTGTTTACTCCACAATGGAAATCCCACTGCTTTGTTATCTCTGGGCAGCCAGAGAAAAAGGCAGCTGGGCAGGAGTGCTGCTTTCATGGCAGCCAGCTGTCAGGTCAGCTTGCTCAGGAGACCTGGCATACTCCTACACCTCTGCTGCCTTCTCCCAGCAGCAAGCCACCCCCTCCCTGTCACCCCAGTAACAGCACTCAGAAAGCAGTAATTACAGATGTAGTCATAGGCTGAAATCTGCAGCTGGCTCAGCAAAAAGAAAGAAAGAAAGAAGCGAAGAAAGAAAAAAAAAAAGAAAAAAAAAGAGAGTAGTTTTCTTCTTCCTCAACACACATTCATGGCATAAAAACAGGTTTGAAAAAAAGGTCCGAGATCCAGCTTAGAGTGGTTTGATGTGCCAGGGAAGGTACGACAGCTGCAGCTCCCTGGCATCTCCAAAGCACACTGAGGTGCTCTGACAGCCCTGGTGCCCCTCCAGCTGGCTGTGTGCAGTAAGGTGGGGCTGCCACTGGAAGCACCCATCTGAAAACTCATCACGTGTCTGACAGGCTGCTTTCACCTGCATCCCTATGCATTCAGGACCCCCAGCTGTCTGGACAAAACTGAGCTAGGACAGGACAGGGCAGGTGGATGCAGAACAGTGTGGGGAAGCTGACTGCTGTGCTGGGGAGAATGCTGGAAAAGAAAGAACTCAAAATGTGCCTGAAACACAGCTTCAGGCTGCAGGAGCACAGGTAGGAGCACAAACCTCCAGCACTGCGGTGTGCTGATGGGACAGAGCACCCACATCCCTGGGAAAGCACTGGGACCTGAAACCCAAGGTCAAGAAGATCTAAGATCTGATTCTGGGACTTGGGCGGTTTCCACAAACCTGGAGCTCAGTTTAGCTTTACATACCAGTCTGTACATAACGTATTTTATGATACACAATTGCAGTGAGGAAAACGATCTAATGGAATTAAGCGAACCATTTTGAATAGATGTATTACAAGGGGGTTTCAACATTACTTGATTTTATACTTTCTGGTCAGCCTCAATTTAACAAGACTGCTGACAGTAAATTGAACCAGGTACACAAAGTGCTTCCCCAGATATTTACTGGATACGAGTGATAATTAGTTGAAACAGAAAAGTGTCCACACACTGGCTATGAACACGTTCTTGGAGCACGTGAATCTGGAAATTCCATGGAAAAGTCATTTCTGATGGCAGTCGGAGCACAGGATGCAGACCAAGAAAGTCTCACAGTAAGCACTGCATTTCTCAGAACAGCCATGTGCATGAGAACAGAACCTGGTGGGGTTCTGTTGGTTTTTGGCAGGACCCTCGCCCCACTGAAGGAAGCAGAACATTTTCTTTTGATTTCGGTGGAGTTGGGGTGGTATTTCACGTGCTGGCATGTAATGATCTCATACAGCAGCTTGTCACAATTTCCTTATCAGGGCACACAACACTGAATTATAAAACTGCATCCAGTTTTAAAGCCAAATATCTCACTTTCACGTGGAAACAGCAGCAGACAAAATAAGCAAGCAGCATTTCATCTCTGATAGAGCACTGAGAGTCAGATCCTTGTCCCGTTCCAACTTTGCTTTGGATGCCAGTAGAATTAAAACCAAACCATGAAGATTAATCAAGATATTTTTCCCTATAGTTTAAAAATTTCAAGTATTTATAAATACAATTTTATACGTTTTGGATGCATCTGCATATATTATAGAAATATAATTTAACAAATGCCTAAAAAGAAATAGCTATTTTTTTAAAACATATTCTCACAACGCGAGTTAGGAACATGATCTGAACCATACCTGTTATCACTCAGGTTTAACACTCTCAGCTTCTGCATCTGACCTATTTCATCTGGAAGAAATTCCAGTTTGTTGGAGCGCAGGGACATCACGGTTACGTTTTTACAACTTCCAATCTGTGAGAATGGGAAAAAAAAAAAGCAAAGATATAATAACACTCACTCTGAAAAACATTATCATCATTCACTCAACATCAGAAGGTGGCCAAATTATCTTCCCCCCCCCCCCCCCCCCCCCCTATAAATGATAAAGAACAGAAAACAGAGTCAGAAAACACTGTCTTTTGACAGAAACATCAGGGAGATGCACTTTGCTACCTGCACTGCTGCTTCCCAGCAACGCTCTCCCTTTTGCATAAAAATCAAATTGTTAATTTGATTTTTACCACTTTACTGCTTTTGCAGTAAATTAGTTGCTTTTACGGCCTTAACAGGGATGAAATCTGAGGCCTATCACAAAACATTTTGACGTAATTTGAAAACAGAATCAGCTTCTCACTTCTCTGGGCAGCTCAGGAAGGAAATTCTCATCCACAGCCAACGTCCTCAGGTTGTGAAGGTAACCGATGGTAGAAGGTAACGACTCCAACTCATTACAGCTGCAGTCAAATTCTTCTAATAAAGATAAACTGAAATTGTAAACGCACTTGTTAGATGCTGTGTGGGGGTTAAGTAACAAAAATTTGCCATCTAAAACCTTTGGAAGTTTAGAATCATCACAATTCTGCAGCCATTGTGCCCTGAAGATGGATTTATTACAGATTTCCCAAGAAGTCTACAGTAACAACATTAATTTTGCTGCTCATTCAAACCATGGAATGAAAGTTTTGTGACTCATCGAGAATGCCACCATGCCCCACTTCTACTGCCCTTTTTTGCTCCATGCGTACTGTGGTTTTTCTCTCAGGTGCTCATACCAAATACGTGCATGAAAGAGGGAAGTCCAACTCGAAAGCTCGTTCAATTAAAGATGCATGCGTTCTTTCTTTTACTGATGATAACGGAACCAGAAAAGCTCAAGTATTGAAAAGCTAGTTTTGGACAACTGCTTCTAATGGAGACTGGAAGCTCTCATCCACTGAACTGTAATGGTCAAGAGTGACTTGACTTTATTTGAAAGATATTGTCTGGCACGGATGTTCTCAGCTTCTGTTCCTCCTGGTGACTTCATCAGCAGACAAATGAAGATGGCCACAACAAAAGCAACAAAGTCCTCACGAAAGTGTGCTGTATCTGTAACCACCATTGCAAAGCATTTAGTTCAGAAAGTGATTTACCATTCACCATGGCTTGTGGATGAACGCTATGTTGAGAATAACTGCTATAATTCCAATCATGCTAATTTAGCTGAAATTTCATTAGCTGTAATGTATTAACTTTAATGTCTTCTTGGGCTTGAAATCTATAGAAGAATGATCTGAATTTAGAAGAACAGACAAAAATCAGTTGCATGGGCTGCAACCTTTATACCCAGAAAGCAGAAGCAGGGGCACTCAATCAGGTCCTGTGGATACAGGCTCCTGCCCCGGGTCCAATTCCTAAAGCCCTTTATGTAAATCCTCTGATATTATCAAACAAGGGAAAGATAAATATATACTTAAGTATTTTACTAAGCTGAGTCTGCTGAGCATAGCATCTTGCGGGTCCAACTCCAAATGCCATTTGCAGGCTTGTGCTCCAAACACGCCTGCCAAAAATGAGGGTGGCAGTTCACTGCTAACAACACTGACTCAGGCAGTGCTGAAATGCTCCATGGCTCATCAGGAAATTGGTCTCTGGAGGGAGAATTCCCTCCTCCACATTGCTAATCTTTGTGTGAGAATAATACACTCTGCAGTGGGTACCGTGCCTATCATTATGGAGAAAGAGGCCCAGTAGGAAACTATCCAAGTGGATGAGTCAGAGAAAGGAAGTTCATTTTGATGTGGGAGACACCGTCCTCATTAAGTGAGGGAAAGTGCTACATTTAAAAATAACCTGGTAATATTGGGTGATCAACCTGCTGTTCTGCAGTCACACCTTTCAGGGCAGCAGTACACATCTCTTACAACACAACTGTGGATCCTCAACAAATAGTACTGAACAGATACCAAGCAAGAAAAAAAAGATGGGATTCCCTTCAACCTGAACAATGCAATCCGTAAGAAAATACTGACATGACAGCTTCTAAAAAAATGACTCCCAAAATTGCTAAAGGTGACGTTGGACACAACATCAACTTTCCTGCAGTGTCCAACACAGCTTTGAGCCTCGTCAGCTCTCACTGTCAGAAGCGATTGCTGCACAACCAGATTTCCATTTTATCACCCATGCAGCCAACTTTTAATGCACCCCATTAATATGACATCAATATAAAGCCCTACAAGAAGTGCATCACAGGAAGCCAAACCTCGGGTTTCAGTTGCTGCAGTTTTCACTGTCCACTATTTTCTCTGATGCCATGTAAACAACAAAATTATCACTGAGAATATTACTATAGAATGGGCTCAGGAGTGGGACAGCACTGGCTATGGAGGTTAGAGATTATTTCTACTCTGGAGATCTCACTGTGCAATTCTCTGCTGGAAGGGATGTGTGTCATGCGAAGCTATAAATCGAATCAAAGACCTTCCAGGAATGGCAGAATAATCATACTCCAAAGCAAGGCAGCTGGTTCTTTGTGTTGCTTTGGGGAAAGGCCTGGACCTGCTTTGAGTTTTACAGCAAGCTGTGGCTTTCAGGCAGGCAACACACCGAGGCAGCAGAGGGAAGCTCTGTGCGCAGCAGCACCACGTGGAATTTTGCACCAAAGATCATGCAGTATCTGATCAAACTTCAGCAAATCAGTGCTTTTATGGTATTTTCACTGTTTCTATGCATACACCCACAAAATTGGCATGGCTTTTTCATTTATGCTCCTGCAATATTTTAAGGCACCTTAATATGTATGTGGTATACAGCCATCTTCCTTCCAACATCAGTCCCGGCTGTTGCTATGGAAACTGCCATTCCCCCAGTTCTTATCTTTCTTCTACTTTTGTTGCTCTAATCATCCAAACTGCAAGTGATTCACACCAAAAACACCGCTTCATCCTTTGTCTTGAACAACATGGTACATTTCACCTTCCCATCGCTTACGCCACTGTAAGTCCAGAGAAGCTGCTCCACGTGTCGGTGTGACGAGCTGTGTGTCAGGGGCACGTTTTGGGATGATTTTGTAATTCAGGGCATCTTCTTTGTCTTACTTTCGATCTCAGAAAAAAAGCAAGTTGGAGGGAAAAGATTTCTCTTGATACTCACTTTCCAATTGCGTTGGGCAAAATTGTGAGCTGATTGTCATCCACTTTTAACGTGGTGAGCCTTTTCAGCAGCCCTGCAGAACAGGAAAGGAAGGAGGGAAGAAAAGTATTCCACGTTCATCTTAACTTTCTGTAATCTCCAGTATTCTCAATTAAACAATAAACAAACACATTCCTGCCCCATTGAAAATATTCCCCATTACAATGCAGCGCAGATTAAACGTTGAGCCGAAATGCAACGAGTGCAATATTAAGTGCAATCTGAAGTGCTGAAAAACGTGGAGAGGAATAAAAAGAAATAGTACCCTGTGGCCTGATTAAAAGGTGCTCAGGTCCCAGAAGGTCCCCAGCAAAACTATCTAAAGTAAATGCTGCACTTTGAGTGCTTCACAATACGTAGGAACAGACAACCAGAATCAGTCCTGAAGGCACTTGTGCATGCAGCTAATTCTTTTTGTTAAGAGAACTGCTAGATATTGAAGTGTCAGCAGATTCATTACTAGGTAACATTTATCCAGGGAATGACACTTCTGCTTTGCACTGTGAAACAAGGAGATCGATACAATGGTTAAGACAGAAAGAATAGGAAAATCATTGCATCACAGTGGCTGAAACTGAGCTTGATACAGTCAGAAAATAAGATTCCCACCTTCTGGAAGTTGCTGACATTTCAAAGTCTGCTTTTGCCCTGAAGGAGTTCTGGAAACTCCAAACTAGCTTTACAAACATTTGTAATCAGCATTGGTTATAGTATAAATTAACTGTTTACATAGAGCTAATTATTAAGTGGAATGCACCATAGTATGAAAGCTGAAGCAGATGAAAAGTACACTTCAAAGGGATAGCAGAAGCATTACTCACTTCCATCATAGTACATTTCTGTTGAAAAGCCAACATGTTCCAACAAACATCCAGGCTTCAACAGCACTGTCTTTTAAGAGGAAAAATTTCTACCAAACAGAACTGCAGCAAGCTGTCACCTGAAAATGCAGTACTGAAATGACTCTTTCTGCTTTGCTTCAGTTACACCTATTATGATTCAGTAATGGGAATTTGGAAATGAGCACTGAGTGCACAATTCACAATGTCAGCATCCTTCTGTACCAGAGTTATGTAACCTTGAAAAATCAATCTGCATATGCACATCAGAAAACTCATCGAGAATCAGCTGCAAGGCTGATGGTGAGATATCGCATCAGAGCAGAATGGGAAACAGCTGTAACAGTCGCTCAGTAACGTCCATGTAGTAGAGTGTTGTTGGCCAGCTATACAGTCTGAAGGCTTGACTCTGATAACTGAAACAGGGGAGGGTCCACAGTGCCACCATGCTGTGTATCTGGGGGCTCATCTGCTGGAAGCAACAGAAGAGAGCAGGAACCCGCAGTGCTCCTGAAGCAAAGCTGAGGGATCGGCTGTCCAGAGCCTCGTACCTACAGACACCTTCCAGAAATCCTGCATTCTAAATAATTCAGGAATTCTATATATGCAGTATAGTCAAAACAGAAAAGGAATAGGTTGAACTATTTCTTCTTTTAATGCCATCACTGGAATTGCACTACTGTAACTAGTTTTCTTCAGGAGTTTAATACTATTAATATAACCACTTTTATATTCCCATCCTAATTCAGACCAGATCAATAGTACCTTTATTTAGTTTCTTGAAAAATACAACTCAGAATAACCTGGAGCCCCTAACTATGGATTTTTTTTTTTTTTTCTGACGTTCAAAGCAGTCTTTATGGACTGCCCCAGTACCAGATGTATGAATGCCCAATTAATTCCTTTGGAGTTTAATGGCAGTTCTTGTCCCAGCTTTATCACAAAGTGTAAAAACAGGAGCTTTTCTCACCTATGGAGTCTGGCAGTTGCTGCAACATATTTGATGACAACAGGAGGTCTTCGAGTCCTTCACATCCCGATATGTCCAAATCAACAGTTTCTATCCTGTTTTTTGACATATCCAGGTACACGAGCTGTTTTAACTTCCCTATAGACTTAATAGCACGTTACAGAGCGTTACTTCAACAGATAGACATGGCATGCCAATTTCCAAGTTTAAAGACCAACAACTGCAATACAGACTTCTCCTGGTTATCACAGCATGCTTTTCCATCTGTCTCACTGAATCAGTATTGGGATTTCTTCAGAAAGCTGCAGAAGGAAAGGCATGGGGCAGAGCTGAAAATCAGTTGCTCTGTGAGCCCAGGTGATAATTCTAAGGCCTATGAAAATGCTGCCCATTGCCATTAAACCAGCCTATAATCCTGCACCAAAATAAACAATGAACTCCAAACTGATTCGGGTGCCCTGGATTCATTAAACCTGGAGGGAATTTGAGTTCTCAGTGCCACATGGCTTTATTACTTTCTTTGGTTGGACCTGGATCCCAGGGACACAACTCAGCTCACCCACCCACAGCAGCACTGGGGTGTCATATGGCAGCAGTGCATTTCTGTGTCATATCGACTGCCTACATTTTGTGAAGTCTAAAATCAGGTTTCAGATATTCATAGTTCAGTTATGAGAGGTTAATCCCAACAGCTATAACATCAGTGAGCAGCTAGAGAAAAAATTCTCAGATTTCCTTGAAAATCCGTTGGCATGTGGAGTCTGAAGCCAACAGAAGCAATCTGCTTCTTGGTCCATTATCACAGGACGGTCACTTTGTTCTAGACATGACATTTCACCAAGAAAATCAGCAAAATTGATGCTCTTGCTTTCCTTACACTGAAATGTACCAACGGTGTCTGAGAAGACAGTGGAAAACAACTTCCCTCGCAATGCAAATTGCACAAGGCTCAGATAAAACAGGTACACTCCAATTTAATTACTATCACATAACAGCACAACATTTGGAAGGTCTTCATATGCATGGCTATTTTGAGCCTTTTATTTCATGGTAATGATATGAGAATTAACTGAAAATATGCACCTATTCAGGAAATGCACATGCAGTCATTTGCTGCACGGTGAACTGTTCATCATTAGTGCCATAGATTAGATTACATAAAGTAAGTGTTCATACCCCAGGTAGTATTTGCAGAGAATTATTGTCCATCCACAATTCCTTCAGATTCTGTATTTGTTCGAGAACCTCAGGCTGAGGAAAAGAACAGATCACGTTATGGACACTTCCATCCAATGTGTCAGTTCAGCATCTCAGCACCTTAAGAGAGACATCTAAACATCTCCTGTAGCCTAAATTCCTTGGAATATTGCAACTCCCATAAGAAGTTGTCTTCCTGTTGCCCAGCCACACGGTGCATTGGGCAGGAAGGAACCCACCCACCCACAGCTCAGTGCCTCCATTCTATGTGCAGTCACATAACGTGTTTCTATTAAAAAACAATTAGTCAATAATTGGAAGGTAATTGATTTTGCCTGAGCTAATTCTATTGAATTTTCCTTTTCTTCTTTGATGGCTGAAATAACTACTAATTTCCAGGTTAAGTTAATTAGTGGTCATTTTGTGCTATTTGTTCCTGTGATGATTAACGACTCTCTTTTCCTCCGGTGTTCACTGAGGTTAATATAGATGATCATAATTCCTCCCCTCAACCTTAATTTTCTTCTCAATTCCTCTTATTAGACAGACACTTTCCCAAAGGCAGCAGACTGCTTCTATTGCTGCACGTGGCCACAATGCCTTCATGCCTTTCAAGTCCAATGGCCAAGCCCAGAGCACAAAATGCCACAGGTGTCTGTGGAAAAGGGGCACCTCTTACCAGTTCAGAAAACTCATTATTGCCCAGATCAAGTCTCTCCAGCTGAGTCAGCTTGTGCATCGACCTGCAACAGATAAGGAAATATCTAAGGTGGAATTTCTCCTTGGAAACAGTTGGTTACCTTTTCCCTTAGATAAGACTAAGGCTCAAGTGATACTGCTGTTGTAAAAAGAGTTAGACCAGATGGAAACTGCAAATGAGAACAAGGCACTTCGTTTGGACATCAGCTAAAGTTCTGGAACCAGAAAACTAGCAACAATTACACCAATATCACAATAAAATCTTGGTACACTTCTGCATGGTTTCTCAAGGAAAATAACTCATTTGCAAGCAACTGAAAACTATATCAATTGTGATAACTAAATTAGTTCGCAAATTTATGATTGGTTTCTTTATGAGCTTCTAAGAAGCTTTTTGCAGCAGAAATGCAAAGGGTGGCTGTTACCTCCCCAAAGCTGTAAGAGCACTGACCTGGTGTTGCAAAGGGATGGAAAGCAGCACACAGGTTTCAAACTCAGGGATCAGTTTGAGACCCGAGCCCCTGGGCTGCAGGGCACAGCTGGGCTGGAGAGGAGCAATGCAATGCCAGCCCCAGCAGCTCGTCCTCCTGCCCAGCATTATCAGAGAGAGTGGGACAGGAAGGCAGCATATGAAAGCAAACAGAAAGTTAGTTTCAAACGTGCATTATGCAGTAAAGGGCTTTAAATGGGGAATCATCTGGATTTATGTCTGCAATGATCACCGTGTAGGTAACGGCTAAAAAGGCACTTTTGTTGCTTGGGCACAGGTAACTCAAACAGTGAAATAAAAGTGAAAAACGACTGGGTGAGATTCTTGATTTAAGGAAGTGAGTGGGATAAATCTCCCTGGTTTATCTCCAAATTTACGCTGTGAGAAAAAAATGCTTCTCTCAATCACACGTGAGAATCACACGTGGCATCCATGCTCACCAACTGCAACAAGCACTTAGAATCCATCAGTATGAATACAGGCAAACTTCTAAGAACACACAGATGTTTAAAAAGCAATGCTCAGAACACAGCACAGGCATCGACCCAAAGGAGTAATCCCAAAACAGCAAAGATAATTTCAAAACGGGAAGAGAACTGCTGAGCAACTCTGTAACACCAGCTGAAGGATGGAAGGGATTGCGATTCTCTTACTGGGGAGGTTCTTCTGCTCCTGTGTAGCACACAGCACTGCTCACATCCCTGCTAGATGCAGACTACTGCCACTTCACACGCTCTACAGTGTCAGAATCTACAATGTACAAAGCCAAGGCTGGGAAGTTGTATTCCAAATTACGATGACACTTGAGTTTAAATAGCATCTTCATTTGAATATATTGATCTCCATGGTTTATGATGAGTGACTTGATGTTCGTAAGTGATTTTGAAAGCACAGTCGATACTTTATAAAAGAGGTTATTAAATTTAAACCAAACAGCATTATAAATATTTCATAAAGATTGTAATCATTTTGAAAAACTGGAATAATAATGCTCATATTCCTCCAGTGCTGCACTAAAGAAGGCATGTGGGACAGGGCAAGTGCTGTGCAGGGGTGCAACGTGCCACAGCGTGCTGCTGCTGCCATCAGCCTTCCCTCCTGCCAGTGTCCCTCACCCAGCTTTGGCTCTGCCAGCACTTCCTGGCATTATCTGCAGGTCAGCCTGGGCCAGGATCATAGAATCACAGAACCATTCAGGTTGGAAAAGAGCTCTAAGACCCCCCAGTCCCAACCCATCCCCACCATGCCCACTGGCCATGTCTGTAAAACTGACCCCTCCCAAAAGGCACAAAACACAGCTGTCCTGTTATGGATAAACTTCAAATGCAATAAATCCAATCCTGCCTTTGTTTCCATGGACGTCACACTGCTGATGCAGAACTTCTTGCTCAAACTGGTAGACCAACATGCTCTGAACACAGCACTACATTACAGTGGTGATAAATAAAAAAACAGGAAGAAATAAAAGGATACAAATAATTAAAGAATTTAGTACAAACTAGAACTACTCTACTACTTAGAGGCCCTCTGAAGTACTCAGAGTTGATCCTAATCCAAAAATTAACACAGTCTCTACCGATGGGACCGCTGCTATTGACCATTTTATCTCTGTATGCTGTATCAGAAGTAAAGCCCATCATTAAGGATGCTACAATTAAGCAGTGGAGATTTGCTTTGACATTTCAATTAGAGAAAAATGATGTGATAGGGTTGGATAGAGAACATTGAGGCATATTTACTATGAGAAAACTTCATGTTTCGTTTTCTAAAATACTTTAAAAAAAATCGTTTGACAAAAATGCAAATATCATCCTTCAGTAGAAGGCCTTTTCTGCTAAGCATATGCTATTGAAATGAAAAATCATGTAGATAAACAAATACTTGGCTCTTACGTTTGAGAAATCATGTATTTTATTATTTTCTTTAGGCAAACAGCCTCCACAACTGACCTCCTGCATTCCTCCATCTTTCAGCTCAACTCAAGGAATGAACTCAAGGAATGAACATTAGGGTCACAAAGGAAGACCAAGCATTGGAGGCGCTTCTGTGCTGTAGAGAAATTAATGTTCTGCAGGGAAGAGTTGTTAGAATACATCTGGGCCTCTTTGGTGGAAAAGTAACACCTATTTGTGGAAGACAAGGTGCAAACCACGACGATGTAGTTCAAACCTAAAGCACGGAGTGGTTAAATCTGAAACAATACTTATCAGTATAACTATGATTAGTCAAGACTGAGTGCACATGATTAAACAGAAAGTGGCTTTTTATACACTATACCGTGACCCCCCCCTTCTAAGCCAGTAATAGAACTCTTGATTGATTCTCTCCAATTCCCAGCTTACTTCTTACTCCATTTTTGTTCCTATAGTATTCATTACCTTGAAATATTATTGCTATAAAACCAAAAGAGATGATGAAAATATTTTATCTTTCAGTAGCATCTCTTCAGTATGCAAGAGCATCTGGAAGACTGGGAGCCATTCACAAAGCAGTAAGTGCTTCACTGGCACAACACACGAAGGCAGTGAAGGATAATGAAGTCACCTGCAAGCACGAAGATTTTCCACTCATTTCCCCAAAGGGTTCTGTTTGATATTATGCTCTCCATTAAAATCTTAGCTAACGATGTCTTTAACCCCTCTGGTCCTCTAACTCCACTGTAATTCTCATTGGAAATATCATGCAAGAGCTGACTGTAATTTTCCAAACCCAGACAAAAGCATTTTTTGAACAAAGCCGTAACGTGCTTAAGTCAGATCAGTTACACTCAATACCTCATTAAATAACTTCTCAGTCACTGAAAATGTTTAAATCTGGTCTCGCTTGCCGCATTGGAAACTTTCACCATTGTGCCTTAATTATTATTAGTCCAGTTCGCATTTCTGACGCTCAGGTACAAGATGCAAATATTGAATACAAATGTTTTTTAATTAAGTCATCTCAATGGAGAAAGCAGTTCCACTAGTAATTGCAAACACTTTTTGATGACAGACTGCCTCACTGCCACTAAGATTCTCATTAACTTTATGAGGATCCTTTCCATGAACGCACATTTCTCTTGCAGTACACATGCAGGACAAATGACTGCAATTACTCAACCACCATTGGCCGGGTGCTGCTTTGGACAGAGCACCTCAGCACGTGAGCATTGCAATTTCATCATTACCTACACCCGCAACGCTAAAGGTTTTCCCATCAGAGCAGTGGCTGTATGCACACTCAGAAGTATTTCACTCTCATTTCCGTGTTTCACGTTTGTATTCCATCTATGTGAACGTAACATTTACTTTAAAAGTTCTGTTTCACAGCACTGTAAATTGATTATAGAAAATAACTTTTAACTACAACTTTAAAACACGATGGCACAGTTTCTCATGACACACAGACAAATAGTTTCAGAAACAGCAGCATTTGCATGGAGGCAAATGAATTTCAGCTATTTGCTATGGGACTCTGCCAGAAGACAAAGCACACTGCAAAGGTACCCACAGGGACGAACATCCCACCCCATCTCCCATTGCTCTGTGATATTTTTGTCTCTTTCATACAACTGCTTGTATTTTTCTTCCAAAAAGATCCATTACACTTCTTTATGTGTGGTCATTTTATGACGGAGGAGCGGGGAAGGTGCAATTATGAGTAATGCTCAGTTAAATATTCATTGCTTCAATGACGTAATGTAATTTAATTAATGCGATAATAAAACTTGCAGCCAAATTTTTCACATAAATCTTAATCCAGATTTGGATCCATTCCTTCATCCATAGCAACTGCAGGAGTTACATGGAGGAGATTGCAGAGCTCACAGAGGGGTGCGCTGTGCAGTGTAAGAAGCTCACGAGAAAATACAAGTGCAAAAACCAGCATAAAGAGAAAGATCGCTGAATATTTGGTGAAAAAACAGCACTACTGGCACCAGTTTGAATAACATTCACAGTACATAAGATGTAACAAACTACAAAATTCAGTGGCATCAGCTAGAAGCCATTCTGATTACATCCATTGCCTAATGTATGTTCTTGCACGTTTGCTTTCGTTACCTTCATTAGAAGTTACTTACCTGCACACTGTAAATACATTAAATCACCAGGAAAATGCCTTCCTTTAACAGCTCATGGAAAAAAAACTCAACTACCACAAGCTGTTTCAATGAAATCATAGCATCGTTACCAAAACCCCGCTCGGTGTCATGGCAGGCATGAAGTGGTGATGAAGGTTTATTCAAAACCTTGATTACAAACTTCTGCTCACACCTTCATTTATCCCCACATAAAGAAGCGTGCATGCAGCTAACAGAGGTATCTCCTAAAGGTTAAAATCCATGAGTGCAAAGCAGCTGAGACAGAGGCAGAAACACAACCAAAGATGTGACACAACACAAATGCACACCTCTTGTGCCCCAACGACAGGACTGGCGGAGTGATTACAGTTACACACTGCATTTCCGTGAGCAGCAGCTTGCAGTTATGTTTGTATGAGTTTGTGATAAACAGATACCAGTCTTTCCCAAAGAATAAAAAGCAACTAACAGCAAACATGCTCCCACTAATGGAGTAACTGCTGTATTCATCTCAATGTTTCCCCGCACTTTTATTGTATGCAGTAATTTTTATGTTGAAGTTATTAACAACATCACATTCAGAAGACTCTTCCATTTCCAGTACCTTAAACCTTACAATATAACTTTATTAATTAACCAGTTCAGGAGTTGCATTGTAAAAGCATAATGTTAGTCACCTATGTTAAGTCTTGCAGAACAGTTAAATTTTAAACAGGGATGAAGTATCACATTGCATCACCTGTTTCCTTATGCTACACTTCATGGGCTACACGGAAATCTCAGCATTGAGCCAGGCTGGATGTGGCTCTGGGCAGCCTGGTCTGATGGTCAGCAGCCCTGCACACAGCAGGGGGTTGAAATTAGAAGAGCACTGTGGTCCTTTTCAACCCAGGCCACTCTGTGATTCCATGACTTTCAGTGAATCTCAGGACAACGTACTCCATGCCCAGAATGTAAAATATTCTAGGTATTGGAAAGCAAAGAACCATGTGCATAAATTAATCTGTCATAATCAAATCTACCTAGGCTTCAAAATAACAGAATATGTGTAATGAAAAACTGGTTCTGAGGATACTAAAAATTGTTATACATAGAGTGAAATATATGCATATATGTGAAATAACTACCAAAACAGCATTTATTTCAACTTCAGTTATATTTAAGAACGTCTATATTGCTACTTTAAATATCAACTCACAAATCAGAGAATATAGCAAAGATCATGGGATGATGCCTAAACTAACTCTGTGCTGCTTTGCTGTTTCTCTATGGCCTGATCATTACTACAGCCAGGAGCAGGCAGCCCACCTGGAACACCATTGCAAAACGCAGCCAGACTGCTAATCTGGACCAAACCTACTGGAGTCGGAGGCAGGCTCCACTGCCCCTGTGCATAGCAGCATGGTTTGGTTCCACAGCACAGTTTGGCAAAACCACCTCAACACAGCCAACTCAGGCTGATGCTCCTGACGCTGCCATTTCTGGCACCCAAAGATCTGCAGCCTCCACCTCCAGTGCTGCTTGTGCCACTGAACACGCTCAGCTGATGGTGAGGGCACGCTCTCCGTCTTCCAGTGCTAAGGTTAGAAAAAACAATCTCAATGGCCAAAAGATGGAACTGCTGGTTCAGAAGATGTCTGAACACAGCCATTGACCTACGGCACTGAAGGCTCGGGAGGCTTTACCTAATCCCATGCCAAGGGTTTAAAATAAAAAGCACCACTAAGAAAGACGTCCTCCACACAGAAATTGGAAACAGAGCTGTTCCAGGACTCAGTCAGAACAAAACCACGCAGGTCATTCTGCAAAAAACCTCTGTGTGCTAAATGTAAGGATGCTAAAAGCACGTCACTGAGCTAAAGCAAGGCTTTCTGCACAGGGACCTAAATCCCACCCGTTTTTGTTTGTGGTGGAAACGGATCAGGTCTCCAAATGAACCTCTTGGCTCAGGACCTGGCAATGAATCCCAGTGCAGCTGGCAAGGTTTGCACAACTGATCACAGAGAAAGGCAAAATCATCACAGCTTTGACCCTTGATGGCACACCAACTTCTTTCCCAACATGGCTTTCTAAGGCACTGGGAGCCATCTTGACACACAAGGCTGAAAATACCTCTTTGTCCCCGATCTTCCATTTGCCAGATAACAGGGAGAAGGCCCAAGCTAAATATCAACTTGGTCACAATATCAGCCAGGATGAACCAAGTCCAGTGGGCATTAATGAATCCTGAGGAGTAAAATCACCTGAACAATCTAACCTGAAAGCAAGAACCAAAGAATGTTGCCCTCAACACATTTCATACTTAGCAGACGGTCTGATTCCAGATTCTACTCAAAAGTGGCCCAAAGACATCACCAACATGTAGAAAAAATAGGAACATTCCTGCAGCTAAAGCCACAGAAATTAAATGAAGATGAGCTAGGAAAAGACAAGGATGAATCTGAGATGAAAAGTGATGTGACTGACAAACAATCTTTGTACTAATTGAGGAAGAGGGAGGGAAGTAATTACGATATAAAAATAAGGACCACTGCAAACCATTCACATATATGTGCTCTACAGTTTTTCAGAATAGTCAATCATATCTCATAAGTGTCAGAACATAAGCAGCCGAGAGCCTTCGAGTTTTGCACCACTATTTCTGATTTGTCAGGTTACATAAATAAGACATCTCACGGTGCAGAGAATTCCCCAATGCTAGAGGGAAGGGGTGCCAAAGGCAACCTTCTGCACTATAGACCAGAGCTTAGGCTGGGCGCTGCCTGGCTGGCAGCCTTCAGGGGATGACTGATGTGCTGCAGGGCACGGGTCAGGCCGTCCTTGCAGAGACATACGAGGTACAGCTTCTGCATCTTGATGCAGCAACAAATACAAGTGTCTCTAAACTCCCCTCACAGTTTTAACTGCATGCAGGAGTTTTCACTCTGCAGATGTTTTTTAGTCAGGCAGAATTAAAAGAATACCAACTTTTGGTGCTCTGAGCATACGGAGCAATTTCCTTGCGTACCATAACACAGCCATACTCAAGAAAGCTGAGCACGCTAATTAGATCTCATTAATAACAGTCAGAGAGAACTTTTTGTGTCTTTAGCTCCACAGTGCTCTGGGAGGAGCTCAGGGTTCCGGTATAATTAAGAACAAAATGAGTGGAAGGTGAACCAGAGTGATTCTTCATGGTTGTACCTGCCCTCCCCACCCACCGCTCTGCACTGTGAAGACTCTACCTGGAATTCAACCCTGCTAGCCAAGTATAAAATAGGAATCAAATTTGGATCTGCTAAAGGGCAGTTTTGCATAGAATCACAGAATGCCCTAGGTGGAAAAAGAGCTGCTAACCATGGTTCCCAGGCTGAACTGTGGTCAGGGTTACGCCGGGTGGCAGAAGTGCCAGCACTCCTTCAGAGGGCTACAAGAAGAGTGGCTGTGTCACCTCCCCATGGGACAAGTGGCGAAAAATGGCCACTGCTCCCTCTAGGCACCAAGAATTAGGGACACTCCTGTGGCCCACAGTGCACGGTCACACACTGCCCTACAGCAGGAAAGCCACACAAAGCATTTTTACGCACCTTCCCTCAGCAGCAAGCACTTTTAGCTTAAAACAGCCTAACAGAAAGATATGTGGTAGTAGTGCCTTATTAAAACACTGGCAATGGTTTAATAATGTATTGCCAGAGTGCTAACTCTTTTGGAATGTGATTTATTAAACTCAGCCAGGGTTACTATTTAAAGAAAACAGGCCATCATGAAAGATGAAAACATTTGTAATCTCGAAGTGCAAGAAACAGTTTACATCTTCATAATAAACTAGGAAAAAAGTGGAGCAGCCTTTCAGAAATAGCAGTCTGAAGCAAAGCTTTTAAGCCTATATTTAGATGTTCCTGGACATGTTCTCAGCTGATATAAATTCAGTTCCGTTGACTTCAACACACTTCACACAACCTGTGGTTTTGCAAATCGATTTCCTAAAACAGCAGCTTGGAGGTGGCAAGGATTTCAGCATCATAAATGTTATTGAAATGAATGGGACTAATGTTCTTAAGTCACAAGAATGATTTGTATAATTTCATTTTCAGGATTAATGGAAATAATAATTATCAGATTTACAAAGAACGTTTAATAGCTGAAAAGCCTGAATGGATTTTGCTGCGTTTTAGATATCAGAACATCTTTCTGAATCTTTTATTGGCTCACCGCTTCTGAGATGAAACCACAGAAACAAGTGAGACCATATCTGCAGCCCTACAACATCAAAAAGACAAATGTTTGTACTTATCTTAAAGGCAAAGCAGAGCAATACTGAAATAGGGAACAAGAATAAAATGACTTTATCTGACAGCGTCTCAAACAATGCTTTAAATTGCCAAGATGCTCCTCAGTGATACGTGCCATTTGCTGTACTAAAATGATACTTACAGAGGAATGCCAGTATTCAATGCATACAATGTTTAAACTACTTTTTTTTGTTTCTTTTATTATTTTTTTCAATTCAAAATGAAGTTTTAGCTAGATGAAAGTAGAAGATCTTTAGTTCTCTATTGGTAGATATTTCCAATTTGCAAACCTAACTTCTGTGAAATACCTGCTGTTAATTTTGATGTGTTCTGCCAAAGCTGGATCTAGTCTACATGACTTTACATTGCTTCAAAAACAAGTTGCTACATATTTCTTGTATATCTGTTAAGATCCTGCTTAGAAACCCTGATCCTTTGAGTTTCCTTATACATAGTTTCACTGCATTTAAGATGTGGTCGACATAAATATGGATTAAAAATCATTTCCATAGATAGGTATTCATAGTCACGACAACAGGAACAGGACAGTGCTGGGTGTGAAGCCACAGCAGATACTTACATTGTTGATGCTCTATTGGATGATTGGCCTCACAATTTCATTTGTGACTCAAACTGAAAAATTTAACAGCTGCCATTCCTTGTTTCCATTTCAAATACCTTACATGGAAAATTTTAGATAATAGTGACCTTCTGAGCTTTTAAGTTACTGGAAGAAAACATACCCACTGTTTTTGTCACAGAAAAATATAAATTAGTGATAGTAAAATATTACACAAAACTTCTATTTTTCACAGAATTTTTAAGAATTACTTTTGCAGCTCTTCAATGCACAGAATTATTGCTTAATCCAAAGAGGGGCAGCCAAAGCACAAAGATTCTAATAATAACTTTAGATATTTAGTAAAGAAAAGCAAAACAAGATTACCAACATTATTACCTACAGTAAATAATTCCAAAGAGTCATTTCACAGCGTTTTTGGCAGAAAACATGCACATCAGCCTCCATTCTCACAAATAAGACTATATGTCTAAAACACATTGCCAGTATACAGTTACATTTTATTCTACTCCATACAGTTATATTTTATTCTAGTCAAAACCTGAAACTGCAATCAAGACTAAAAACCTCAGCTTACATTTTGAGATTGAAAAGGCATGAGCACAAAAAGGTTCATCTTAACACCAGGAAGGAACCACCTTCACCATAGCCATTGGTTGTGACACTGCTGCCTCGAGCTGATAGGTAAGAAGTGTACACAGATTGCACGAAAACTGATGAGACAGAGAGATTTAGAAAACAAATCTTTCAGAGATGTTCTTGAGTTTCTGTTTTAACTCAGTACAACAGAATAAGGAATGTTGACTTCGTCAAATGCACATCAAACTGCTAATCAACACAAAGAGCCTCGCGACATACGTGGGTCACTGGTGATAAAACCTCACCCCTTTTGGTTGATTTCAGGCAGCACAGTGAATAACCCCCAGGATTGACTTCACATAGGAAACAGACTTCATGTAGCAGCACACCAACAAGTTCAAACCATCAGGACCAAACCAGCAACACACGCCATCTGATTCAAGCTTTCCACAGTTTTCTTGTGGAAAGTGAGTTTGTGATGAGAGGTGATGGCCTTAAGTTATGCCAGGGGAGATTCAGGTTGAGTATTATGGAAAATCTCTGCTCCACAGAGCGCTCAGCACCGCACAGCTGCCCAGGGTGGGGGTCAGCATCCCTGGGGGCGTTCAGAGCTGTGGGGAGGTGGCACTGAGGGATGTGGGCAGTGGGCATGGGGAGCCGAGAGGGCTTCTCCAACCTTAATGATTCCTGTGATAGAATCATAGAATAACCTGTCCTATTTGTCCCTCTGCCAGCCATGCACACCTGTGTCCCCATCCTTGCAGGAGTTCTCTCCCAAGCTGCCCACCCTGGCTGTGTGTGCAGAGACAAACACCAACTTATCCCCCAGCAGCTTCTGTTTCTTTAGTGTAAGCAACACGGCATCTTTGGAGCCTTCTCATACAGGAATGCCACATATGTCCTGCATGCATCCTTTTTCCTATTTTTCTATTATACCTTTAGCTCTCCCTGAGCCTGGCTACATTTTGAACTTTTTCAAATGAGGTCTCATTTCTTATACAATATCACAAACATTTCTTTATCTCTAGTGGAAATACTTTGACAAAGAACATCTAGCTTTGTCAGGGCTCTATTAGATAGATGACTCAGACATCTCACATCCTAACAAGAGACTCATGCTTTTTTTCCTCTAACACGATTGCTGACCGAAGAACCCCTCACTTACAGCATAATTCCTC